>NC_133897.1:136654124-136994448 GCF_964199755.1 Larus michahellis | reverse complement strand
AGGAATTCTGAAATTTGGAAAGCATTCTATAAACTGTAGAATAAATTTCTGTCCTCTGAGCTGAGGAGATCTGAGGCGCGGGAGTTTGATTTGGCCATGAATAATGCTGTGCTTTCCAAGCTTCTTGGACGCAGGCTTCTTGGACTCAGGAGCATCACCCACTGAAGGTTTGCCCCTTGCAGGCAGCTTTAGCTGGGGAACTGCTGACCAGTGCACGGACTGCGTGTTACAGCAGGACGAACCCTGCGGAAGCAGCAATGTGCCTGTGTGCTGCGCCCTATTCAAGATTGCTGCCTTGAGCAAGTAACAGAAAATTAAGAATTCCCATAAGAAAGTATATTGTGTCCCTTACAAATGTAGATTTAAGGGCTGTGACACAGCAATACCTCTTTAAAGCAAAAGTAGAATTATTTTGCCTTGCAACAGAGGTGTCTATCTTCAGGGTTAGGGAATCCTCCTCTTATTTTAGAGGGTGTTGCTCATTTGGGCCCTGCTGTCTTGTATCCTGCACTCAGTAAGTGCTCCTCAGTAACAGACTGGTCAACAGAAGGCCAGTAACATCGTGGCTTGTATCAGAAATAGTGTGGCCAGTGGGAGTAGGGAAGGGATCGTCCCGCTGTACTTGGCACTGGTGAGGCCGCACCTCAAATACTGTGTTCAGTTTTGGGCCCCTCACTACAAGAAAGACATTGAGGTGCTGAAGCGCATTCAGAGAAGGTCAACAAAGCTGGTGAAGGGTCTAGAGGGTCTTATGAGGAGCGGCTGAGGGAGCTGGGGCTGTTCAGCCTGGAGAAAAGGAGGTTGAGGGGAGACCTTCTCGCTCTCTACAACTACCTGAAAGGAGGTTGTAGCCAGGTGGGGGTCGGTCTCTTCTCCCAAGAACAGGTGATAGGACAAGAGGAAATGGCCTCAAGTTGCACCAGGGGAGGTTTAGGTTGGATATTAGGAAAAATTTCTTTACCAAACCAGTTGTCAAGTATTGGAATGGCCTGCCCAGGGAAGTGGTTGGGTCCCCATCCATGGAGGTATTTAAAAGATGTGTAGATGTGGTGCTGAAGGACACAGTATAGTGGTGGACTTGGCAGTGCTAGGTGATTCCACGATTCTGTGATTCTAACAGAACCTGTCAGATTAAAAGTCTTTAAAAATGATTGTGCCAAGAACTGAAAAATTTTATAGTTTCTTCTTGCCTAAATAAAATGCTGAGGATTAGCGCTCCAGAAAACCGCTGTCTCCTTGTTTATGTGCTGTTGTCCTCTGTTTCCTAGAGATACATGGAAGCTGCATCTTATTTTTTAATGGAGAGCAGGATACTCGCCTCTCATGAGGACAGCGGTGGGACTTTGGTGCTGGTGAAATCTGGAATGCTTTTGCAGGGAAGAAGGCAGCCTGCAAGGAGGCTGTGGTGAGCAGGGAAAGCCTGGGGGGAGAAGGGCCAGTGGTGCAGCTGCAGGGCTCGGGAGCCGCCCCAGGCCAACAGCTGGGGAGAAACAGCTCTTTGCTTTCCTCCAGAAACATTTGCTGCAACACATCAATGTCTGTACCAACACATTCCCGTGATTAGTGTGGTGGTCTTTTAGCACTGACCTCTACTTAGTGTTCAGCTTGACATATTAATCTTCACCGAAGTAGAAGTTAATTCTAAAATAAACTTGTTAACCCCTCTATTTTCAATTGCTCCATTTCCTGCAAATTATTCTGGGACGGATTCTGCTGTTGAGTCCAAGCCTTGTCATGGCCTGGCGTGGGAGCACAATTAGACCTTTCCTGGATCTTAAATTGGCTTCATGGTTGCTGTCTTTGGGAAGTATATTTCAGCATCCCTAACAAAAACAGCTGTACCACATATATAAAGATGGAATATTTTTAATGCAAATATTTTTCACGCAAATATTTTTCACACAAATGTTTTTCAGTGGCAGAATGACTAGCATGAGCCTTACATTTTCTCTGGACTGGACACCACCCCTTTCTGTGATCACTTCAAAAGCACTCCTACAGAAGGAGTAGAATATAATATTTCAATAGGTTTTGAACTAGCCTAGGAAGTATAGTAGAAAAATATCTGTGTGGCTCCTATACAATTAAATGGAATGGATTCAAATGTATGAAAATAATGTTGTTTGCCTTTGTATTTTATCTTTACAAGTAGGAAAGGCTTTCTGGGTAACTTCTGTGGAATTGTACCATTTTCACTCCTAGGGATTTTAGTAGAGATTATTCCACTAGGCTACTTTAGTAGAATCGTTTGGGGTATCTTGTTGGTCACTGTTAGTATTGAAAAAAAGACACTTTTCTCCTGTTACTTTTCCCTGTCTTTAGAAGAGACATGTCCTTTAAAAGAGGGCCTAACTGCTTCCCTGGAAAGTCCATCACTGCCCATCTTTTTACTTTCCAGATTGCAATTCTTGGTTTCTTTTTCACTCATGCACATGGTGATGGTGAAGCCATAGCTGGCTCTGTTTTCAAAACAGCGAAGAACATGAGCATGTTTGCACTCATCCATGTCAGAAGCAGAGGTATGCAAGCCGGACTATTTCTGTAGTTGACAAGATAGTCTCCAATTTCCTCCCTGCCCAGCTGAAAGGAGAAAGCATTTACGATCAAATTACTAATTTTTAAATTGCTTTTTCTCCAAAAGAAATCAAGTAAATATGTGAAGGTTTTCACTTCGCTTTCCAGAAAAAAGATGGCTCTACCAAAGACACAAAAACACAAATGCAATCTATTTTAGCTCACCTTCTTGAAATTAACCTTTTTATGATCTGGATGTATTTGAATAAAAAAATCTCTTGTGTTGTCTGATTCCCTGCTCCAAATGCCAACTCCAAAGAAATATCTTTATACCCTGTAACCTCCACTCTCTTCCCCATATCCCACTCTGTAATCTGTATCCATGGTAAAACATTACTGTTTCCAGCAGCCAAGGGGTTTGGGGGAAATTATGGGAAGAAAAATCTTTCACTGTTAAAGTTGTGGTAAAATGTCATCAGTTTGACCGAGCAATGCAACGCTTTCAGTATGAAGCCCCAAACAAATTGGAATTTGGTTTGTTTCAGGTTTCATTATAGACTTTGAAATACTGAACCTAGGTTCATCAAAACGTTTTCTTGAGTTTGCTTTTACACAGACCTTAGGCCCAGTTTCAAAAGAATTCGGGCTCAGTTTTGAGCAGTTTATGGGCTGGCTTTAACATAAACCAGATCACAGTTAGTAGGCTTGGCTGAAATTCACTCTGAACTTTTAAGTGAGGTTGAACCTGAAAGTGAAATTTTGTGAGTGAGAACCCAAGCAAACTGGAACCAAAAAAAGGTTAGCAAAATATTGTGCATTGATCCTGCAGAACTTCAAACCACAGGATCTGTCATCCTAAGAAGAATTCAATAAAAGCTTAAAAAACAGTTAAACTTTTTATTTCATTTGGGAATTTTGCTTTTATTTTTAAATAAACGGAGTAAGCACTACATCAAACAAATTATTGAATGCAACCTGAGATTCTACTTATGTCAGGTATAATTTAGGTGGCAGGAGACTGTCATATAAAACCTTTAGGAGAGGACTTTCAAAAGCTCTTAGCATTGATTTAGCTTGTCTGTCTTTAAAATTAATGGGAGTTCTATTATTGATGTCTCTAGAAGCAGTATCAGCCCAATCCTGGATATTTGTGGTAATCTCATGACTAGTATACAAAGGTAGTAGGGTCCTAGATGAAGCAGTCAGTAGATAACTTCTACTTGAAGCATTTATGATTGCTCTGTAGCTGAGGATGGATCTTCGGTTTCTACCCTAAATATGACTGTGATGCTAAGTTTTTTATTTACTTTCCAAAAGTCACCATTCCTCTTAAATCTGGGAGTGTTGTAAGAAGCTGGATAAAACTAGAGATACATTTTTTGAAAATAATGTTATCTATCCCTTAACTGTACTTTATTTTTACAGTATTAGCCAAAAGGTAGGCAAGATCATTAAATCTCAGCCCAAGAATTCTTACATTAGGCACTCTCATCAAAGTCCGTATAAGCAGGCTTTCCAGTCTTATTTCTTTGATAAAGCTGGACAGTTTATCGTATTTTGCCTCTCTGTTTCTCTAGATGGAATTCTGTCAGCCCAACTTGGCAGTTATTATTACTATTTTTTTTTTACTTCAGGACACCAAACTGTTTCTAATTGTTTTCTTTTCCTGCCACACTCTTTTCCTGCTATTGCTCATTTCTGATATTGATACCTTGCTTCCCCTCTTCTGTCTAATGATGTACATGTCAAAGCAGACCACCTTTCAAAGCTCCCTATGAATGAATGGGGGAGGGTGCAAGCCAGCAGCAGTCAATCTTTGAAACATTGAAATACGGAATTTCTGAGTACGAGCACAATGGCAATTGTCCAATTAAGACAGAAGCCAGCAGCAATTGGTATAAAGTAGGTTCTGTGTTTTGTGACAAAGGGAGCTGAAGCTTTACAATTTACCACTTTAATCACTTTTTAAATTATTTTTCATTATTATTGCGGCTTTTCAAGAATTGCTTTTAGCCTTTGTGGTCTGACAGACAAGTTTTTTGCATCTTGTCTTCATGGTTGACTTAGTTTCCCTAAAAATATTTTTATTAGGCAACTTGTTAATAGGCTGGCCTTTTGGTTTAGGAGCATCCAACTTTTGGAACGAACACAAGGTCATATCCCATACCTTCCATGTTTAAATTAAAACATATGTAAAAGAGGGAACTTGTGTTTAAAAAATAGATTTAGCATCATGAAACAGAGGGCCCAAGGGTCCTATAAAATCTATATGCTGTTAACATACGAAATCACTAGCTTAATGCCTTCTTCAAAAAATAATAATTTTACAGTATTATGCTGTTTGAATAGTAATTAGACAAATTAATTTAGACAAACACACACAAATATGACGGTCTATAATGTTACCTATTATTTTAATGAATTTAATTAGTCTGGATTGAGGACTCATTTCCCTAAGGTAAAACACAGGGCCCATACCTGGAATGTTTACAGTACTGCAGTGCCATTCATATGGACAAAACAGGACAGGTGCAGAGCAGCACTGAAGCCATTTGGGACTGCACCGGCCTAGATGGAGACCTAACCTGAGGCATCAGATAGTCAAAGGGAAGGAAGATCTGAAAGTCGATTATAAAATGACCTGATCATCGGCTTCTGGAGTAGCTTTCTGCACAGCTTGTAGGTCCCAAATCCTTTGGAATTAGAATAAAAGAATAAATGAGACACAGAATTAAATCACTTGCCTCTGAGAGCTAACTTTTGTGAATCGTTTTCTTGAGAGTGCTTTTTGCCTGGAAGTGTAAACTCGTATAGTAATTTGGAGGCTGCAGCAAAGATCTTTACAGATAAGGTGAAGAGGGCGTTTCTCACTACTAAGGAAGGAAGTTGGGGTAATAAGGGAAAAACGAAAAAAAAAATAAATCATGTCACAGAGTAACAAAATGGTCGAAGTCAGAAGGGGCCTCTGGAGGAGATCTGGTCCAGCCTCCTGCTCAAACAGGCCCACCTGCAGCTGGTTGCCCAGGACCATGTCCAGATGGCTTTTGAATATTTCCAAGGATGGAGACTCCACAACATCCATGGACAACCTGTGCCAGTGCTTGGTCACCCTCACAGTGGAAAACGCTTTCCTGATGTTCAGATGAACCTCCTGTGTTTCAATTTGTGTCCGTTGCCTCTGGAAAGAACCTGGCTCTGTCTTCTTTGCACCCTCCCTTCAGGTATTTATATACATTGATGAGATCCCCCTGAGCCTTCTCTTCTCCAGGCCCAACAGTCCCAGCTCTCAGCCTTTCCTCTGAGGAGAGATGCTCCAGTCTATTTGCTGGAAGTGCCAGTATGTCCAGGATGTCCATGTCTATCTTGTACTGAGGAGCCCAGAACGGGACACAGAAGTCCAGTAGTGGCCTCACCAGGGCTGGATAGGGGGTTAGAGAGGGGAAGGCTCACCTCCCTCGATGTTCTTGCAATGCATTGTCTAATGTAGTCCAGGGTAGCATTCACCTTCGTTGCCACAAGAGCACATTAATGGCTCATGTTCAACTTGGTGTCCGCCCAAAACCCCCAGAGCCTTTTCTGCCAAGTTATTTTCCAGACAGATAGCCCCAGCATATACTGGCTGCCTGGGGTTGTTCCTTCCCAGGTGGAGGACTTCGCACTTTCCCTTCTTGAACTTCATGAGGTTCCTGTTGGCCCATTTCTCCCCTATTGAGGTCCCTCTGGGTGGCAGGAAGACCCTCTTGTGTATCAGCCACTCGTCCTCACAGTTTTGTGTCATCAACAAACATGCTGAGGGTACACTCTGCCCCAACATCCAGATCATTAATGAAGACGTTAAACAGGATCGGACTCAGTATTGACCTCAGGGTATACTGCTATTTACTGGCCTCCAACTGGACTTTGCGCAACTGATCACTGGGCCTGGCTATTCCGCCAGTTTTCAATCCACCTCACTGTCTGTTCATCCAGCCCATACTTCATCAGCTTGTCTCTGAGGGAGACAGTGTCAAAAGCCCTACTGAAGTCCAGGTAGACAATATCCACTGCTCTCCCCTCATCCACTAAGCCCGTCATTTCATCATAGAAGTTAATCAAGTTGGTCAAGCATGAACACAGCTTCTCAGAGACTGCCTTTACTGGCAAAGCAGAGGTGCCGTAAAGTAGGCAATGTACACAAACATTAAAGCAAGAAGAGGGAAGAGAAGCACATGCTTATTCTCTGATAAAATGAAGGTACGACTCTCTCAGGGCCTTGTGAGAAAACCCATGCCCCTTCCAGCTTTGCTTCTGCTTTAGCAAGATTTGCTCCCCTAGTGTCCCACTGCTGCTGACCTGGTTTGTGTCTTGCTTACCTGCCTTTCTGGGACAGTGCTGTGCAAGCTCTCCTGGTAGGATTGTGAATGTGAAGGCTTTCCAAATCAGTCAGGGAGGCCTGGCTTTTGCTAGTGTGAAAAAAAAGCAAGTAAACGAAAATAATAAGAATAGTACGTCCCATATGGAAGAATTGCTGTCATGAGTTAAATCAATGCTCCACCAAAACATATAGTGGTTGGTATGTACTACTCCGAAGGAAAGTTATGAACTCTTATGACAGCAATAGTAAGATAAAAAGCTTATACAGGTCATATTTGGGCAATGTAGCATATACTTTCTCTTACTGTCTGGTGCAGAACAAAGGAATTGACTCACATTTTAGTTTTTTTCCAAAAGAGGTTTAACCTTTGATATTTATCCCTACATTGTTGTGCAATAGGCTGTTTTGCAATAACAATTCCCATCTATGAGGGAAATTAAAAGTAGAAAAGAATATTATTTATCACCATTATGATTCTAGTCTTCGTGTTTTTGTCCCAACTGTCCTCTGTCACCCTCTTCCCTGCTTTATTTTTTTTTCCAGACTTTTTTGTTCATTTTTTATCTTCAGGCAATCCCCAGGCCTTACCAGTATTTTTGCTTCTTGCTTCTGTTCTTTGCTTCACTGTTAGCTCTTCTGGTTTTTTTTTTATGTGATTTTATTTTATTTTATTTTATTTTATTTTATTTTATTTTATTATTTATTCAGCTTTCCTATCTCACCTTTTTTTTTTTTTTTTTCCCCTCTAAATCATCTCTTTAATTCCACTTTGGTCATCTTCTTTTTTTCCCCTTTGTTTTGACCTCCTTTGTTTCAGGTATAGTAAAGTGAGAAGTACTCTCACTTCCCAGTTAAGGTCAATACAAGCTAAGGAAGCAAATCATTGCCCCCTAGTTGCTTATATCCTTGCAGAAAATATGTTTGCTAAACCTTAGCAAGATAATGTATGAAATTATCTGTTTGGATATTTGTAGGTTCTTCTGAAGCCAACAGACGAATGAGTATTTGGGAGTAGCTGGACCAAAATCTGAACCATATCCCAACATCTTTGCTCTGGTATTTAACTGAAAAGAATGCAAAGACAACTTTTTTTTCACATTATTTTAATACATGTGGACACTCCATTAAATTCTAATTTTACTGGCTTTTATGCAAAGATCTCCATGTGTTTTGGAAAAAAAAAAAGGATTAATTTAACCTCTCAGTTTTTTGGTATGAGTATTATTATCATCCCTATTTCACTGATGTGTACATAGCTGGAGCCTGTGTTCTGTGTACTATGCCTATAAATCAAGGACATCTGCCTTCTTGCATATTGTTGAGGTGTTAATAGTTTGGGAGGCACAGATGGAGGAAGTCACCAGATGGAGGTATTATTCTTAGTTTAACTGAATACATAGGAAGATCATGGAGAAATATTTGTTATTACTTGTGGTGCTGATTTTTTATGTATATACAATAAGGAGATTAAAAAAGTGATACTCTCTGCCTGACTCTTCAGTTGTTGCCAACTTCAGTGATTTTATCAGAAGTCTCATGATACTGGTATTTTACTTAAAGTCTAGTCCTTGGAATCAGTTATCATCTGATAATCTTAGCTTTCATTTCAAAATAAAATTGAGTTTCTGATCTTCATGAATATAGAAGAAAACTTGAAAACATGGATTGAGTGCACACAAACGGCTCAGAGACAGTAAGTAAAATAATCCAAGTATATTATTTTTTAATTATGAATTAAAATAGCTGAATCATTTGTATGAGGCTGACTTGAAATTTTGTTTACTTTGCAGTACAGAACTGACCCTTAAGTTTAGAAAAGATAGGCACACATATAGGTAGCCAGAAACATTATATGACAATACAGAGAAAAAAAGAGAGCTATGAAAGAATCATGATGGATACTCTTGTAATGAAAGAGTATCTTCAAGTTCTCTATATCTTGTACATTGATTTTTAGAAGAATATTAGCTTATCTCAGGCAGATTATGTGGAATATTCACATTATGATTAGCTTGTTTTGGAAAAAACTACCAATAGATGAGTAAATTATAATGTACTTTACTGGGAGCTACTGTGCAGTTCTAAAGATGTTCCCCAAGTTGAATAAGACTAAGTTAATAATAAAACTGAATTAAAAAATGATTGCATGAGTCACAAGAAAATGAATAAAGAGTTTGTACGTTGTCCCTGCACTTTTTTCACTCCAAAATTAACCCCTGAAAAACTCCACTGTCCATATCAGATTAATTTTTGGCAAACATCACACCATCCCAAGTACACGATCTTCATCTGGCTTGTACTCCCATATTGTCTGTTGAAGCTATCTGGAGTAGCATCCAGTGATTACCGCCAAGCTGAAAGAGAACAAAAACCAGAGACTGGCATATGATTTCGAACTTCTCTTTGAGGAGCCAGTTTACCACCTCGTTTCTCTCGTGGACCCCAAACTAACCCATAAGTGGAAGTAAATTTGCATGGTGCTCAGGTTTTGTAATAAATTTCTTACATGAGGCTTGCTGAACAGGAGAAGGGGGAGGCAGGGGGAACCTTTTCATGCCGTTCTTCCCAAACCTCATACAAAAAGTGTTCCATTCGAAATGAAAGCATTTCTATTGCTTTACAAGGTGTCGTATAAAGAAGGCAAAATGCGTTTCCTGTGTTACCTCTTATCACAGTAGCATATCAGGGTAGATTTGGGTTCTATGGACCTCCACAGCACACTACTCCACCACAGATACTAGAGCTGGAGACACTATAGCAACGCATTTAAATATAGAGCATCTGCGTGATCAAACCTTAGCACTGTTTTGAAAGTGTGTGAGGCCATGAGGGAAACACCAGACTTTGTTCATTTATTTTTTCCTTGTGAACTTTATTTTAGTAATGAGGAATCTGAAGGCTGCCAGCACAGACTGGTTGTATTCGTGGTGGGAAAAATACTCAGCTATTCTCCTCCATTTTCATTTTCCTCTCAATCCATTTTCAATGGAAAGGCTTAACATTCAGACTAATAAACCCAGTGGCTTTTCTCTGGTTAATATAAATCTCTGTTTTATTTTTTTCATTATAAAGACAAATATCAAAGGAAAACTGAAGCCAAAAGGCAGTGCATGAAAACAGGGAGATTCCCAGTAAAATAAAGCCCCGTAAAATAGGTAGAAAAGTATAACCATGTACTTGTTAGGTTGTTCCCTATGGATTTTCTTTTCTGAATTCTTTGTTATCGCAAGTTAAAATCAACTACTTGAACATTTTATCTAAGAATTTAAAATACATATCTAGATATCTTTAAGTAGGTTACCTGTGAACTAAAATCAAAAAAATACATTATCTATAGAACCATGACATTAAAAATATGGACTAGAGTTCAGATCTTGCAGGTCTGAGCTGCAGTCTTGTTATGAGTGTAGGGAAAAAAGGAACATGGATAAAAGAAATTGAGCAATGATTAAGAGAATGCATGGGTCCTGAGATCCTAGTATTTTGAAAAGTAAAAAAGGTACTCATTTGATCATAGAGGTTAGGCTAGGCAAATGAAACTATCTCAAAGATTACATTTTAACATTAAAACTCTGTAACCTCTGGAAATAAGAAATAATGAGGCCTTGCAGTTCTGGTATCAAAAGTGGAATCTGCAAACATTTATTTAAAAAGAGAGAGAGTGAGGGGGATATTATTACATGACATGCAGACAGATTAAAATATTATACAATTTTGAAGCTGTGAAAATATATATAAATATATAAGCTTATACTCTGAAAGAATATGTGTATGTAAGAGGGAGAAGAAGGGAGAAAAAGCACTCATGACTTTCCAGTGTGATGTCTGAATGCAATTAAAATTTCCAGTTGTGATGTTGTAACAGATCTTTGACAGTCAGCCATCCGAATACCATTTTGACAGCTCAGACACCTTTTTATGGTTATGCCGTAGGAAAGATCATTGAAGAACAATTATTTTGTACCCATGGCTGGAAAAAAAAAATAGTCAGAATCCCTTCCTCCTCCTGCAGATCTGAATGTTTTGTTTGCTCTGCCATAATAATTTACTCCTTGATGTATGTAGTAGGGAACCCCTACCAAATTGCCTGCTAAATGTTATATTTTCCAGGATCAGCAGAAATGGCAAGGTAAGTGCAAAAATATTTGAGATGGAGAAAGAAAATAGAGCTGGATTGTCTAAACTGTTACTCATGCAAGCCACTTCAGAGACTTTTGGCTTGACAAAAAGACTTAAACTGGGTGGGAGATTTTGGACTGAGGTCCTGATCTTGGTCCCATTAAAATCAAAGGTAATTTTTGCCACTGAAATCAGCAAAGCAGAAGAGCATCCTAAATGTCGCATTGCTGCACATTTAGAATGATTCGTGATGCTCTTCCCTGGCCTGATTACCTCTGCTATTAGTTTAAACTATCCCATTGGCTGATATCAATGGCTGAAAATAATTGATCCTTTATTATATACTGGTGTAATATGAGCTCAAGCTCATCACAGTTTTAACACATACGCTCTAAGTGGCAAAAAATGACTAGCAAATATTCCTTGGTTTTCACCTTTCCTAACTATCAGCAATTTGCACTGATATGGTGTCTTTAATGTAGAAACCATTAAAATACAAACATCCCAGAGGTTTGATTTCATCAGTTCATTCTTACTCTAAATACAGACTTCTTACATATGAAGGAAACTGCCATAGCATCTAGGAAAGAAAAGACCATAAAATTAGAATTTAAAAATGATCAAGAGACTGGATTAAATTTCTTCCATTCCCTTTTCTTGCTGAAGCTTTTGTCACTGAAATACAAATGTCACGAATGTAAGAATAAAACATCTCAGGCATTAGGATTCTGTGATAGCTCATTCACATGACAATGACTGCACTGAGAACAGAACATTTTGCAGAATGTAGCCATTCTTGTGGCAAAGATTATAATGACAGGGAGAAACGGTGCAAAATTAACCAATTCTTGCATCTTCCAACAGTAATCTAACAGGCCTCCTTGTGTTCTGTATAATGTGTTATATTAGACCCAAAGAGAGGGTGAGAGGGTGAGAGAGAGAGAAATGAAATGCTGCACACCTTGGGTCATAATTAAACTTATCTGCTTAGCCCAACAGTAAGAAATCTGCTTTTGCCCGTGCCGCTGCCAGCAGGTGCCAGTGTAACAAACAGGGAAGCGCGCCCAAGATTTTGGAAGAATTAGGATGTTGCTGGGACCGTCTGATAAGAAAGCTGAGCCAACCTTAGGGAGCACTGGCAGGAGCGGCAGGGCCAGCCCGCTGGGCAGCCGTGGGGGGGTCACCTCGTCTCCCTGTGCCCCCTGCCCCCCTGTGCGGGGTGCGGGGTGACGGCCTGGGGCTGGCGTTGGCAGGGCGTCAGCACCCTGTTGAGTGGCTCTGGTGGCTGCTAAGATACTCCCCCAGACCATCCCGCGAGCTTTTGTGATTTCTACAGTACCAACTGCGATATTCAACCCCACGTGAAGTTCAGACCTTCGGTTAGTTAGGTCACGACCGTGGTACCCCAGACTACCAGCTGTGGGTTTTCTTTTCCAATAGGGTCAGTTCTGCATATTTGACCAGAGAGTTAACAGGGTCGTGAACTGAATATCGCTTTGCTTTTGGCTGGGTTGTTGCGTTCTAGCTGTTGGGAGTGTGTTTTTAACCCTTGCCTTGCCAGCTTCCTTTCCGCGGCGCTCTTCTAGGTGTGGGTCAGCTCTGGGCTGTGCTTGCAGCTGGCTCTGCTATCCTGTCTCCACTACGGCTCTTTCAGAGGGCCCTGGGGACGGCTGTTTTTCGTGCATGTGTGTTTCTTTACAGGCATTTCCTGGTTTGGCGAAACATCAGTTGGGGCCTTTTCTGTACAGGAGTTTGGCTTCATTTAGGTATTTTTTGTGAACCATCGATATTAAATCCTGTCTCGTGAGACTATTTCATCCTGGCTGTATCTGAAAATGATTCACCACAAAAATGTAAGGCTTTAGTAGTCTGACAACCTCAAGCAGGTTTACTGGTGTGACTGTACGCCCACCTCCGGTCTCGGGGCCCCAGAGTGCCATTTTTTATAGATTTCAAAAGGGAATCTGCCCTCTGTAGTAGAGTTTGGGGAGAGGAAAGCTCCATGTTTACATTCTCTTCTGCACTCCTGGAGCTATGAGAATAGCAGGGGAGTGAAACCTTTGTGGGTTTTGAGATAGTGCCGCATCAGTTCGTGCAAGAAATTATATGGTGATAGACTCCATGAGCAAAAAGGATTGTTCCCGTGCTACGTTCCTGTGAATAAACTGAAATGCTACCACTGACATTCATTTGTTTCTGACGTTCACGTCACTTCTGCAAACAAAAGCCCATCCATGTAACAACCGTGGACAACTATACAGGCCACTGATCTTCTTGGTTTTCTGGCATCACAAGTCTGATAAAGATTTATTCCTCTTTGCCTTCAGAACTTACTTTAAAAGGATTAGTTTCACTATACAGAAGTTGCTGTACAATTTCCAATTTCCTAACGCATTAACTTTTAATAGACTTATTGCTCCTTTTGAATAATAGGAAAAAATATTCCTGATGCATAGCCTCTAACCTGAATCCTTTTTGGCTCCCTCTGCAAGTGCTGATGAAGACTATCCTTCCCTGAGCCTTTACCTGAAATATTGCTTATTGTAAGCCTCATCAGAGATGTGGGATGTACAGACAATGTGCTTTCTTCCCTAATTTTCCTGTACCTGCTCTGATACCTGAGTGGATTGTGCTGTTAATTGCCATCTAGAAATAGTTTGGTGGTAGAATTTCTATGTTGTGTTAGTTCCAGGTTTCTAACATTGCTGTGTAGGTGCACAACAATTCCTACCGTACAGGGATGCTTGTGAGTCAGATAGGTGCTATGTTTATCTTACCTGAAGCTTATCCTAAGAATATACAATTTTTTCATTGTCCCTTGAAGTGCTGGGAAAGGTGACAAGATGACAGTTCCCCTTTGTTCCAGTCTAGAAGTCGGTCATTTCCATTAGGTCTTATTGTTCTTTTCTGAGGAACTGACTCATTTTTCACTCATGAAAAACTGTCAAAGAGTTTAGTCCCAAAAATGAACTAAAGTAAAAAGATCATATAGTTTGATGGGAATATTTGCTGTATTGTTTAATCCTCTCTTAAATCTCCTCTTTCAGCTGCTGTGCCTACAAATCACAACTACCACAACTGCTTGGCAATGGTAGGCTTAGATGAGAGTCAGTTTTTCTGCTCAACCCATTTTATTTTTATTTCTCTGCTTTTCCCAGCCAACATCAACTTCATTTTCTGCCTTGTGCACCTGCAGCATCCTATTTGACAGCTAGGCTGTGAATCCTCAGGGGCAGGGAGATTTTGCTACTTGTCTGTGTTGTACCTATCGCAAAACAGCGCAATTCCTTGTTTGCTACAGCATAAATGACGGTAACATTACTGAAGTAACGTGCAGAAAATGAACAAAACTGGAAAGTCATATTTTAGCAAGTCCTACTTTTTTGGCTTCGCTCTTCCAGAATCTGTAACAACAGGGTTCCCAAGAGAGCAATTGAAAGCTGACAGCTATCTATGGACAGTGTTTTGTTTTCATTTAGGCTTAAGTTAACCTCTTTTGGTTCCCTAGCAGGGGACTGTCAGAAAGTCATTGACCTTAGAACATTTCTTTCAGAGTAGGTTCTGCATTTACTGGAGGATGCATGAAAAAGTGAATGTGGTCCCAGACAACGTTCAGTTTTTCTAGAAATATTGCTGGTAATAGGGAAGATTTAAAAGAAAACAAGACCAACCAACAAACCAACTAACCATAACCCCCAAAACCTTGGTGTATTTCTGAATCTGTACCTTTGGCATTCTTCAACAGGAGGGAAGATTTGAAACAAGGGGCTCCTTCCCCTCTCTTATGTATACACTCACCAAATGGAGGTTAGTGTGCAGTGGGAAAAGGAAACAAAGCTGACACACGATAAGTATTCCCAAGTAAGAAGAGAAGGAAAAAATAATGTTGAATAAGTAAAAAAAAAAAAAGACTGCTTGAAATACATTTTATTAATTGAGATAGAAGAGCTGGATATGAGCAGTGGAAAATACACAGCTGTGTCTTTCAGCTTTAATTCTTTAGCAACTTTACTCATTTTTATGCTTCAGAGTTTCAGGAACTTGTGTATGGAATGTCTTCAATTAGTTTTGGATCTGTCACTATAAAGTCCTAGAAAATTGTTTATTTTGAGAGATTTCGCTGTTCATTTTGACATTTTAGATTTTGTCAGTCTGAGGTTCTTAGCATCTTTGAATTTATTCTTGTATCCTTCAGTCCAGGTGCATGGATATATATGTGCATGTATGTGTATGTATACAAATATGTATGTATATCATAGAATCATAGAATCATAGAATTGTTGAGGTTGGAAGGGACCTTTAAGATCATCGAGTCCAACCTTTAGCCTACCCTGACAAGAGCCACTTCTAAACCATGTCCCTGAGTGCCCCATCTACCCGTCTTTTAAACACCTCCAGGGATGGTGAATCCACCACCTCCCTGGGCAGCCTATTCCAATGTTTAAAAACCCTTTCAGTGAAAAAATGTTTCCTAATATCTAATCTAAACCTCCCCTGACATAACTTGAACCCGTTTCCCCTCGTCCTATCACTTGTCACCAGGGAGAAGAGGTCAGCCCCCATCTCTCTACAACCTCCTTTCGGGTAGTTGTAGAGGGTGATAAGGTCTCCCCTCAGCCTCCTCTTCTCCAGGCTAAACAACCCCAGCTCCCTCAGTCGTTCTTCATAAGGTTTGTCCTCCAGAGCCCTCACCAGCTTTGTAGCCCTTCTCTGGACACGCTCCAACACCTCAATGTCCCTCTTGTAGCGAGGGGCCCAAAACTGAACGCAGTACTCGAGGTGGGGCCTCACCAGTGCCCAGTACAGGGGGATGATCACTTCCCTAGTCCGGCTCACCACACTATTCCTGATACAGGCTAGGATGCTGTTGGCCTTCTTGGCCACCTGGGCACACTGCTGGCTCATATTCAGCCGGCTGTCAACCAACACTCCCAAGTCCTTTTCTGCTGGGCTGCTTTCGAGCCACTCTGCCCCAATCCTGTAGCGCTGCATGGGGTTGTTGTGTCCCAAGTGCAGGACCCGGCACTTGGCCTTGTTGAACCTCATACCATTGGTCTCAGCCCATCGGTCCAGCCTGTCCAGATCCCTCTGCAGAGCCAACCTACCCTCAAGCAGATCAACACGCCCGCCCAGTTTAGTGTCATCTGCGAACTTACTGAGGATGTATGTACATGTATATACATTTATATACATGTATGTATATATTTGTATATCTGGTAGTCAATAGTTGTCTAATTTTTATTTGCTTACTGTTGTGAATGAAATGATATGTACCTCAGAGCTTCAATCGTCTATTTTTCTGGTTATTAATCCTTGGCTTTCCTCACTTGAGAGAGGCTGCGCTCTACTTCTTAGTTCAGTTTAGCCCTTCATAGTTAAGCTCTTTGATTAGTGACAGATTGCCATAATTAAAACTTGCAATTCGCAACTCCTTCTACAATGAAGAGACAATGTTATTAATTTATACCAGTTTATTTTTAATTAAGCGTTATTCAGGTTCATAAATATATTTGTAGAATTAGATTAAGCATGAATGTCAGACAGGAATTTTGGATTTTTGGATCAGTAGTGAGCAGGCTGGTGCTCCCCATGTTCAGTGCCTATTATATTGTGGGCACTTCAGGAAATAAGGAGTGAGTAAATACTACACCTGAATGGTTCTCCAGAAACTTAGAAATTGGTTTGAGTTTGTCAAATGATACTCTAACTATCTTTATGTTGCTTGTGAACTAATCAGTTGTTGCTGATCCTTTCCTTCTCCAAATTCTTTCGATGAAAATATACTCCAACAAAGGTCATTCTGACATCACTTCAGACTGGTTTCATTCCATGTTTAATTTCAGCATTCATAAATCAATTATGTCTTGCTGTGTAATCAGGTACCTTAGGGGCGAGGCCCAATAACTATTTAGATTTATATATTTTACCAAGCTTCTATCACACACAGATTTAGAGCTGGATTCCACTCTTCATTACAAATGTGTATTTGAAGTAACTCTGGTGAGATTAGCAGAGTTACAGTGATGTAAACGAAGGGAGGGGAGAATGAAGCCCATGATCTGTCGAACCATATATATTTAGATGGCATGCAGACCTTTTTCTGCACTTAAAAAACAATTTTATGGTATCTTTCCAATGTGTCTGTTTGGCTGATTTACAGTATTGGAAAGCCAGGGAATTTCTAAAGCTGAATCCATATAAGACAAAATTCCTTTGATTGGACCTTATCCCCAGTTCGTCAACACTCTTCCATCACTTTCAAAGTTGGCAGTTCTCAGATAGCGTCAGTCCCAGGGGTGGAAACCTTGGTTTTGTGTTCGTCTTGATTCTGTCTCTTCTGTACCATGTAAATATAAATATTAAACTGTCAAGTTTAACTCAGATACATACAAAACCTTAAACCAGCAGTAGCTGTTGTGGGTAGTCAAATATTAGTGCAGATCTGAAGAGTGCAAAAGAGGATATTTGTACACATGTGTGTGTTCATATACGCTTGGACAACTAATAAGTGTCTTCTCATAAGATTAATTCTTTAGCAGCTTTAGAATGTACTGAATTATGTCATGCATCTTCTCGACATAGCAAAACTTGATCTGTTCATTTCCCTGAACTCATATTATCTATCCATAAAATGTCATATTGATTTTTAAATACCACTTGTAAACTTCATGCTGTCCACATCCTGAACTCGAGCGGCTTTGGGAACTACTGATAGCTTTTGTTCTGCTTCGCTTGTTTACGTACAGGTAGTAATCCTTTTCTCAACACTATTAGGATTAATTTTAGATCTCAGTGGATTTCAATGAATTTACTTCTTCTGTACTCTGGTTTATTTTTCTGAAAATTCAAACACTTGTGTTTTACTGACAAATATCTTAGTGGAAAATGGCTTCTGTATCAGAAGAATGTTTTCATGGAAATAACATTTTGAGATCATGTGGGGTTTCAGGCTAGCATTCTCCTTGAAGGGTGAAACAAAACAGCTTATGGCTTAGCTGATCAGTCACACCTAAGCATGAAAAGCCAGATTTTAAATATTTGTGGTCAACCCATAGATTCTTAAGAAAGATATTTGTCCAGTAAATTTGATAAATCCGTAAGTTCAAGGGAACTATGGTTGCCCTACTGATAGTCTGCAAACAGAAAAGAAGATTAAATTTAGTGGCTATTTTATTCACGGATTTTTCCATTCAGGTCTAGAAGAGACTGTTTTTTATCTGATGTGCATTCTTTTGAACAAATTTAATGGCATAGAGCTCTCTAAGCTCGAATGTAAAGTTTGCTGAGAAAGAAGTCAGTTCACTTTCAGTCTTCTCAGTTCTCCAACTTACACTAACGGGTGTTTTACCCACTAAATTCTTCACGACTCGGGCCTTATACAATTTAGGTCATCCATTTTGGATTAAACTTTGGGAAACCATGATTCTTGGCATATTACCCTTCCACTGTCACTCCCTTTCAGTAAATAAAAACACTGGAGAGGCTTGATGACAGCAGTACCAAGTTGAAAATGTAACCTCGGCATCATTTGAAATGAAAACAGACGCAGCAAGTAAATGTTCTGGCATTGAAACAGTAAAATTAAATCCCACTTCAAATACGGTTCTTTAATTGGGAAGCATCCCAAGCACAAAGACTTCACTTCCCAACAAACACAACTATTATGCTAATTGGCATGGCCCCCATACAAGCCTTGGGTGGATCTGAAGTTAGCTGTTGTTATTCTGGCCTGACTTTCCAACCACATTCATTTTGCTAAATTGCATTTCTATGAGAGAGTGGGTTGATATGCTGCAAGTGTTACTAATTCTATTGAATCACTTTTTTCCTTTTAAACAGAAGATCAAAAACCCAAACCACTTTCTATTTTTAAATGCTGTATTTCCATAAACAAAAGTAGACATTTGAATAACCACCTTATTAAGATTAGGTGTTCCTGAAAAGGAGCCCTGTTTCTCCATGTTTATTACTGACCACAATACTAAATTATGCAAATCTTAAAAGCATGTTTGAACAAAAGACCTATATAATTTAGCTGGTTGAGATTTTTATTTTTAATCTGTGGGTGTGATTTTAGTGCTGACAGAGGTAAAGATTAAAAATCCATTAGAGCTTCCACAGAGCAGTCAAAAGGGTTTGCAGAAGGGCCCAAAGCAGACTTGCCAGATCTCTTTGGACCCATAACCAGATGCTGAGTTGTGTTCCCTCCAGAATATCCTGGAGCAGATTTAAAACCCTGCAGGCAGGAAGGGGCCAATACTTCTTGATCAGTACTTCTTGCTTTCACAGAGCCGTAACCCTGATAGTGCTGCTTGGAACTGTTTCAATGGGCTGCATCTTTCGAGTGGGAGTGGGGAACACAGTACAATGTAGAAAGATGGGTGCATGGAGCATGTACTATCTTAGGTAAAAAAGGGTAATGCTCCTTCTCTTGAGCACAAATATCCAGTTCACTCACACCAGGACTTTAGAGAGACCAGAGTACACTTTTAGCGAGGCACTTGACAAAAACCCAGCCCACCCAGGTCCAAACTAGCCTTCTAGACAGCCAAGCTGAAAGGAAGTGAGGGAGCCTGTGGCCTCAACTTCTGTGTTTTGGAGAGAGAAACGATGCTGCTGGTGTCACTAAATATGCCAGAAGAAAATATTGTTCCTTGGTTTGATGCCCTAAACCCAAGTGATTTAACAGCTCTGCTATGTATTGAATCAGAATCTTGGCCACTGTTGCTGTAAATACAGAGTATATCATTCATACATTCCTGAATTCACACAGTTTTACCCTTTTTATGGAGAATAAATGATGAAACAAAACCTCACTAACACTTTCCGTACTTTCCTTGCATGTTTATTTACTTTCCATCTCCATATTGTAACTTTCTATTTTTATTCCACTTTTTTCTTTTTCTTTGCCTTTGCCGATCATTTTGCCCTTTTTACTTTTAATCCATTCCACATTAGATTCTGGTTTTGCTTCTTTCTTGTTTTGGAAAGGCTTTTCAGATTAATTTTTGCACTTCATCTTATCACCTTTTTGCTTCTGTATCTCCTTCTAATGTCTTTTTCTCACACTTTCTTTGCTTTTACTTCCATTTGTCTCCATTTTCTCACTCCCTTCCCATTTCTGAATTTTCTTTCTATTCTCCAGTATTACACTAAAGCACTGTGCAAATAAATGTCTTTGTGGGGACTTTTATCTTTGGAAGTGTTTTATAGCCATGAGATGCTGCTCCCCAGCACCCTTGCAGAGATTTATATACAGGCGGTGTGCCTAGATCCCTAAATGCACGTTCAGCTGCTTTAGCATTCATGTCTGAACTTTAATAGCTTGAACTTCATTCCTCAGTTAACTGCAAGAAATGACCAAATGCTCTCCTGTACTCAGATCTGCAAACTTGTCATAGAGGAGAAAGTCACTGGTAATGAACTTCCCTTAGGAAAACAGATAGAGACTGATGGAGTTCTCTTGCCTGTGCTGTAGTGATCGGGACCCCACTATTCCAAGTGTTTTCTATCTGATCTTGAATGCTAAGGCAGCCTGGAAGTGGAGAAGGCACTCCTGCACGGTTACACCGCACGCCCTCAAGCCTTGTAGAGCTCCTGTGAGCTGGCTTCAGTCCCCAGGAACAATGGTGGTGGGGTTTTTACCAGAATGCAGCTAACCATAAAGAGACCGTTTACAGCATGAAGTTTACAGTGTCTTTGTTCCTTTAACCTGACACCAGAAGAAGGATAATCCAGAAAGTCAGAATGGTAGCTTTTTGACTTAGTGAAAGAACAAATCCCTCTTCGAGATCTATCTCAGAAAGGCTCTCATCACACTAATGAGGTCTGTCCCAGGCAATCTCTTGCTTCAGAAAATAAATCCTATGTTATAGTAAGGATTTTTCATCATAATCTGTCTGCATTTGGTGTATTTCCTTTCAGGCACCTTTCTGTGGTACTACTTTTCTTATGGTGTCCTCTGTGTCTCTTCCCTCATCGATAACGAAAATGAATGCTGCCGCTTCTTTTTTTCTTCTTTTTAATTCTACTTCTCAAGGGCACTGCTGCTCACCAATTCCATTATGGAGAAAAAAAAATACTCTCTGACAGCTGGAATGTGTGGTTTTCCTTCATTATCTTCAACCTATGGCTGCGTCCAGAAAAAAAGAATTTCAGTACCTCCTAGAAAGCACAGATCTTTCACCAATTTAACACTAGCAAATGTCTTCATACGTTTCCTTAGTAAGTGGGAAATTTCATAAGAAACTCTGTGGACAGGCAGTGGCTCCTTCATTTGTGGCTAAAACATTTGTTGCTTTTGCAATTTGCAGTGATTGCTTAAGAAAGGAATGGTTTGTTTTTGGAAAGCTGCTTTGAGTTCAGTGGGTTCTGTGCATAGTTAACGACAATGCTTTAATTTTGCGGTGGGGGTGGTGATGGAGCTTGTGCTTCTTGGAGTCTTTGCTGCATTCTTGAAAATTACATGTCGCAGGAAGCCTGTTTTTGGTTTACTTCAAATTTGAAGTAATCCCCTCCCCCTGCTTTTATTAGACCAGGGGTCAATTCCAGGAGCTCTGGTGGCAAAAAGCAGCTGAGCAACAAACACGTCTGATCCCTGAAGATTATCTGATAAATCTCCAATGACTAAGGGCAGATGTTCTGGCTTGTATGCCATCTCCTTCCAGTGCCTGGGAACTGGGAGTGCAACCAGAATCTGACTGTGCTGAGGAGATTTACACTTACCAGAAAAATCTCTTTCTCTTACTCATCAGCGCTGGAGCTCTCCCTGGGGTAAGGTTGGCACAATGGTAGGAGGGTGACAAGTTGGCTAAAAATCTTCTTTGTCCTCTGCATCTTAGTCAAATGTGAAGAATAAGAAAGAATATGATCTTCTCACTTTTTTTTTGGTCTTTTTTTTTCTTTTTCCACCAACATTTACTTAAAAAATCTGAAGAGCAATAAATGGAGTAACAGATAAACAAGGCGTTGCACGGAGACAGAAAGCTCTGAGATATAATGACAGGTTAAAAGTTAATGAGCAAAGTGCAGATGACACAAACACACCACTTTTGAAGCCCATGCTGACTTCGCATAGCGCTGCCTCCGTCCAGAGTAGCTTTAACTCTGGGATGCCTGCACCAGGCACTGCTGTTCTGGCTTGCCTGGAGCTCACACAAGGCTGCACATGGACATATAATGTAGGCTGAGGGCTTTGAATACAGACATGGCAAATGTGCTCCGTATGGTAGTATGTGTGTTTGTGAGAGAGAGAGAGAGAAAATAACAGTATCCATAGCTATGTCCTAAATGCAAAACATTCAGCAATTCAAACTGAATCAGGGTCACAGTTTGTAATAATGTGGTGTCAAAAATTAACAGTTAAATTAGGGATTTGTTTTGTTTGTCTGTGTAATTGCTGAAAGTACCTAGGGAAAACAAAGCTGCTGTTTGAAAATAAAATATCTAAACTGCTTAGATGATTAAAATACATAGCTTAAAAAAGCGAAGCTTGTCATATAAGATGTTATAAGTCAGTAAAGCTGTACTGTAGCATTATGGAAATGAAAATAATGCAAATGTATATGATTTTTTTTTTAAATTACAAGCTGTTGCCATATGCTTGTGTGTAAGACGGTGGAAAAAAATGGTATAATATCCTTATATGGGCTACATTAAATGTTCACATGATTACATACTCCATTTTAACTCAGATCACAGGTGTCAGGTCAAAATTCTGTTCTCTAAATCAAGAGAAACAATTTTAAAGAAGAGAGGTGAGAAAAAGCTTCTGAATATTCTCCATTACCTCATAAAGTGATCCTCAAGTATTACACTGAGTTTCCCAGAAGTCAAGATGTCTCAATAGGTTATTTTTACATTCATATGCTTCTTTGTACTTTGAAATAAATGACTCTGTATTAAAAGCCTCCTGTCAGCTGTATTGTCCTTCCTTTCTCAGCCAGGGCAGTCGTGTGGAGTAGGACAGCTTCAGCGCCCATTGTGTGATGTCAGGATACTTGGGGTTGAGCAAGCTTCTCCATATTGCCACGTTCTCCCCAAACCCAAGGTATCACTTGACAACAGACAGTGGATCTGGTCTATAATAGAACCTTACAGCTGAAAAACATCTTGGGAAGTCATCCAATCTATTCCCCTACACACGACAGGATTATCTACAGCCATGTCACTTCTGACAGATGTTTTTTTTCCAGCCTACTCTTAAAAGCCTTTAATGATGGAGACGTCACACTCTGCCTTCTTTTCTGAGCAAAATAACTCCAACTTATGTATTCTTTCTTTTTCCAGCATATTTTGTAGACTTATGACCTTTCTTTCAGGTTTATTCCAATCTTCTTAGCAATTCAGTGTCCCCAAATCAGCACAGTATTCCAAATCATTTCATCCTAGAAGAGGCAAACAAGAGATTCAATATCCTGGCAGAATGTGACTTTTTGTTGGAGCTACTTGGAATTAGTTTCAATTCATGCCATCTGTCTTGATGGTGTGTCTCAGAAGGAAACAGCTCACCAGTGAAAACAGCAAATTGTTTCTTCATTGAACATTAAGAGCAATGATGCAATACCTTCTCTGGCTCACGCCCAACAGTTGGTAAGATCTGTTGGCCCTATTACTGAAACTTCGATGTACCCAGTCTCTTATACAGTTTGCTAAGCTTCTGTTGTTCTACAGTATTTAACACCATTAAAGTCTTGGAAATTTTCAGTTTTCTTAATGAATACTAATGAGGCATTCAGGGTGTTCTCTGTATTCAGCATACATGGCCATAACAGGCGTACAATTTCAAAATCTGCGTCCATCTACTAGGCGATAGGTAAAGATATAGAGCAATTATTAAGTATTGGATAACAGGTCATGGTGGAGAGGACCAATCTGAAAACAAAGGCCAGAGCTACAGCTATGATAAGATCATGGTTGGCAGAGGGTGGAGGCGTGTTTCATTTTTCTGGAGCAAATACATGCTAAAATGTCAACAAAGTGCTGTAGTTATCTGAGGATACAGCCACACCAGCACAGGGGGCTGGATCCCCTCCCTGTCCTTGCTGGAAAGACCCATGGCTACTTTTCCTTCCACCCCACTGAACAAAACAGGATGGCCTCGGTGATCCTCCCATGCTTTTGCCCTGAATAGCTTTTTCTAGGAAAGTACTAGTCAGTGGGGTCCAAAACGACGCCAGGGACGTTGCCAACACCTAAGCAGCAGGGGTGGCTGTAAAACAGTGAACAAAGGTTGTTCCTGCTCGCTCTGGTAGGGGTAGACAGGGTGAAGTATCCCGAGTAAGGCTTCTGCCACTGGCATGCTATCCTACTTTCTACCCCTGCCCAGGAGGAGGAACTGGTAAGCATAAGGCTATCTGCATCCAGTTTACTACGTCTTGGAGTTTCTTTTTGCTTTGGGAAGTCTCAGCTGCAGGCCTGAGCAAGCTCTTTGCCCTTTCTACCACCGCAGGAGTAGAAAGGTAGTGCAGAGCCAAAGTTCTTTTCATATTTTTCAGCTTAACAAATGGCATAAAATTAAATTGTGGTCTTTTTAGGCCCGGTTTCTAGTAAAATAGTCTTTCTGAATTTCCTGGGGCAGGCTTGCTTACATCATGCCCAGTGACATGCTGTTGGCATATGGCAGTAGACTGTAAAATGGGGAGAAGTGAATCAAAGGCATGTTAATATTAATACATCTATGTTGCTTGCTGCTTGAGGAATGCAGTAGAAAGGGAGTCATATGTAGTTTATAGAAGAAATGAATACATTCCAGATGTTAACCATGCAACCAAGCGTTGTATATACAGAAAAGGGTTTTCCCAGTGCCTATATTTAATCTCCACAAAAAAAGACAGGTTTTCTAAAAGCCTTCCCACTATATGTCAGCATAAATCGGGGACATTTTTCATCTTGAATCATAAATTTAGTAAATAATATCCATCTACTTTAGTATTTGTTTATTCATAACCATTTATTTATTAATGAGAAACTAAGATGAAATTTTAGTGGAAATCTAATGCGTGTGAAAGTTTTGAACAGAGGTTCCTGCTCCACCCACAGCTTGTGCTACTGTGGTCAGGCAATGCCAGAATAACAGAATATCACAAGGTTTACTTGATGATGGATCTTGACCCTACAGACATCACAATTCAGGGAATTTGCAAGATCTGGTATTTGCACTGGAAAAAAGGGAAACACCAGCAAGGTACTTAAGCAGTTGCTGTTGTCTCTTCAGTATTGGAAACTTGGAGTATTTATATTCTACTAAAATTAATTTGAGTCAGAGGCAAGAAAATATATTGCATTTGTTCATCACTGGACAAATGTTGTTCTGGTGAAGCTGTTATCTTTGGTGGTGTTTTACTTGCTCTTTTTGAGGCTGAACTGGGGGCAGGGGAAGACAAATAAAATGTCATACTATATCACCTTTGTATGTTGACAGAAATTAATGCCTTTCAACATTAAATATTTATGTAGATCATGTGATCTCTGCATACAATCTAGAGTACCTATGGCAGCTCAAAATTAACATTTTCTCTATACTTGCAATAAACAGTTCACGCACAATCTGTGGACTCGAAATTAAGTCACTAAAATAACTGACAGAACAGCCCTGAACGATCAACAGATTCAAGAGCATTGTTAGCTCCTTCCAGATAAATTGTGAATGAGAGAAGACATGAAATTCTTCAAGTTATTCACTGCAAATTATTTGCTCAGCTCTCATTATTGTTGAGGTGTTAAAATATACAATATGCATAGCACCCAAAATGTAGTAGGCGTCTTAAAAAAAATGAAGTCACCGACTTGGAATCCAATTTGGTTAAATTAAAAGGCTGCAGTACTCCTGTTCTTTTCTGCTTGAAAGTCTGTGGGAAGAGGGAGTGGAAAGTCAAAGGAGGAAGAAACCTCTGATATTTTCCTTGCTGTGCCAAACTGTGTCTAGTGGTTTTGGGATGGATCGCCTGTGGGATAGGTCACAGACCAGCCCCCAGATTAGTCTCTCCGGTCCAGGAGAATCAGTTTGAAGCCAGGGTTCTGTAACATGAGGCCTATCACAGCCAGGGTGACTTAAGCAGCCCCTGTCCTTTCTGCCCCAGCCTGGCCTTTCCAAGCGCTGCTATGCGGTATGACATCTCTGTGTTCTGCTGACACAGAAGTTTGTGGCTCCTTGCTAATAACAAGCTCAGAGAAAAATAATAAAAAAAAAAAATCAAAAAGACAAAACGAAACAAAAAAATATTTGAGAATACACCTGAAAATCTGTACGTTGGCACAGTTAAGGGTGGTGTACATGATAAACACAGAAGTGTAAGAACAGACTGCATATCAGTACTAAGGCCGAGTCCTCTGTTGTGCTGAATTACAGCTCAAATCCACACCTGTGGAGATTGTGTGCTATCCCCCTCCTCTTAGCTCCTCAGAAAAGTGTTGCCCAAAGTGGCAGTGTTGTCAACATTTTAATTTTCAGGCAGAAATCACTTTGTGCTAAATGTCTTAGAGGGCGTGATGGACATTTCCCCCTTAGCTTTGCCTGCTCCTCAGGTGAGCGTCCAGGCTCTGGAGGAGTGAGGAAATGCTGCCATGGAGAATTTGGTAGGTTTTGGCATTATTTCTATGATCACGAATTCCACGTGCCAATTTCTACAAGTGCACTGCCTTTCTGCCCTCAAAGCGTTAAATCTGAGCTGCAGCTTGCCCATATGCAGGAGGTGCAGACAGTGATCTCAGATAAACCCACTTACCATATTCAGGACGTATATGGGAGTTCTTTGAAGTCAGTCCTTCAATCACAGTCTGGTGGGAAACACTGGGGATGAGGAAGACCCCTGGGGAGAGATGCAAACTACTCCTACCCAGAGTGGGGGAAGACAAAGAGACTTAGAGAGGGATGGGAGCATTTTCAAGGAAACTTCTCAACTGCTTAAAAGCTGATCTTGGTCATATAAGGAAAGTCTCTAGGAAATACCAACCTGGGACATTTTCTTGTGAGATGGCCATAAGAGATTAAGGAGTTACCACCTCACAGGTGTTTTGTTTTGTTTTTTTTTTTTTTTTCCTGCTATTTGCTGCTCAGATATAGTAACTGGATAACAGAAGGCTGATATTTGGTTTGGTGCAAAAGAAAACAGGACTGCTTAAAACCCTTTGGATACAGGCTCCATCTGTTATTTTTAAGTATTTCTCCGACTGTTGTGGACTGAGAAATATCAGCTTCTTAAATGTGTCTCCCTCTTGACCTGTAGCATCACGTGCCTTCCTGATAACGACACTCTCCAGCCTGCCTAATTGGCTCCGGGAGAGGAGAGCTACGACACGATGCCCTCCAGAGTCCCACCCGGTGCTCGGTGACAGCTCGGGCCCATCTCGCAGCCCAGAAGGCTGGTGAGAGATCACAGGGGCTGCTGGCTGATGTGGGACGGCTGCCCACGGGAGACGGGGGGTCTCAGGGAGCCTCAGTGTGTCCTTGCTGTCTTGCCCATGCCCGTGGCTCCAACAAGTAGTCCAGAAGTTGCTGCTTTTGTGTTTAGCTGGGAGTGACACGCATTATTCATTAGGCTCTCTGACTGCTTAGCACCTCCAAACTCCTCCTGGCTGTTTATATTTAAAAATAAATCCTAACTATCGCTGTTCAAAGTAAGGACTGACAGCCTGCAGCATTTTTATTAAAGCATGCTGAGCAGAAACTGAAGAGAACAGATAAGAGTTAACGGGTGTTTGCAAAACAGGCAGGAAAAAGCCTTCTGATTCATGAACCTTCACCAGCAACAACTTCCATGTCGGAGTAGAGATGCTGAAAGGGCGAGAGCCAAAGGCTCACGCTTTAAATGTAGGATTTGACCGGAGACCAGGAGGGTAGGACCTCAGGGAATGACTAAGCAAATACTTAGATAGGAGGTCCGTGAGGTAAGCAGGACTAAATTGGTGCATCGCTTTGGAGGTCAGCAATGCAATTTTATAGGTAATACTAAGATTTAATGGGCATCCATGGCAGAGCCCGAAGTACAAGAGTGACGTGCTGGGAAAACTCCGTACTGATGCTGGGGCTGCAGCACCCTCTGGGAGGAGCTGAGGCTCCCAGAGACTCTCCAGAGGGGTCTCAGCAAAACCGCCCTCCCGTGGGTCCGTGCGCTTTGTGTGAATGCAGAAACACCACAGGGCACCAGCCCTCAGCATCCACTGCCACTTAAAAACAAGAGGAATTTATCTCCTGCTTTCTAATGTACCGAACACTGAACTCTTTTTAGTAGCCTTTGCCACAATGGGTATCTTTGTTCTCTCTGGTTTTAATCCCTCAGCGCAGAAGATGTGTTTATGTTCCCTTAAAGTATGCTGAGAGTTTGCAACTTGCAAACATTCGAACCACAGTAATAATTAAATTATTTCAGGAGATTTTACCTGGGATACTGAAATGTTTTTAGAAACTGTTGATCTAGTTTTTGAGGGGTTCCTCCCACCCCCAAGATTTTATGTAAAAGAATGTTAAAGCTCATGGCAGAAAACTCTGTTTTTGTCAAATCTGAATAACTGCACTGCACCAGTCATAACAAAATGAATATCTCTGCCTGTATCCCAATGGGTTTCTCTCCTGTGTCAATTCTTTCTCTGATGAGATGATTTTTTGTCTATATATAAATAAATACATCTGCTCAAGGCCCCATCTTTCCTTTCACTGACATAACTGATAATATTGTATTTGTCCTTCAAAGTCATGCAAATGGAATCCTCAGGCTCTAGGTATTAAATGCTGGCTAACCTGATTATTTTCTTTAAAACATAAATGAAATTATTACTATCCCCCTCCATTTTCACGCCCTTTATAAACTCCTGGCAGAAAAAAGGAGAGATAGATAATAAGATACTCGAATCACTTTCTTACCCTGTAATTAACACATGAAAAAAGAACTTATTGAAAACAATAATTCCTCAGTCATTTGTCTTTATTTTAATTTTGCTTTGAAGCCAACATATTTTCTCTGAGATTTCATTAGCAGCCATTTTACAAATGAGATTCTCACTAGTAAGATCCAAGTTTGAGTGCTCTATCGCATTAAAATTTAACATTTTTCTATGGCTTAATATAACTTCTTCTTAATGCAGAGAGACTTTTCTGCGATGTTCATAGTTTAAAGGGCTGGATCTAATTAAGAACATAAGTGCCTAAAAGTAAAGTGCTTCAGTACCTAACTCTGAGGCATCTGGCTCCTCGAATGCAATCCAAAATCTTAAGTTACCAAGTACAGCAAGCGTCCGTGCTTAAAGGAAGATTTAAGCATCTCACAAAAAGATCCAAAACAGCCAACAAGCTGAAAGAGCAACTCCTAAGACAGTTTTAAAGCCTCCCACATGGCCTTCTTAGGCCAAAGGGAAGTACCTTAAATGAATTTTTAAATCTGTCCTGAAAATAGCTCAGTTTCTTTAAAATAATCAAGTAGAGTGTTACTCTTTCCTCCTTAAAATGATCAGTCAATGAGAAAAAAAAATATTAGAAACTGACTTTGGATTAAAGACTGGAAATTGGGGTGGTATTTACCCCTGTCTGTCACTGCCAAGCTGAAGCACCATGAGCCTTCTGCATGTCTGCTGGTGAGCCTAAGCTTTTCTGCCCATCTGTGAAACCATACTGGGAAGAATGGTAAGCATTTACACCATCTCGTGGGAAGTTAGGCCAGTTCCCTGGAAGGTACGTAAGAGACAAGTTTTATTTCA
Source organism: Larus michahellis (assembly GCF_964199755.1). Classification (NCBI taxonomy): domain Eukaryota; kingdom Metazoa; phylum Chordata; class Aves; order Charadriiformes; family Laridae; genus Larus; species Larus michahellis. Next base: position 136,964,771 of record NC_133897.1, on the reverse strand, counting down.
TTGGGAAGTGGTTTAGCCATTTGTCTCCTATAGAAGACATGGGCAAGACCTGACCTTGGTGCATTTGAAAGAGACGACTGTGACTTCTGCAGTTTGATATAAACTTACCTTTTCTGCCTGCACTAGGAAAGTGAAGCTAGGAGCCATGATTTCCAAGCCTGGAGCAAAGCAGTGACTTGCTGTTGCTGGAAGATGTGCAAGGATACAGCTTCTTGTGAGTCTTGGAAAAAAATGTGTCCACACGAGGCTGTTTTCGCTATCTGGGACCACCCCCGACCAGGTGCCTCCAAGTGTCGCTGAGGTTGTATTGTCCTCAGCTTTGCTCAGGAGGGCTAGTGTTGCCTTCTTGCCCCAGGAAAGGTTGCAAGATAAATAAATAAATATAGATATAATTGCTTCAGAATCCTTCCCAAGAGAGTTCACAGGGGAGAAAAGCCTAACCAAAATCCCCCGCGGAGTGGAGTAAGCTTCTGGAGATTTAATCAGAGCAATGGTGCTACCAAGCAAACTTGGTCTTGCCCTGACTCTTACACATTTTTCTCATTCCTCTCTTCCTTGTATTGTCTCTGTTGATACAAAGGCTTAGTGCTACACAAAGGCACAAGCAGTGCCTATCCACGTGCACTCTGAGGAATACCACAGGATTCATGTCTTTCCAGTGTTGGACTCTCTCCATAAATTGTAACTACAGATATTTCTGCTTGGTGCTTTGCTAAGTTTAAAAATGTAGTCACATGAGCAATAAGTGTTCAAATCATATTGTTATGTGCTCATGGCTGATTAGCTGACTTGGGGTGTAAACGTGATCATCAATAAAAAGCATAATGAAAGCTTGTTATTTTTAAACATAATTAAGTCAAAGGAAAAACAGTTCAGCATGACTGTAGAAATAGTAATTGGTTCATTACCTGTAATCATGTTAGCCTGCTCACATTATCAGAGGCTAATTGGAGAAAGGAGAGAAAAAGGGAATATATCACTGCGTGCACAGGTGTGATCTCTATATCTACATGTGTTTTACTGTATTATATGTATTTCATTAATGACTTTTCAGATAAAACAGTATAGGAAGAGTATGGCAATGCAAAAACAGAGATACTGAGAAAATTTTAAAGGTACACTGGGAGAGCAAGAGAATGATTCATTCATCAGGTAAATTTAAATAGAAGTAACTTATATTGTTATCTGTAACACCGGGAGTGACGACCTGTTTTAGTGGAAAGAAATCCTCGCACCATTTCTGTTTTAGTACAAATCATTTTTGAGAGAGGCAAGGTATGTTATTAGCACCTGTCTTTTCCTTGTAAAGAAATGAAGCAGAGATGTAATGGGAAGACGTTTACAGTATGTTGCCTGCTCTCATACTACATTTTTCAAAGTCTCATTCTCAAAGCTTCCATTCTGTTTCTTTGGAAAACTGATAAAAGGGATTATTTGCCTGAAAATATCCTGTTGGTTCTGATAACAAACTTGGCCTCTGTTGAAGGTTACAAAATTTTATATAAATATTTCATAAACTGTTTCATGGGAGCAACTCCTGTCGTTTGTCCATTGTATTTACTATTTGGTTTTGGTTTATAGGAAAATATTGTACTACAGTGCCTTTTAAACATCATTAAAAAGATATCATACAAACTCAACAACCAAGTAATAGTATCGGAGCCAAAAGTCTTTGGGTTATCAGGGATCACAGCCCTGTGCCCTCTTTCCTCTGGCATGCTAACATGTCACGCAGAGGGTAGCCTTGGGACAGTGTGACGTCACAGATTTAGGTGCCACCTTCTTTGTTCATTGCTATAAACATACTGCTCAGGGAAGGCTGAGGTATTTGCATTCCTCTAGGAAGTATATGCCTCAGCATGGTAATGGCCGAGTTTGGAAAGGGCAGGAGTACAAATTGATTGCTGCTTCTTGGTTTCTTTCACTTTTATTTATTGTTTCTAATGGTATGGTTATGGGAACTAGTTGAGATAGTTTTATCTAAGGATGAGGAAGTAATGTGGCCAGCAGGGAAGGAGTGGGGATGGTGAGAATAGGTCTTTGTTATACTTGTTTTTGTCTAGGATCTGGCAGCAAGAAACTGGACAGGTTTCCTCCTTAGACATTACTTCTTAAGTATTTGTTAAGGGAACGGTACAGCTGGATGATCAACAGCTGGTAAAAGACTGAAGCAGTTAGATTAGATGGACCTGACTTTGGTCTGACCCAGTAGAACATTTCGTATATTCTGTTCTTACAGGAAGGGAGGGATCCTAGCTAGAGTAAATTATCACAACAATGACAGAGAGGGGAAGACCCACTGAAAAATTGTGTATTTGGTCAAATTCTTCCTCCCTTTGCTTTCTTTGGTAGAACTGGGGGACCTGGAAACTAAGTTTGGTCCCTCTGAAGCTTATAGCATGTGAGGTACGTGGAAATTTTCATGACTATTAGTAGGCTGCAATATTTGAAAGGCCACAAGGACCAAAAAATGTTTGAATAAGGTAGGACTCCTTTTGGACTTGGAGTATTCATGTTTATTTTCACTGAGGGTTTATAGGAATTATTGCTTCTGTGACCTGCTTGGGAGCTTAGATCAAAGGACCAAAGTCTCCTAGCTCTAACATTGACCCTTAGGGAAAGAACAGAAAAAATAAGGCAGCTATAGAGTGATCCTTCCCATGGTATAATTTCCCAGCTCCCAGCAATCAGCATTTTAGTGATTTTTTTTCTGAGCCAGAGGTTGCATCTGGGCTTTCATGTTTAATAACCAATGATGTACATCTCCTTTATGAATTTGCCTAATGCTTTTTTAAATCCAGATAAAGTTTTGTCCTCTGTCTGATCCTGTAGGCTGTAGGTTTCACAATTTAATTATGTATTATATAAAAAATACTTCCATTTGTTTGTTTTAAACCTGCTTTGTTTTTCAGTAGAGCAAATACTGACAGTAATAACACCGTTTTGTTAGTGTAAGTGCACACATACTAGGAGTTTCTGCTGGCAGAGCTATGTTGATTAGGGGTCATTTTGCGGCTATGCCAAAAGCTATGTTAGCAAAAAAGAGAGATATGTCCCAACTTAGGTAGGCTTCCAGGAAAAAATAAAGGGGCAGGATGCATTCTCCTCATAAAGTGGGGTATTTTGGCACCTGGTCTGCACTTGACTTTCTTTCTAAGGTTGTTGAGAAAACCCTTTTCTTGTGGTAGAATTCAGCTACTTGATTACTTTTGTTTCAGACTTATAAGTGGATCTTTGCCTTTTTCTGAGCCTCTTGCACGTGTTTAACTGGGGAAAAAAAGATGCTTATACAGTGGATGTTCAACTGTTTGACCATTATATTGTACTACGGCTAAATGAGTTTAACCGTATGCCTTGTCTCCTTTTGCCTATGTACTGAAATGTGATTTCTTTCTCTCTGGTGGCCCTCCTCAGAAATATTTTTCATAAATAAGTTTCAGGTGATAGGCTGATCTCGGTTCACAAGCACCCAGAGAAAACAGCAATCATGAAATCATGTGTTTGTTCCTTCATTTACAATACCTCTGTTTATAACAGGGTGCAATTTTGATCCACAGCTGAAAGTACAGAAAGTTTTTGTGTGGATGAACTGCTTACTGTCCTTTCTCATAACTGTGAAAATGGTCCCTTGAGAACTCTTTTCCTTCTCATGGGCTTTGACATCCCAGTTTTGTCTCTCACAGGAAACTTGGGTCCACCTAATGCACAAGCCAGTTGGTTTTCATCAGTTTTTCTGTTAAAATTTAGCCTGATTAGATGATCTTGTTGTTTTCTGTAGATGTTTTTAGCTTTCACTGCTTTACCTCCAAGTCTCATTTTATTTCCTTGCTCTGCACATAACCCTTTAAAGTTGCCTTGTTTTAGCTCAATCCAAAAACAAGGGACAAGAATGATCAGATTCTTGGAAAAATTTGAATGTGAAAGAGTAAAATAATGAGTGTAGTTACATTTAGGGAGAGAAAAAAATATGAGGGAACGTGACAGTTACATGTCAAATAATGGATAGTACGCCGAAAAAAAATCAGGTCCCCATATTTACTTTTTCAATTACAAAAAAAAAAAAAGAAGGCAACATGTTCAGTAAAAGCATTTAGTATAATTAGTTTTAAATTTATTACCTTTCATCAGAACATGGAGAAATATGCAGAGGTTATTATACAGGGTATTGTATGATATAGAGAATGCTCAGAAGTATCGCATTAATAGCAAGTAACGAGGTAGGTGAGACCACTCCACTGTCCAGTGTTAAACAGTCAGGGTTTAAACCTTTGTGGCTCCTTCATAGGTGAATTTGTGTGACTCCAGGAGGTATACATTAGCTTTCTGGTTCAACTCCAGGGCTGTAGAAAGAAGCTTTCTCCTTTTGGGAGTTTTGTTACTGCCTGCACTGGAGTTTGTTAGCATTTCTTTTGAACGGTAGAGGCGTTGGGTAGCCTTGTCAACGGAAGGGTGCTGAACTATGTCTGCTCTGCTGTGGTCTGATAACGCCTTGGCTAAAAAAGAAATACATGAAGGATTTTGACCACTGTGAATGATAAGTAACAAGTTAAGGAAAAAGAAAGCTTCTTGAATGATGAAGGTGTATGTCTGTAAGACAGACTGTGGCACGTGCCTTAGCATACCTGAGTGTTTATTTGTTACACTGTCAGCTCGAGAGCAAGTGAAAGAATTACTCTTCAGCAGAACCCATGTGTGCGAGCGAACACACTCCGGCAGCTTTCCAGAAACGAACCTCTGCGACTGTTACCAAAGGTAGCACTTTCTGGTTCGTCAGATCAACTTTGTGAGGGTCCTGCATGACTCTCCTGGAGATAGTAATGGTCCAACAACTAATGCTCCTGTGATTTCTAGCAGGACTGCATCTGCAAGCAGAATTAACAGTGTTCCTCTACAGAAAGAGAAAACTGGAGAGACTGCCAGCAGAGGCCCTGCACAGAGGCATTTTTAAACTTTTTTTTTTCTTTTTTTGAGAATGAAGATATTTGCACTGAGGTTGAACATAACATTACCTGATACTGCAGGTATCTGCAGATATCTGCCGGATAAGTTGAGGTACAACTTGTAAATTCTTCGTGAAAACAGGAAGCGGAGACATCTTCAGAGAGGCTGGGCTTTCTGTATAGAGCTGCAATGTACTCTTCTCCATTTACTCTTTACTATGCTCTTATTTTTTTTTTTCTTTTTACTTTTTATTTATTGAATAGATATCTTGGACCTTTATTTGTACTTTCAGACTGGTTGACACAGGCACACCCCATAAGCAGATTTAGAGGCTGTAGCGTGACTTCATCAGAGATCATCTGCACTTTGGGTCTGAGAACAGGATGTTAAAAAAGGCGTAAATCCTGCATGAAACGTTTGTCATTAGCAAAGCTGTCTGCTTCCATTACTTGCATTTGTATCATTCTTTGAAGTCTTTTCTGAAGAAACGCGTGCTGTCTAGCTGACAAAACCACTGCTGAAACTTACCACAATGTTAAACACTTGTACTCTCCTCTTATTTTGCTCAGCAAACATGTGCTTTTGAAAGCTGAGAAAAAATAAGGGTATAGTGGAGAAGCAGAAATACGCTGAGCTGACATTAGTTTTGAAAGGAAAGGGAGAAAATACAAACCCGTCCTTAGAGTAGGGTTATTTTTCCAGTTTTTGCAGGAAAACTTCTCCATTAGTTCTGAGGAAAAGCAAAGTATAAATATTCAAAGTAAAATTATTCACCTTGTAGACACATAGCTAAGCAGGTCCAATGACTCACTGGAATTTCAATTAGTGTAAGCTTTAAATTACTAAACATCCTTTCTTTCTCCCACTGCACTCAATGGCTGCTTCTGAAGAATACTTTCAGCTGTGTAAGCGGGCAGATCCCATTCTGGCTGACTTGACCAGAGTGAACGACTGAAATGGAAGATCGCATTTTGTAGTCAGTCTCTCAAGGTGTCATCATGTGCTTAAAGTGGTTTTAACTGTGGATACTCCAGATGCCACGATCTACGCTTGATGGTCACTATCAAGTAATCCATGTGATTAAGACAATGGGCAAAGCAGCGCTCTTTTATTTATAATATAGAGCTATTATTAGTGTCTGCCTCTAAGGAACCACATGTGAGGCCCCGTGATGAGATTAATCAGGCATTCCAGCTGCTTTTGAGTGATCCCAGCACTGACAACTGAAAGCAGGAGGAATTCTTCTCCAGTATAGCACAGTTTATGACATCCTGTTATGCAGTCTGAAATGAGCTCCGATGTTCCAGTGAGAGCAAGCTAAACACTTTGTGAGGGAACGTACACAATCACTGAGAATTTAGCAAGGACAAAAGCCAAATCCAGGGCCATTGATTTGACAGTCTCATGTCTCATCCAATGTCTGCTGTTCTGATGTGGCTTCTTAAATTATGCGTATGTTCTTGGCCTGGTAGAAGGTACACAGTACAGACCTTCTGAAGCATGGCTGAATTTGGGGAAAAGCAGAACTGTGCTGCAGTTTCAGATTTTACGGGTCAAACCTATACTTTCTTCTCTGCCCATCCTGCAGTTTAGATAATCGGAATTTTTTTAAAGCTTTTTTATTAAAAAACCCACTCCTTGGGTGTATGCATTCCCAGAGAAAAAACTATAGAAAAGCTCATGAAATAATCAAAGAATTTCACCTAAAATTACATTCAAACAAGCCTACTTACAAGGGAAGGAATAGATAACACATAATACATATTAAGCAGGACCCAACAAAAGAAATACACATCACTGGCATTGTGTTTTCCAGGCTTACGTGTACATTTGTGCTATGTTGATTTATGGTATGTATGCACATGTGGTTGTAAAGCTGGTCAAAGCATTCATCACAGATAAACGTGAAGTTTGAGAATTGATCTCAAATCCACTTTTTCATTATTTGACCAAAAGAAATTGATAATTGAGTGACCTACAATAAACATTGTATTTATAGGACTGAAAGAAACTTTTGAGCCAGTGATTCTGCTCTCCTGCTATTTAAACCAAAAGGGTCATATATTCAGTATTATTCAGTGCAAGTTGAAGCTATTCATGATTAACTGTCAATGTTACTGGATCGCCTTTCCCTATATTCAGTTTTTTAGGTCTGAAATGCTCCAGGGTAATTTTGCTGCAGGCAAATTAGGTTAATGTTAATGGCAGCCTGTTTCTACCATTCCAAACGCAAGCTGAACATTCCTCCCTTAGTCCAGCACATCCTCAGCTTGTCCAACCTTTCTTTGAGATGAGGCGGTGCCAATTTATGCTCTCTAGCAATCCAGTTTTACACCCAGGCTGATTAAATAAACATAACAGTTTCTGTAGGTGGTTGTATTCAAGAAAGCACATTAAAGCTGAACGATGCAGGAGATAACATGAAAGTGAGAATGCCTGTCTCCTAGAGTAAAGATGTGAAATCTTGTTCAACAGCAAGCTACCTGAAGAGCCCAGCATTACCTCCAAAGGCAGAAATGAGATCATCACAAATTCTTTTGTGCCCAGCACATAGCTTCTTGGTAGTTACGGGAGAGTAAAAACAAGTGGGAGAGTTCTCACCATAACAACTAATAAAGAAAAGTATTCAGAAAGTGTATTGTGATGCCAATCAGCATTTTTGATATTGTTAACCACAGCACATTTCACCTGATGGCTAGCACTTTGCATGCTTTTATTACAGAATTGGCTGAACAAAGTTCCATTTTTTTTAATGGAACCAGTTTTTCGTTAATGAAGTTTGTGTTGGTTTTGGTGACGTACAGGTCTTAAATGGAAACATCCACTTTTGACAGTTTTGTCAGGACCCACATGAAGATGCATTCAGTTCATTATTATTCACAGTATTATTTTATTTATTCATAGCATTTCATGATTTTTTTTACTTTTTTTTATTGCACGCATAATATATGTAGCATGTGTGTCTATGTTTTACAGGATAAGCACCTGCAGACATTTTTGGGTGCTGGACAAGTAGCTAGTGGAAGGAAATGGAGGGAAGGAGTCAGTGAGTAACAAAAATACTGGAAGTCATTTCACAGCCTTTTGCACGTTTTGGTCCACAGCATGGTCACCTGCAATGCAGCCAGAACTGCAGAACAGACAGCCCTGATGCCTGCCCTTTAAAAAAAAATAAATCAGTTTCACATATCTTCATGCTATGTATGTATTTATTTTTGAAAAAAAAAAAAAAAAGAGCAGTTTGTCAAACATTTAAGGTTGACAGGCAAGTCATGTTGTTGCAATGCAGGTAAACGCTGTCATGAGTGACACTGGCTGTGTCACTACGTGCAGCATTAGCCAGGGAATTTAAGAAGACAGGCTCATGAAAAAAAAATGAATGTTGTCAGACAACCCTGCATTTTTTATTATTAAAATCTTGAGTGAATTTAGTGCTCATGAAAGTGAGGAACTGAGCCTCTCCACACATCCCTTTCAATACATCTCAGTCCTGACCTGCAGCACCCTTGCTATTCTAGTTATGGGCCTCGAGCAGAGATTGCTCACCACGTCAGACTGTGGTAGTTTTGTGAAAGGGGTAGCTGAAGACTTAGATGAGGCCATTGAACATATTCTTATTTGTGATCCAAACATGACTTAAGCCCAGGCCCTCAAAGATGACAAGCACTCACAAATTAAGTATATTTTCCACTATACTCCCTCGCAGTTAAAATGAAAATTGCTCTGTTGTGTGTTGTGGGTGCTTTACTTCTACTCATGGAAATTGATAACTCCCATTCTGGTAGGAAGTTACTTCTGGGGATTTACTCATGGGAGCAATTGTCCTGAAAGAACTTTCCAGAAAGCCACGTCTCTGCATGGTATGGAAACATTTTTTTGCAAAATGTCATATTTAAAATGTGAGTTCTGAGAGTACTTTATTATCCAAGTGGACTCGGTTTCTACTACTAAGCAAACAAGCGCTATTCAAGAGGAATGAGGAGCAAGTGGGGCTGGCGGCTGCGTAATGTGGGCGTAGGAGGCTCCAGTCCCTCAGACACCCCTGGGAAACGGTCGTAGGTGCTCCCGGCAAGTCTTGGTCTTACAAGTTCAATGTGTGATGTAACTGTGAGGAAAATGGACTGCAGTTAAGCAAACATTAGCAGCATTGCCTCTCTTATTCAAGCAAACATCAAATCCAGGCCTCTTATGAGGGAAAGCGTTGAGCAGATGCGTGGGTGGCATTGCAGGGAGCAGCCCTGATTGTCCCTGAAGAAGTCACGGCTGGGGGATCCCTGCTGCTGCTGCTGCTTTCAGCCTGGAAGAGCAAGCTCTAAGACCCTGCGATGCGGAGGCCCGGACTCATACGTTATGTGTCTCAATGCGGAGCCTAATCCACTTAGGCAAGCACGGAGTGAAAATATCATTGCCTTTACAGTGAGAGCCGAAGGCTACAACAAATCTAAATGCCATAGCTCCATCAAAATAAACACGCAAAGCCATCTTGACATCGAGGGTATGGAGTTGAGAATGACATTGAGAATGAGATTTTAGGAAGAGTTTATCTCACTCTTCATGCAGATATAACTGCGCTTTAAAAGGATTTTAGTGCCTTTATAATATATTTGTAATCTTCAGAAGGTTGGGAAACTTTTCTTCTGCCCCCTGTTTTCCGAGAAGTTGTGAATTCTTAGGGCATGATTACTTTTTCTGCAGTGGCGAGCACATAGCCTAATCACGACGTCCACCAAATCGGCAAAAGACAAAGTCATCTACCTGGCATACCTCTGACAACCTGCCGGTTAAGGAAATTAATATGTGTTCCTCTGCATTACTCAGGGAAGTATTCACAGGAAAATACTTCAATGTCCTCTTCAGTTAAGTCAATAATAAGAGCAAAAGCACAGAAGGACCAAATGAATGGCACGACATTTTATGTAGTGTATACATGTGCAAATTATCTCACTGTACTCCTGCACTGCACTGCAACTGAAGCTACAGTACTTATTTCAAATTACATTTCTCTCCTGGTTTTTAATACACTTATGATTTCAAATGTGCCTCGATTAAAATCTTGCCATATGCTGTAAAGGGATGTTGTAACCTGGTAATTTTTGGGCACTTTGAGAAGACAGAGCTAAGTTTTTAAATGAAAGAAACCAATTGTCCTTGTAAGTCTCCCATTACTTGGCTGGACTCCACTACTTGTGGGAGGTGCTGCTCTTAGCACCTGATTTATTATTAGTTTCAGTGGAGTTACACTGTTTTGCAATTCTGATAGCTCCATTAGAAAATTGTGATGTGGCATTAAAATTTTAACGGGCAATGCTCTGTTTGCATTTTGTCCCACTTAGCATCACATTGCCAGAGATGAGTAAGGAAAGAATATTAAGCATTCATAAAACACTAAAATTCCAAGGACTAAAGAACAGACAAGAAGAATGATAAAAAAGATTAAATTTTTAAAAATCAAACCCTGTTCATCTTTTATATTTATTGTTATTTTTAATACACTGAAATATTCAACATTTACCAAATTAAGGCTGCATGTTTCTGCTCTGTGGTTGTTAAGTCTGACCTCTGTCAGCACAGAACACTAAAACTGTCCTAGATCTGGGGAGATTTTGTGAGTGTAAATATAATCAAATTCTCAGAAACCATAAATTGTGTTTATACATCACTGTTGAACACCCGTGTACTTTCACTACATTGTTTTCCAGTCTATCAAAACGTCTGGGGACAGTTTGCTTTCTTTATTTGATTATTTTGACTTTCAGAACACTTTTTATTTTACGTAGCGTAACAATTTTTTTTTATTATTACTGGTTATAGGTGGGTATATTTAATACCTACGTAATTTTTAAAATGCTTCCTTACAAAGTGACTATAAATGGATCTTTAGGCTGCAGAATCCCTGATAAAAACATCTCTCACTACCACCAATAGGGATAGAGGGGGTGGAGTGGGTAGACTTTTAAATTTGCTTTTACAAGTGCAAATCCTCAGGCAAAATAAACAATATTATTTCAGATTAAAAAAAAATACACAGAGAGATGATAAGAAAAAATCTAATGTCTGTAGAAGGCTGTGCTTCAGCAAACTACGTATATGTTGATATGTTTGCTTATTTTTTAAGTTTTCCAGTACCAAAATGCATGTTTAAATGATTGCATTTGACAAAGGAAAGACAAGGAAAAATGGTGCAGCATCTTTAATTTATCAGTTTACATGAGATGCAGGCAATAGCCTGTGGGTACCAGATTGTGATTTTTCTACTCAAGTACATTCTCATGTTTTACTGATGAGCTATATGCCAGACCCTTGTGTTCTGTATAGTAAGAGTTTCATGGAACATCTGCTTCAATTGCTCTATCTCTTGTTTTGTTTTGTCACTAAACTCACTTACGCTACAGAAGCACTGACTATAAAAGAAGCTACTTTAATTCAATAGCGTATCAAGAAGGTAGATTCTCTAATGCTCGTAATACAGATATTTATGTCTAATGCTTTCCATTGCACCAAAAGTGGTATGACAATTGACACAATATTCTGTCACACTTCATAGGATACATAGTTTTCTGACCTACTGATATGTTTTTTCACTAGAAAAGCTGCATATGCATATATGTATGTGTATCTGTGTGCAGCTGTAGACAGAATGCCATATAGGGAGGTACATCTGTATACCTGTATCTACAACTGTATGTACAAGGCACTGATGAGAAAACCCATAATTACCAGAAGAGCAACATTTTCCCCATTCCCAAAGTCATGTATCACAAAAGCAGCCAACAGAAAAAGTAAGTCAATAAAGCAAGAATAGTTTTGGCTTGTTACTAACTGTGTGCTTTTGCATTTATATAGTAAATGGCACTATTTAAACTGGAGCTTTAAAAAAAAAAGACAAATAGGATAAACATACTTCCCACAAACCTTTCTTATATCCTTTCTCGTATTTTTGGTCTGAACAAAGGCTGAAGATTATGGTGTTGTAACTGATCCTTTTTAAGGCTCTAATCGTTTTCTTTGGGGGTTGTTTTGGTTTTTATGTGGGTTTTTTTTGTGTGTGTTTGTTTTTTTGTTTTCTGGTTGTTTTTTTCCCCTTAATTTTAATCTCACCTGTGCTGACATCCACCCTGAAAAATGCTGTTGGGAACAAAGAAGCTATGAGCAGAGGCTGAAACCGTCTTTAGTTTCAGTGTCATTATTACTGAAAGGATGTGTGGCTTAATTTTACTTTTTTTTTTTTTTTTTTTTTTTAGAAATACGGTTTATCATTGTATGTGAATTGCCATTGACAAGGCTGGTAATTAGCCTTATATTATTTTCAGCATAGTTCACATCCACACATCACAGGATAGAAAATGGGAGCCTTAGACAAACAGAATCCTTGTAGAAGATCATTAGGAATCCCACTGTGACATGCCACGTGCAACCTCGTTGATTCAAATTAGTCATCTGCATTGTTCTATATTTTAGACTGCAGGAGGTTTCAACTTATTTTACAAAACCGCAATTGTTATACGTTTATGGTCAGAGTAACAAGTAATGTTCTGCACTCTCAGAAGACACCAAAGACATTTTAATATGTACTCATTATACAGCTCTGCCTGCAACGCTATTTAGAGTTTCATCAGTGTCTAGGTAACAAAGCTCTATTTTCTCACCTTTTTACAACTGAGCTGTAAACATGAACTCTCAGTTAAACACAGCACTGTATAGAAAGTATTATCTAGGACTCAGGGTTTTGATTTTCCATTTTTTTTTTTTTAACTAAAAAGAAATCTTTGGTGATACACACCTTTGAAATGCATGTATCCTATTCCTGATTTTTGTGTGTGTAGATGTAATACAGGCTCAAACACTGCTAAACCCGCTGTGGTTTAGCTGATAAATTATAACAGCAGAAATGCTGTTTGTCACAGTCCCAATTTACTGTAAGGTCAAATATGTACCTTTAAAACAGAGTTTAGAGCAGAGTTATAAAATAGTCCTTTATGATGGCTATTTGACCCCATTCATGTCTTTATGCAAAATCTTTGCTGGTATTGCTGATGGCAATATGTATATTTTTAACAAATATACCTCCCCCAACTAATATGTCTCAACAATTTATGTTCTTTGCTCCTTGCTGATATTTACTGGTGCAAATCCATCTATTTCAGAAGATGATTTACTCCAACAGAGTGTTTAGTCCCACTCAGTATCCTGTCATGAAACCCAGTTATCTTGCAAATACTTGGGTCTGCACTATGTATGCTGCAGATGCAAATAATCCAAACATAAACTTGTCCTTGGTAGGGCCAGGGGCTTTCCGAAAGATCCTAGCCTGAGAAGGGTATATTTGATTTTTATTTTCTAGGAAGTCGTCAGAATTTTAATGTTCTTAAAATAGATGGGTTTTATGTTATATGTTTTTGGATACAAACCCACATACACTGAAAAATTATTCATATGAATTCTCATTCCTTTGTGCACAGAATCAGGAATCTGATATATTACTTCAAGAGTACATAACACAGCATCAGAGAAAAAAATTCAAGGGTAGTGAGCAGCTCAGGGGACCAGTAATAGAATATGAAGCCTAGGTTGTTGGGTCAAATCTAATCCAGGTTGGAAGTAACAGCAATTATTGCCATCTAATGTCTTTTCAGTGATCTGTATGAAATGAGTTTGTGGTCTCAGTGTAGTTCCTAATAGACAGGAGTCTAGATCACAGCTGACACAGTTGGCAGACACAATGTAGGGACCAAAGTCCAAACGGGTCTGCAGATTGAACTGTTCTTTGGTGTCAGGGCAAAACTCAAGCATTTCAGCAGGAGAATGAGTCAGCCACTGAGTTTTTAGAACCTGTTCTATCGATGAAAAGCATGTCAGTCTTCAGGCTCTTCCCCAGGATTCCTCTCAAGATCCAACAACTTTTTACAGTTAAACAATAAAGATGAAATCACTCTCATAACACCCATACTAAAAATTAGCAGCCAGAAGCACAAGGAGACAGACATAAAAGGAGCAGTCACAGTAGTTTCAATTCTCTTGCTGAAACTCATGTGCTTAAATTTATTCAAGTGCTTCACAATAGAATAATTCCTTTAATGGCTTGCAAATCTCTCCTGCATACTGCGCCATGACATGCATATACAACATGGCAAGTTTCGCAAATCACTGACGGTAGTAGCATCATTTATTCCCTTCTACTTGCAAGAGCACTAGGAGAAATCTTTACCAGCGAGGGATACCGCTCAGATGACCCCCTTGATGTGAACGTTCACGCCACTTGTATTACAAAGCCCTCTCCCCTCCCATCCTGTTTGGGTGTGTTAGATCAGAAAGGATGTGCAGAGCAGCTCAGTGGTGACCGTTTGCTAGACATGGCTTTGCTGGTGTCAGGCAACCCAAAGGATCTGCAGAATCCCCCGTACCGCTCTTGCTACTACAGCGAGCTGCTAAATAACGTGTAGGTTGCAGAGCTGCACCCTGGGTCAAATCCTCTCCAGTTCAAATTCACGTGCAAAATCCTGTGGATAAACACTGTGGTCTAAACAGAAAAAGTGCCACAAAGACTGGTAGAAAACATCCATTTTTATGTATCATCCAGTCAGAAAAACGAGAGTTCTGAAAAATCATGTTATTTATGGACCTTCCCAAGGGTAACCATGCTATAAAGGGACTGGGACTTTAATATAATAAACACAAATCAGTGTGCTTAAGGCAACTAACTGGCAATTATGTACAGTTTCGATTATGGGAATTTACATTTCCACAAAGGAATATAATTACAAGGAAAGTAACTTTATTTTTAATGCTAGCCTTGTACTTTTTGACCTGGGTTTCAATTTAGCAGAGATCCAGGAAATTTTGATCAACGTAGATACATATATAAATGTTTGTATAGTAAGTATCTGGCAGCCAACAACACTTCTGCTGAGGATTATCTGGATCTGGATTCCACATGACACTAATTACTAGGTAGTAAAGCCAGTAGAGAAGAAAGAAGTCCAAAGAGAAAAGCTACCATATTTTTCCTACTACAGGTGATAGATATTATTTGCTCTATTATTATCTCATATTATTTATGGATCGTTCTAAGAGTGGCATATGTGAATTTAATATATTCATGTAAGATATTATATACATGGGGAGAAAGACAGAAAACATTTGGGTCTAATTCTTACATATTTTTATCATGAAAATTGAATCTCAAGAGACTTGAAAAGTAGAAGGAAAATAAAGGAAAGAAGGAAAGGAAAGAACCCAAAAGCAATAATAGAAAAGAGAAAGAGTGATATTGTTAATAAATGAAGGATTAGGAGACTCAAACAAAAGGAGACTTTAATATATGATAGAGAAGAAAGAAATGGAAGGACTTTTAAATTTAATAGACAGTTCATAAATTAGAAAATCTGTCATATAGTATTAAAAATCACACTTAGCATTTCACTGAGTAATATATTATTAATTTATGTTATGATATATGATTCACTGTAGTGCTAATAATTTATATTTTGTGTAGAATTCTAAGTCTAGATTTCCAGCTTTAGTAAGCCTGAGAGTTTTGTCTGGCTTTCCTGCCTCTGGGTTTCACGTTCTGATCAGACATTTCTAAAAGAAGCATGAACCCCGTGTGAGAGAATTACAGCAAACGGGCAGGAGAGTTCCTTGGTTAACACAGCGTTTGAGGTCACAACTATATTGCTGGGTTCACCAAATTATTACCAAGTAGTTATTTGTAGGGACAGGAGAGCCCTGTAAGTTCTCAGAGCTTACATACTCTGAAGCATTTTATCTTTAAATTTCTAAAGCTCTGAGCAGGGTTTTAGCCACAAGAGTGTGGCTAAATTCCCACACAACACTTTGAAAAGGTAGAGACTAAGGTGTGGGGTCTTTTTGTGTTTTATTTAAAAAAAGCCAAAGAGCTTGAAAGTGTCCTGTCCTGCAAGGCCAGCCTAATATTTTTCACTTCCTAAGTCAGTCTCCCCGTTTCTCCTGAGGTCTGCACCAAAAACCTGGCCTTGACTTTTCTTCCAAACTCCTCTTTCCATTTCTGCCTTACTTGCTTCCCTCAACACCTCTCTCCGTTTCAGGCATGTCTGTCACAGATACTGGGCTGATGGTGAGAAGCTACTCTTATCTTCAATCTGAACTGCTGCTGCATCATGTACTGTTCCCCTTTCCCTTTCAGGCGGTGCAAGCCATTACAATCCCCTCTTATTCCACGTCTTCTCCTATAGGTCACTGGTATCCAATAATCCAGGGATCAGTAACCATTAACTTTAAGATAAAACTCTACCCAGCTCCCAACTATTGCGTGGTTACTCAGTCGTAATGGTTACCTGTGTAAGAGAGAGCACAGATCTTTAGTTTGGTATAGTGTATGCATGTGTTTCTAAAGAGAAATTGCATTTACAGCTAGAAACTAGCAAAACAAACCCCACACTGAAACAGTCTGTTAGGGGAGCTGAAAATCCTCTTGTGAGTAGAAGCAACATGGTACATAAGTGGGCAGTGTGTTTGAAGGGCAGACAACAGACCGTTCTAGAAAAATGGGCAATTAAATGGAAATGGTTTTTTTGACTCAGTGTAATGTGATTGAGGAGAGAGACTGATTAGAGGTACACAGTGAGGAATCTCATAATCACAGCAGGACGAGGGAACCCTGTTATCCCCACCACAGCCCAACCTCAGGGTAGCAACAGAGAGTTTCACAGCTGCTAGGGGGGAACCCAGCCAAGAGAGAAACCCTTGAG
Organism: Larus michahellis; assembly: GCF_964199755.1. Classification (NCBI taxonomy): domain Eukaryota; kingdom Metazoa; phylum Chordata; class Aves; order Charadriiformes; family Laridae; genus Larus; species Larus michahellis. The sequence continues at coordinate 136,948,104 of NC_133897.1, read as the reverse complement.
CTGTCAATAAATCCAGACGTCGCTGCTGCCGCTATTGGAAAGAGATACACCAGAGATTGTCATCTGGGTACTGCAACTGCCAAACTTGACTGCTTTTGGCCACAGCTGTTGACTTTGTTGCTGCAAGACTATTGAGTAGGAAGAAGAGTAAAACCAGTGCCAGCACAGTGGGGAGGCAGCTACCAAGTTAATGCTCAAGTGGTATCCTGGCAGTTCTCAATTTGCTGTGTAATTGTTTTGCTCGGTGGGAAAATAGATGCACCAATAAAAATTTAATTTATAACTGTAACTTTAAGTGCGTGCATGCAGTATGGTAGTTGTGCATTTGTAGATTTATGATGAGTGACAACTGGATGTCTGTGTTAGAGAGTACTCAACACATGGAAAAGCAAATATTATCCCAATAAACTTCTTTTGTCTGCTTTAAGTGGTTAATCAAACTCCATAACCACAGCTCATACTTTTCCTGGATATCATTAAAAGGAGAAATAAGAGAATGACAAAGAAAAGGAATGACATCTTGGCTGGGCAAAGTGCTAGCAAATGTCTGGTTTATGCCTTTTTTTTTTTTAATTTTCTTTTTTTTCTTTTTTTTTTTTTAATATTTACCAGGGTAAGGCATTATTTGAAAGCCAAAATTAGAACATTTTGAAATGTTACCACAACTTTTGGGTATGATGTAAAACACAGGATTTAAGATTGCAAGGGTTCCCATTGCTAAGTGGGACCAGTGCTTTGTTATACTAGTCATTTTGATGGTTTACTTTCATTTGGAGGCACTTTATATGTGTATCTTCTAACACCAACATTTTCCTTCCACTAGTAGGTTTCATTCTAACAAGTCACACTCCTCAAAGCCCAATCTGCTGTACAGAAATTTTGTCAGTATAGATGTTTCTTTTAATACTGTGAAAAAAGGATTGTAACCCCAAGTGAGCATAGTTTATAAAATAGGATCCCTATTCCCCTAATCAGTCCAAATCCTGCCATGTGTAGCTGTTACAATTTAAATTAATCTTTTCTTAACATGGGTTATTACAAACACATATTCCACATGAGAAGACACAATTACTTAGACAATAGTAAGAACGCTTCCTTGTTTTGATTAGAAATATATACTAGCATCTTAAACATCTACTTCTGCTCACTTTCACAAACAGAATCTGGTCTTTACATGGCTTTTCCTGAATTTCTAGGTGTCTTTCTTCATGGCTGCATCACTCCATGGCTTATGAAGTGATGGACCCTCGGACAAAATAATATTGTAAGACTTAGTCCAGACAGAACGCAATGGTACAAATCTCAAGAAAAAGCTAGAAGAAAAATACCTTTCAAAGACCTTTGAATGTCTTTTCTATCCTGAATTCCACTGCTGGGACATAACAGAATCTTCTCCCAAAGCTTCTTATTAAAAGGCAGATACCTGAGGTACTGCCAGCAAGAAATTCATTGTTTATGTTTCACGCTTCCTGGCCAGTCTACCATTATAAGTTCCCTGGTTTGGGTCGTCTCAGGCAGCTATTTTGGATTTTAGCCTTTAAATGTCCCCCAGATATCCTCAGAAGGTACAAAGCAGCTCAGTAAGGGAATACTGACCTTCGATAATAGAGGTAGTAATGCTAATTGTCCAGAATAGACTTTTATGTTTTTCAATACCAGGTATGGAACAATTACTGTAGTGTTCACTATCCGAACAGTGAAAAATAAATAATAATGAAAAATCACTATGGAGCATGACAGTGGTTTTGCAAAATGTGCTTCATTTCTACATTCATTAGAGCACATCACTTATTATTCTAATAACAGTTGCAAAATGACATCAAAAAGAACAATAACAACAGCTTAAAGAACAGACCAATCAGATCTGTTCTAGGTGACCATGAGCATTCAATTTAATTTTTATGTGGATGTAGAGTTCGCGTTTTTATGCAGCCATAGAGTTGTCTATATATAGAGATACAGAGCTCTTTTATGCAGATATAAAGATCTTTTACATATCCTAAGTGAAAATTACTGTGAGGAGAGCTTTTCAGTGGAAATAAACTGTAACTTCAGGAATCATACTGATTTGAACGCTCCTGGTGAAAGACAAGGTTGTTGGAAGTTGAAGGCTGTTAGCAGAAGAGGCAAGGCAGAAAGAAGGAAAAGAAATTCCAAGGAAATGTAAGAAAATTTGAAACGTGCATTTCTCTGTGGTATCCCCTTGATGCTAAATTACTTAACTCAAGGTAGACGTCCTCATTCATTTTGGGGATATAAACGTCTTTCTTGACGGACCAACTGATGGACCAACTTGTCCTCCACTGCTTATTACGCAAATGTAAGGAAGGGGGATAGAACATATAGAACAATAAGTTAATAGTAGTTAATACAGTTAATAGAAGTAGCTAATATAGTTAATAGGAGAAACATGAGAGAAGCAATCTTCAAGACCCGAAAGCTAAAGATGCCAAGGTATGACAGGAGACAGTATGATGAGCACAAATTTTGATTCCAGAATCTGGAGGAGAAATGCAAGAATAGACATGGTCAAAGCACCTGCACTTATTAAAGTTATATAAGGAGAAAAGTGATATTGCCAAAACAGACAAAGAGGCTTTGATGAAAACTAAAGAGGTTAAATTTGTCCATGCTTAACTTTAGTGGTTATTTTAACTTGTGACTCGGCATCCACAGGAAGAGGAAGAAAAAGAGAAAAAAACCAAAGGATCAACTTATTTGAGCTAACACAATGGTAGGCTTTATATTGAAACATAATACAAACTTATCCAAATGTGTGCTTTAGAACAGGTGTACTGGCCTCTAGTAAAATGATATAGTATATAGTCACGCAGAAAAGTGACTACAATAAAAACTTAACTTCATTTAAAATAGACTGATGGTCTTTTAAAAATTGTTTTAAAGTGCCAATTCATACCTACAATATATAGGGAAGTGTGCATAATATGTACAGAGCAATTTTAAATTTTTGCAGAATTTTTCCCTTTTACTTTGGGTGGGAAAGAGGAAAGATATGTGACTGAGATTTCTTACTTTCAGAAATCTTAACGACTACATGTTGGAATTTTGAGTATCCTCAGTGCTGTATCAGTCGTGAGCTTGAATGCTTTGAAATATTAGAGTGGAGTGTATCTTTTTGTGCTTACGTTGGAAATCTGAAACCCTCATTATTTCTGCATTTGTTAAAATACAACTCTCTGTTCAACATACAGACAAAGCAAAAGGCTTTGATAAAACCTGATCTACATTCAGAGATCTGCTATGATCTCAGCTTTTCTAAAGTGGCACATTGCAAAAGGCACAGTACTAGTAGAAAGTACTAAAAGAGGCTAGTTTTAACAGCTTCTCTTTACTTTTTCTTCCCAGCAGTGTTTTCATTTACATACCTGAATCATGTCATTATTGTTGCCTTTGCTCTGTCTCTTTCTGGCACTTCAGTGGCTTATCACCTTTTCTTTTTTTTTTTTTTTTTTAATAAACAGTGTGCTCTGTACATCTCTTGTGTTGATTTCCTGAATTAATATTCATGATTCTCCTTTTTCAAGCCACAAGATCCTCTGTTGATGTTTGCTTTACAATACTTCTATCAAACATACTTTTACAAAATAAAAGGTCTTTTTCCTCTCAGAGGCTTAGGTTGGAAAGCAGACAGTTATCTTCCACATGGCATGTAATATGATCCTGGTTTTATTATCTAGATGGATACAGTTTTCTTGCTCTCCTAAGTTTTGCTATCTATATTTTTAAAGAAACACTGCATCATCCTTATCTAAAGTGATCCACAAAGCCAGCTCACTGTTCAAAAATACATGTATGTGCTGGGTTTTTTTAGTATGTTTTTCTACATTGCAGTTTATTATTTTAGCTGAATTTTTCTGTTTTGAATAAATAATGCCACAAATGGAGTGCTAAATTTTAAGTGCAGTGAACAGTGGACATTTCTTTTTTTAAAGGGTTCTCATCTACACATTTCCAACAGAAATGAAACAAAAAGCGAAGCTCCTTTTTAAGATATATCCAGAAGAGATGACTATTTCCTTCTTCTCCATCTCCATCTCAAAAAGAAAAAGAAATCTACAGTATATATCTCATTCTCGGAATGCTCCACTTCACCTTTGTTTTTCTATATTATGTCTATCTTTGTTTTGTGTTACTTCCTACACAGGACTTTGTTGCCCTTCTCTAAAATGGTAATAGCAATAATTAAACAACAATCACTGTACATCTGCATCTCACAAATACACTTTCACCTCAATCACGAGAGTCTTTTGACTCGCTGATAATTAACCACTGCATCCATCACAGTTCCTTTTTTCTTTTTTTTCTTTTTTTTCAGTCAGCTGGTCCATCTGTCAACCAGAGCACTAATATGACTGTTTACAGCAGCAGCCGTCTTCCCTTTTTATGCATAAGACTACCACCTTCAGCTCCTTTGAAAGGCATCTACGTGTTTCAAGTTAAGTTGAACATAAAACTCAATTTCTACCAACAGTTACTCAATGTATATTAAAAAAAACCCTACAACAAGAAATCAAAAAAGCGATTTTTATTTTTTTTTTTCCATTTCCCTTAGTCTTCATTTACTTGCTTACTTACACGTAGACCGTGAACTTTTGGTGCCATGAGTTTTCCCTCGACTGTATGGACGTGGTGAACAGCAACACTTACAGAGAAGACGGAGCTTTCTGCTGTATGAATGTGAAAGAAAGGAGGCCTTTATGCACTGGTTATGTTACAGAGATAAAAACAAAATGGGCTTCCTCTTTTTATATTCCCTGCCCTGATCCCCGGCTCCATCACCTCCCCTACATACACCTCCCCATGCCATTAGGCCCTGTCTCCTAGCAACATATGGCCCCTTACCAGAGCTTTATCTGACTGCTGCCTGTATGCAATCAGGCTGTCAGTCATTTAAGAGAGAAAGTGATTGAGCTCTGTCCTGGATGCATATATTTGCGGCATTTAGACTCTCTGCATAGGTATGATGAGAGGATATGTAGCAATGTAGCTTTGCAATATACTCAGAATAAAGCCTCGCCAAATGAACCCTATTCTAAGTAAAACAGAAGCGCTTTTGAATTTGTGTCCATCAGGAATGATCCTTTCTACCTCTTCTTTATCTGTGGCACTGACTTTACAACTGTCTTACTTACAAAAAGGGTAAATTCTGTCTTCCTTTTAAAGGTTCTTTTGAAGCTGCTTAAGCTGAGTTCATTAATTGGTTCCCTGGCATGCTAGCATCCCCATTCACTCTGAATCAGAACAGGAGGGCGCACTGGCAAAATTTGCATCCCTCTTTCATTATGTACAGTGGTAAAGCACAAACATGCACCCTGCACTGAAGTAATGCTTGTTGGATACTTGCATTTGCAATGCAAGGCAGTCATTGTCCTCTCCCAGGCAGTACAGACAGAAATGTATTAAAAAAACCCCTGACAAACAGTGAAGTGTTCTTGTTCTGAAGGTGCTTTTGCTCTTGAAGACAGAGAGGGGCTGTTTGCAAGGGCAGGTAGCGATAGGATGAGGGGCAATGGTTTTAGACTAGAGCAGGGTGGGTTTAGGTTAGACATTGGGAAGAAGTTCTTTACAATGAGGGTGGTGAGACACTGGAACAGGTTGCCCAGAGAGGTGGTGGAGGCCCCATCCCTGGAGACATTCAAGGCCAGGCTTGATGAGGCTCTGAGCAACCTGATCTAGTTGAAGATGTTCCTGCTTACTGCAGGGGGGTTGGACTAGATGACCTTTAAAGGTCCCTTCCAACCCAACACATTCTATGATTCATACCTTGGCTGCCCCTTACAGTCAATGGAGAGAGGTAGGATTTAAGACCTACAGCCTTCTGCAGTAACTATACAGGCAACATAGACTCCTACCTATATTGAGCTATGTAACATTAGGTGACTTCTCAGTCTCACATTGTATTTCCTTCCCTAGGAGACAAGTCTCAGTACAGCAGCTATTTTATGGCATGCTGCAAAGATAAATCTTGATGCTGAGATCCTGTTGTAAGCCCTGTCCAATTAATACACCTTAAACTAGGCAAGGGATAGGTGCATTTTCCAAAGAGGCAAAAGGATGAAGCATGAAAAAGGCCACTGTAGGAAGTCCTAGCTTTGGGCTACCTGCACCTGATCAGGTTTTGCCCAAAGGTCCCCAGTGAAAGACTCAAATTTCAAGGCTGCTGCTTCTTGATACACTGACCACAACCTGTCCTTGGCGCTCTCAGCCCTGGGCCTTCGTCAGGATTCCTTCAGGGAGATTTAGGCATGTGTTTAAGAGGGCAGTGAGAATTTCAGACTGTATAATCTATACCTCATATAACCTGCACCTTAATTATTTGAAATTAAATCCTGAGATACCCTTCACTTTTCTGGAACCTGTACAAAATGAGGGGCAGGGGCACCAGGGAAGCAGAGATTTTGGAATAAACTTTTCCTTCTGCTATCCACACTTGTGCGTTAACCTGCACTGCTGCTTAATCACAGGATTATTTTTAAGTAGATCATTCATAGGTTAACACGTATGAAGAAGTGTTGCCTCTCAGGCACCTGGATGTAGACCTGACTCTCTCCATTGATTCAGCGGAGACAGTTGGGCAGTGCTGGCTAATGAGCACTTGGAATTACTCATCCCTTTGGTATTGTAATACAGCAATTAGTGCCTAAAGCAGTGCCCGTTGAAGTCAACGGAAAGACTCGTACTGACTTCAGCGGGTACTGGATCAGGCCATTTATGGAACAGTTCCATTTTGATATCCATCCAAGTGGATAAAGCCACTCATTCTTTCTGTTAATACAGTGTTTAGTCCTTAGTAATCTGGGCACAGTGATTAAAAAAAAATACAGTTCTCCAGAGGCTGTACTTCTGGAAATTATACATTTATATGTAGCTCCAAGCAATTAAGTGAATACATGGGCATCGGGCAACTGAATTTGCCAGTCGGTCAAGATTCTTGACTTTTCTTCCGTGTCCAAAACTGAAATCTCTAGCTGTTCATGGGAATGCTCAAGTTAGCTAATAAACTAACTGAACACATTTCACTTAACAGCAAGCGAAACAACCATTTCTGATCCGCTGCATTCCAGCGTTTGGTTCCTCAGTCTTTTCATACAGACTTCTGGTAACAATTAATACTACCATAAAAAGAAAATAACAGGGAGAAACATGCACACAAATTGAAAGCAGATAGCTGAATGTTGTTGTCCCACAAATTTAGATCAACCGCATGTCTGCCTGGAAACTTGTAACTAGCATTCATGAGTGATGTTATAATATAAAGTGTGGTGGAGAAATGACAGTGGAGCCTGTTTGTACTTTCTGGAATTAATATATATGTGCAGATAATTAAAAGAACAATAAAAATACACAAGATGAACATACACAAGGGGAAGGTTTAAACATCATCCAAACATGTCATATGGTATGGGCCTTAGGGAAATAAAGGCTTACAGGATACTGGCAGACAGTCCTGCTGCTGGTACCAGAATTTAGCAGTTTCACTGCTTGAAAATAAATCCTTTTAGTTAATCCGGCTCTGTGGGTGGAATTACACACACCACTCACGTTATTGTTAGACAGGAGTGCAGGCTGAATTCCCATGAACTTTGCTGAAAATGTAACTTGCAGTTTTCCCTACGCAAAGCTTTATTTATTAGAAATGCTTTTTAACATGTCATGGTGAAATCTTATCATGGTAACATCAGATGTGGCTTATATTAGGGGTGCACATTTCACCCTTGATGTGTACCTGCAGCTCTTATTAGCATGACAGGGCATTTACTATGCATATCAAGAAGGGAATATGTGAGATTGTGAATTCTTTCACCCAGTGTGTTCCAGAGAGTAAAATTTTAGCGGCCAAATGTTGACACCTGGCACAGTGAAGAGTTTGCCGCAGACGGCCAAGGTTATTGAATGGGAATGTGGCTGCACTGTAAGCCTTCCCTTCACCATCTGGTCCATTCTGGAATATGGAATATATATCACAATTACATGAATAAATGAAAAGATATGCAAGTTAACTGAAATGTATGTGTTTCTCTGCTTTTCTGCACAATGAAACAGCCATCTGGGAATCAGTATGTCTCACATTTCAAGCACAAATCAAAGCAAGCAGCAATTCACTCCGTGACGTGTGCTTCATAGAAAACTGGACTTCATTATCACAGAGTTAATCACTTTGGAGGTTTTTTTCAGGTCCCGTCCCCACCCCCTCCTTCTCTATGGATACAAAACAAACCTATTTGGAAATATACAGAGAGTACTCTTATTAAAATTGCATTTGGAACACAGTGTGGTTAAAAAATAAGAAAAAAAGAAAATGGAAGCACATTTGTTTGCACTCTCGCCTCTCAGATCCAAGCTCAGAGGTGGGTCTCTAGAGCAGGGAGAAAGAATCGCAAAATAGATTTATTTTTTTCCTCCCCTTCTTCACCCCAGTTTGTTTTATATGCATATTTTCCTTTTCCACGTCTATGCAGCTCTATTGACTAATGGAATGGGTGACATGGATCCAAAGCATATGCTGTTGCCCAGCAAAACTTAATGGAAAGTGGATGGAGTGGGGGGACATGCTGAGAGCCAGAGTGTCTGCCAAGAAAACAGCCTTCAACCTTCCACCGTCTTGTGGCATATGTGACATTAGAAGGCAGAACCTCCCCCCACCACCACCACCGGGTTTTCTTTCTCTTCTGTGGAAGGTGGGTGCAAATCCTTGCAATAGAAAGCAGTGGAGATTTGCTGTGGGGAGACTATTCTGGGGCTAATCCGGAGGGAGGGGATGCTAAAACTCACTGGAATCAAAAGGTACAGTTTCTGCAGCTACATTGGGTGTGAATCTGGGTATGTATGTTCACTGCCATTGTATCCAAAGGCAGAGAATGTGTCCAATAGACAAGTCTTGATAGTGCTTTGGTAAAAGCAGTTTTAGAACAATGGATTACTGTAGTTTCATTTTATATATGCCATTTTGTAGCCTTTTTGGAAAGAAGAGCTATCTCTATTAAACAAAAACCCAAAAATATAATTGCTGGAAGACGTTCAGACACATTTGCCCCTTGTCCAAACTTCATTAATCTCCTTGAACACAAGAGCTGACTAATTCTATGGGCTTTTAGCCAAGCTCTTACAAAATAAAAGTTAAGAGTAAATATTGATGATTGTTGCAAGGATCATTCCTATGCTTGTTTCCCTAATAATTCGGTTCAACAACAGAAAAAAAAGTTTTTAATACCATGTGATCTTAAAAAAATACACCTTTTTTTATGCCTGGCAAAAGTGACTAAATATGTGAATTCTTTCTTTACAAGGAAAAGACTGATTTTTTAATGGCGACATACTGTGAAGTGCTTATGTACATTTGCAGCATAATGCAGGAATGAAGGAACAAGCTTCGTTCTGGAAAAGAACAAACCTGCAAATCTGTACGTGCTACATTGTTTAACCTGCTAATGGTCCTGTGGAGTCACACCACGTTGCCATCGATCTGGGACCAAAAAAAGATTCATCTTTCAGTCCTCCAATTTTTGATGTTTTGAGCACCCTCAGGACCCACAGAAAACAATGACAATGTGGCTTTTGATGGTGTGGCACCAGACCCTTGAGGGGAGCTGAGAATCACAGGCCCCTTGTGATTCTAAACTTGTAGCAAGCAGCAGAGATGGAAAAATAGCTAAAACTAGAGCTCACTTGAACCCCTGTTGTCTGAAGTCTCTTCGTGAACGTTGGAAGAAAATCTGCTTTGAATATGTTCTCCCTACTTCAGCTGTCTTAAAAAAAAAAGTCAGGGTCAAAGAAAGGGCACAGTAAATTTTGAATATCTGAAGATGTGGAGCTGATGTATATCCACTAAATGCTAACATAATTAAGACATGACATCATCCTTCAAGCATTATGGGTGCTGTATCTTGTATTGTAAATCCTTATCTAGCTTATAATGGTCTGCTGAGGGCTTAGTTATTTTTTTCTCTCTGCACCTCAGATATGTGTATTAAAAATTATAAAAATCAAATTGACTTCATAATTGATTTTTTATGGACGTTATTTGTTTTGCCATGAATATTTCATAAACAATTTTTTCCTAAAGTATAGCATTATAAGATGTGCAACTGAGAGACAGATAGCAGTGGGTGCATGTGAGTCTATATGAAATCAATGTTATCCTTAAATTTAAATTCTTTGTTAACATATTGCATTTTTCCATTGAATGTTTTATCTTTCTTGTTTTAAAATCAAAGGGGAATTTGCCATTGTCTTCAGTTAGAACAGGAAGAGATACATTATCCCCTTAGCAATTTTCTGTTACCTTTTTGATTCATTTAAAAAAGTGGCAATGAAAGAAATGGTCCAGAATCTGTATCATTTTCTCCCATGTAAAAACCTTTATTCTCATGAATCATTCCACTGGGGTCATTGCATAAAGAGGAGTTCCAAGACAGAGCCTACTTTTCTCAGCTACGTGAATTCTGACTGTATCAAGCTCACGTGTGGTGCAGCGAGGCGATGAAAAAGTGGCTGAGAAGACGAGGAGGGTGGAGACCTTTCAGTTTCCCACAGCACAGGATTTCTAGGGACAGAGACGACAGAAAATGAGTATGAAAAGCCATACATTACTCCACACAGGGCTCTCTCTCCCTGGGGCCTGATTGCTCCGAGACTACTGGCAAGCACGGGGTGCATCAGAAACTCCTTTTGAAGATGTTGCAAGTAGATCCTGTGCAACAGGGGTATTTGTCCATTGCTGAGGTCTCCTCTTTGAAACAAAGCCTGGCTATCTTCGCTCTTCTATGGAGGGGACAGGCGGTATCGGCTTATGGGCTGGGGGTCCCCATGTACATCCAGTGGCTTTTGCCATCTTACTTTGGCCACCAAGACATTAAGCTTTTGTTCTCAATTAGCTGTTTAGCCCCCTTACATAGTCAACAAAGCACCTCCTGAAGCAGTTCATTGCATCCTATTGTAAGCAGAGTTTGGAAGGGCCTCTATCTTCATTGACAGCAGGGCGTCGTGTAGACAGCTGGCTTAGAACTAATACTTTCAAGACTGAATTTAGGTGAGATGAGTGGCACCCAGAGCCAAATCCTCAGCATTAGCATCACCATTAACTAAACACAATCTGTGAGGAACTTGTAACACCGCAGGCTCCCTTCAGAGGGATTTTTCTCCTGACTGGTGCCCTGAGTTACGCCATCACACGCTCAGATAAAGCAGGGCAAGCCCACTGGGTGAGAACGGCATTACCACCCGAGGATTAGCTGTGTAACAGCAGACGGCAGAGAGCTGTTAACCTTTCGCTTTGGTAGGTATTAAGAAAGAGGGTAACAAGAATTTTCCATCACTAAGGACGTATCAGGCAGCATTAGCAATGGATAATTTGAGGGGTTAAGAAGTCTGCCCTGCGGGAATTTTTAAAAAAAAGTTAATCTTTTATAAAGATTGAAAGTTTCACAGGCACAAAGTTTGCCTCAGAGAGATTTAGTTCTTTTAGCCTGTGATCTTGATACTTGCCAAAGGACAAACTAAATGTGAATTTGCATCATGCCTCCACATGTGTTTCACATATTTCACATGTGGCGTCTAAATGGCTCCTGTGACCTTAGTGTGTGGATCACACGTTTTTCACATATGCTTTGTGTGGTTCACATCTGTTTGAAACATTGTTTCTGACAGTAGAAATCATTATTGTTTTACAGCAGGCTCTAATAATTTAATTCAAGCAGCAGAACTTGAGAAGACGCAGAGTGTTTTCAGTTTTGGTTTAGATTTTGTGTTGAGTGCTACCCATTATAATTGCATACCAGAGGAGAGATTCACAGCCCAGGCCAGAGTTTCCAATTAGGGCGATCAAGAATTTTTTGTCAACATGCTTTTTTTTCCCAGAGAATATGCTGACTTGTCAAAGTTGTCGCTTTTGCAGAAAGGTGCCTGATCCAACTGTCATTGTGTTCTGAAATGTTTTCTGGGTCTCTGGTTGAATTTCTGCTCAAAGCTAGAAAGCCAGTGGTCCACGGGCAGGTATTCACATAGGGCTTGGGGAATCTGGGCTTAATTTTTTATTCTGTAAGACTTAGAGCACAGCTTGAACACAGCTCTTCCATTAACCCTTTTGAGTGCCCTAATGTCTCGGGCTGTACAGCTAGTTTTTGTTTGCCTCAGTAAATTATTTCTACAAACTGGAAAATGTCCTGCAGAAGGAACTTGAAAATGGCAGAGGCTCCAACCCAGTCTGTAGCTTGATTGTTAGGCCAAAGATGTAGGAGACATTTGCCAAAGTCCTTGATCCAGTACATTATTAATTATTGATAGAAGCTGAGTTTCTCCAGTGGAAGAGATGGAAAGCAATCCATTCTGCTACTGGACGGACAGGGCTCTTACTAGACCCATCAGATATGTGTGTGCAAGTGCTTAATCTAAATGAGACTGAACAAAAATTTGAAACTTCGTTCCTCATACACCATTTCTGAATAGCTGCAAAGTGAACAGGTATGTCCTGTAGTGACAATCCCAAAATTATCTGCAAAACGGGACCCATCTTGCTGAGTGACTACTTACTGCAAGCCTGCTAACATTGTTAGAGGCACGGCCAGAGTGCTGGCTCAGAGCATGAAGGACTACCTATTCACCTGACGTGTTAATGCGCTGCTCAGCTTGCTTGCACCAGCTAGTCACAGGCAGTACGTCAGGCAGCCACATTCGGGCTAGCCCATACCCAGTTCTTTCATAGCTACTGCACACATCACCAGTCTCAGTTTTACCGAAACTGGACTATGATAAAAACTACACTGAGAACAGAAAACATTTCTAGGACCTAAACTACATGTGGGACGGAATATAATATATTTTTTTTTCATCCAAAAAACCTGTCCTGAAGCATTCACAGATTCAACCTTTCTCCATTTCATTGCTAGAACTTCCAGGTATCTAGAGGACAAAACTCTACTAAAAATAGGCGTGTTGAGGGCACCCAGACACTGTGGAGATTTTGAATTTGTCTGTGATTCTGTCCTCTATCAGTTGAGGAATGCCTGTCAGCTAATGAATTTCTTCCCTCTGCTCCGTCCCATCTATTTCTACATGCGGGTCCTCAAAAAGTTCAGTCAGACACCTGTGTCTTTGCTTATTACAAGTATCTTGCTTTAAGTTGCGAGATATTTTCAACCTCACGTAATTCTTATTATGGCTGATAATATTTTTTCTTTGTTTGTTTCATGTTTAATTGGCAAAAGATGACTCTTCCACTACAGGTTCACAGGAAAAAATGCACTCCAGCCTGTATTGCTGTGCTACAGTTGCAGAACTACAGGAGGAGGAAGTTCTCCCTCCATGTTTCCAAAGAAATAGGAGCAGTTGAGATTACTGCGCTTGCAAAAAGGAGGCTTGATATGGATACAGAAGTGGTCATACTGTACTTGCCTGTTGCATGGCAGAATACATGTTTCGAGTCTGAGCAGGGTTTGAATGACCCTTTGGACAGAGACCTAGTCAGTATTTGGAAGTCAAAAGTTGAGCTTTCTCTTTATTAGCACTTCCAGTGCTCTGACATCCTCTGCTAATGATAATAGAAAGCGTTTTTATTCTGATTTTCAGTGAGGACAAAAGGAACATATGAAAGGTAAAGTGGTGTGGTCAAGATGGTAGAAGGTGAGTTTATTCTCAGCAGGACAGAATTCAGTATGTGGGCTCTATTCCTAACTGTTCTTTGCAAGTCATGCTATGAAAAGAATCTCACTACTGTAGGTATCACACCCTGGTGTTATATATTTTCACCTAACAGTTTATTAGATAGCCTCCGAGTCAATCCCTCTTATTTATGCATTGGTTTTTGCTTTTTCCTTCTGAAACAATCATACCCTTCCCTGTGAGGGCAGAGGGTTCTAAATACAATGGTTCAGCTAGTTGGGGAGGGAGGTGTCATGTAAAGGAAAGGTCATAAAGGGGGATCCCTGCTGCTCATTCACCCTCTTTGATGGCATATGTCTTCACAGCAGATTTATAGGGGTTGCAAGAAAGGGCTGAGTTTGACAAAGGGACAGGGTCAAGGAAAAAATTATTAGATACCCCCTCCCCAGGAGGGAACTGCTGCTGTATCACATAAGTCGCAGTGACACATTTGAGTCTGGGGGGGAGGAGTGTTTTCCATCTCTGAGTCCATCACATATCCCCTGCACATGGCCTGTTTACTCAAGCTTTTCACAGGCACGCAGGATTTGGCTCAAAAAGAATGAATTTAAGCCATAGAGGACCCCTGAAAACATAACATTAAGCATAAGAAGCAATGATTTTCTTTTCCTCTCCTTGATGTATACATGCAAAGCTCATTAATGCTAATGATAGTCTAGGAACAAATGAGCCATGTTGTACTGCGGCTACTTTATCCCATAGGCAGAGCAGGAATGTGGCACCACTCACCCAACAAGTTACCTAACACAGAGTTGGCCTCATGTTGAAAGAGATTTGAAGCTGTAGGCAGTTAAATACATAGCCTGCCCCTTAGGACTGCCACCGTAAATAAGCATTTTAAAAGAATCTCAGTCTTTAATGAAGAACAGAAGGAATTTTCAATCAGTAATCAGAAACAGCTCTCAAAATCAGGGATAGTGGAGTGGTATGCATATTTATATTTGGTGCACAGAAAATGCATTGTTTCTGAGCTATTCCTATAAGTAGACTCACTGTACTGTTAAAACCTTAGTGGATCCTGCAGCGTTTGTGATTCTCTGAGTATTAAAGGAATTAGAGAAAGCCTTCTAAAGTAGTTAGAGGCACCACAGTGAGAAATGATTACCCACTTTAAAACCAGTCATGTACAATTAAAAAGAAAAAAAAAAAAAAAACTTAAATGAAAGGGAGAATAGATGCACATAAAAAAGACTGAGTCCAAAGAAAGGAAAAATGATTTAAAATATCTATCTGCTATAATCATTCCAGGCACACTGTGAGACTACATGTGCTGTAAAGGAAGATGGAGAAGTAAAAAGACACTTATCTAATCGTCTGCAAATTATAGTAAGAACTACATTAATGAGACCTAAGGATATATCCTTGTTAATGAGTCATCAGGATTCTCTGGAGTAAATGAAATTCCATGATTGTATAGCAAAATGTACTTAGGTCAGACCGGAAAGACATTATTAGTCAGAGAAGATATAAATAAAAAAAAATGGTAATTGTCAAAACTATAACCAGTGAGGCTTGTGTGCTGAAATTCTAAAACAACTGTAAAAAAATTAAATAAAATATCTATGGTCCTACACCATATGATATAAATACAAATATATATAAACCAAAAGAAGCGAGGCCCAAAGCTACAAAAGCCAGGAAGTGAGAAATGCTTTTTGTATTTAAAATAAATACGAGGTAACACAGATGACTGTGACACATAAATACATGTGCTTTGAGATCATATATAATCAGTTTTCTTAGTGTTTCCTCATCTTGTACAATTCATTCCTATATAGCGGTTATTTCTTATTCTAGGACTCAAGGTTTTGTGGAGTTAAGTTACTGTCTACTGGCACAATGCTCTACCTGTTGCAAAGAAATCTGTAGCGGAGGTGTTGCCTCTGTCTTGTCACCATTTCATAACTTTGGTGAAACTTTTGGTAAGACTTGAGATTTTGATTTGGTGGCCAGACTGGAATGAGACAATCCAAAATATGTTTTCCTAACAGATACATAAAACCAGAAATTAACTTCCTGAGCACTACTGAAAAAAGGCAACCGCAGAAGTATTGCCCAATCTCTTGCCCAAGATGTGTAAGTCTGAAATTTAAATTCTAGCTGTGGTTTTGAACACAATTCCTGGCTTACATGCATTCACTGCAGGAGTCAGTCACTGTTCAGGTAGATCGTTCAAGATGGAATAGTATCAACAAATAATATGGAGAATAACCTTCCTTAAAAACACATACGCCCTATTGGAGGAGGCTTCATTGTGAGAAAGCAGCAGACATTGTATTTTCAGATTCCCAGAGGCAGATGAGACATTTGAATCTGGTTATTGTTTAGGTCACTAGAGTACTGCAGTCATAAAGGAAGGGGAGACAAAGCAGAGAAGAAAATCAATGACTGCAAAGCCAAATCTTTCTTTTAGCCATTAAACCTGTTCAGAAATTGTCAGAAAATTCACAGTATTTTATTGTGAACATGTTGTAAACAACCGTTTCAACATTTCTGAAATGTTTTGTCAGTATTGTCTCATGTAAAACTAGTCCTTCAATCTAGAAGGAGTCATAAACTCTAGAATTCATAAACAGTTTTGACTGTTCTGAAGATTAATTTTTAGGCAAACAAATAATTTGCCAAAAAATATGTCTCATCCCCAATTTTAGTTCAATTGTCCTAAGCAATGCCAATATCATTGGGTATGGTTTGACACACATGGCAACCTGTGGGGTCTTTCATTAGATTTTTGACTAGTTATAGGGACAGAATTTATTGTATTACTAAAGAATTTTCCATCAGTCTTTAATTTCTTCTTCTTTCATGAAATCTGTCAAAATTTAAGACATGGAAGGCAATGGAAATGTGCCTGCTCCTAAGAACTCTTGACATGGCCAGGCATGTGTAGTGATGAAGTGTCTTAGAACTCTTCAGTTTCTTCAGCCAAGGGTAATCTCACTAAAAATTACACATACATGAAACGAAAAATATGTCATCAAATCACTTCCTTATAGTGATCAACAACATTGTGAAGTGGAGCCTCTTCCAAAGCATCCACATATCTTTCTTCGCTCCAGTTCAAATTACTTTCTTCTCACTAGCCTCCTGTATCTCATTTCCAGCTGGTTTTGTAGCAGTTTGTTCTGTTTCCCATCATCTCATATATTCATCAGTGTCCTTTGGCCCTGATCCCAAAGCCAAGCCTTTTAACCTTCTTCATCTTTTTCAGAACAATTAATTTTAAGTCAAAGGAAATCAGAGCATAACTGTTACAAAATAGATTTAAAAAAAACTGAGAAAATGAGTCAGTTTATATACCAAATGTTTTTGGGCATATTGCTAATTTGAGTTACTTTTAGAAGGATCTCTTGACAACATAAATCCCATGTGATATGGCAGCTGTTATGTTAACTAGTATGTTTTCATAGAAGTATACAGCGTGGTTGTGTAATCCCAAATGTAAATTCATTTGTTCAAGTTAAGTCTGCCAAGACACCTCATTTCTTCAGCTTTTTAATTGCTCAATAAGTCTGTGCTTTTTGTGCTTGAAAGGATAACACAGCTTTTTTTCTAATCCATTGATTTTGCCCTTATATTGAAGTAGATACCTACCAGCTATAGCTGCACTCTGGTATGCCTCCTGTGGGATATTGCAGAAGCAGAGGTATGCACCTGAGATCTGCCTTTACTAGGCTTGCACATCACAAGTGATTTGATTTGGGCATTATTAGTAGTTTTGTCTAAACTACATAAACAAAAGGCGATGATCAGTAAACGAGAAAAACTCTAACCCCTAATTATTTCAAATAATTGCTTAATGAAAATAAAGGCTAAAAGACTCAATAGGTCTGTGATTTTTCATATTTTTCTCCTAACAATACTAATAATATTTTCAGTGCCGTGAATAATGTTAACTTTTTTGGCTGATTGTTGTTTGCCTCCAGAATTCCCTTGACATGAAAGCATCAAGCCCTTTTAGAAGTGGAGTGCACTAAGTAGTTACTGACTTACCTTGACACAAAACCAGAAAACCCTTTTAGAAGAGGAGTGCATTGAGTTTTAGAGATGCAACTGAAGGGGCTGTGTCAGCGTTAATGTTATCTTCTGAAGAGTATGCAAGGCAATTAATTCAGTGAAAGGTTTGAATGGAAAACATTTGACAAAGGGAATTATTTTACTAGATTTTATTTGCCTATGTACAAAAATTATTATGAGGTTTAGAAAAAAAAAAGAAAAAAAAAAAAAGGTTATACCAAATCCTGGGGATTGTAGATTTAGAAAAAAACACAATAGAACAAGTAGGTCACAAAGTTTATAAGATCATGAATCTGTTGGTCATAAGACCCAGTCCTGACTTCTGTGACCAGAGAAGTCAATGCCACACCGCTTAAAGAACATATCACTCTATGTGAGTCTTTTGCTTCAGTGGATCATCAGAAATACCTGAGCTGATTTCTGTCCCCAACCTAGAAGAATTAGCCTAGGAGACTGTTACACAGGCTACAGGTGTTCTAGGCTTAGTTTGGTCAGAACATTTTTTATCCTGGTATCCTTCAACAGCTTGGAGTACATGAACTTCCCTTTCCACTTGACCTCTTAGAATGAATGATGGAAATTTGTGCTTTAAGGTGAGAATTGTGAAGTCTTCCTTGTCAGTGAGCAAGAGTGAGATGCGGGGTGTTTTTCCATAAAATAAAGCATAGATGTAAGAGTGAATCTTATTCAGCACTTAAGAGCAGTAATGGAATAAAATCTTTTTGTGTGTTAATCTACATTCACAAAAAGATGCCATATGATGTCTTACATGGAGTTTCCAATTTGTAGCTACAACCAAGATAATTGCTGTTGAACAGAACATTAGGGAAATCGATTTCCTGTTTTGTAGAAACATTTGCAAGAATGTTTTGAGGAAGCCTTGTAGTTCATCTAGTGTAACTTTTTGCCTGACAGCAGTCCTAGATGCCTCTGAGGAAAGTGAAAGTAATTTGTCTACAATACAGAGCTTTTTTGAAATCATTGTGTTCAATTTTGTATCTTTTACAGAATTTTTTTTTAAAAAACACATTTACTGTTGTAACCATGGATAATTTGATCATCCATATAAAATAGAGTCTCACTTTAAATTTTGCGATAGTCTCGGGCTCAGCGCCATCTTGCATGCATAGTTTAGAAAAATATTTCCCTCTCTCAATTTTGATTTTGCTGCCTTTCAGTGTCCCTGAATGTCCCCTTTTTCTTGTGCTATGAGGCAGAGATAATAAAAATACACAATATATCTTCTATCTCATTCATTCACTACTTTATTGACCTTTGTTTTGTTCATTCCCATTTGTTTTCTTGCTGAAGTTCCAGTCTTTTCAAATTTTCTTCAGATTAGAGTTTTTAAGAAGCACCAAAATTTTAAAAGCAAACCAGAAAGAGGAAATTAGTGTAGAAAATAAAAACATAGAATACTTCCTGTTTGTATGACATCTATTTGATTAGGAAACACGTGAATCAAAAAAATGCCTTATGTATTATTTATAAATCAGTGATTGAAAATATGCTCATTTTTAAAAAAGAAAAAAGCTTTAAAATGGCTCGATGAATAGTAAACGCAAAGTACAAAGCTGTATTTCACAAAACTCTACAATTTATTTTGTTTCTTCCTAATTGCTTCATATTTGTGTGGCTATAGTTAGAAGATGGTTCTGCAGTGAATAGAAAGCTTTAACAGCTGATAAGTTTTACAGATGTCATAGGAAACTAGAACACATTTTTTCCTTCATTGGATTACTCTTATCCTCTATCATTTTAGTTGCTGTTAATAAAGACAACAAATAACATAAAAAGGAAAGTATCTATGATTTCCTAATTTAACTCTTATCTGTTTTAGCTGTTCTTGGAAAACAGAATTTTATGTTCGCTGTTGTCAATGTAATTTTATCACAAGGAAATTTCATGCTTAGCCAGCCCTGATGTGAACTGCATTCACTGACGTCAATGAAAGGGGAATTCTGGTTTATTCTCTATGGCCCTCTACAAAGAGATAAACCACCATTTATGTATTATAAACAGCTTAACAGCATCTTTCATTTAATCTAAAGCTTTACAGTCACAATGCCAGCTTTTAGCTTTGGTTTGAATTTTCTGCAGTACCCAATGGTACAATGGGCAAAATGCCAGGAAAATGAAGACTAAGATGAAATTCCTTTGAGAAAACTTCCTAAGCGTTTCAATCAGAACACTACGGGCAAGTCATCTAGATACAGTTATTCCATTTCACTCAGTTCACATTGCTGATAGATATTGATACACTGTGAAAGAATAGGAAATATGAACGAACCATTCAGTATAATGTCATTTGCCACTGGTTAACAGAGATGTTAGACACTGGGGTGTCCCATAGAAAAAGCCTTTTAAAACACCTATCGCATTTCTTTAGTGGGTGACTTCAGGTGGTTTTCATGAAAAGACTTAGCTGAAATTGACCAAAATAATTCACATGCATAAATACTGCCTAGCATTTACAGCTGAGCAGATGGGAATGCTTGAGATGTTCTCCAGCTTGTTGTTTTGACTCTGTATATAAGTGCCAAACAAACACAGACAGAATACCTCTGGACAGCATATCGGACAGCATATTTTCTATTGAATGGTCTTGCATGGAAGTAAATATGGGCAACATGGGAGTTTGCTGTTTTATATGAGAGCTTTGTTAAATTTCTGGTTTATGAGAGCAGTGGGCAATGCATAGCCGAACTGGAAATCCCATGTCAGGTGGTTAGTGGGACTGGGGACATGGTAGGGTCCAAAACCAGCAGTCGTTACAGCTGTGTACATAGTGTTGTCACCAGCTAAACTCTGGATAGTAGCCATATACTCTACATAAAATCAAGAGTTGCCCTATGCCATATTTACAAAGCTGTTTTGTAATAATTCAGGCTCTACAATAAGATATATGCATTTAAGAATAAAACCTATAAACTAGGTAACCAAAACCGACTGCACAACTGGCCACCTTGGCCTGTGTGCCAGATTCACCTACAACATAATTTGTGAAAAGGGGGAAGAAAAATATACAACAGGCTGCATTAGACAAATTGGTAGAAAACATACTCTATATTGGCAGTCTTTTTTTCATTATGTAGCACAGGTGAGGCAGGTCGCTGATTAACGCCCACTGAGATGTTTCTTGATTTGTACAGTAACTGCTTATAAACAATTAATAGTGTGTAACTGCATCTGTCTTGGTTTTTGAAAGGCCACTCTTGTCAATATGGGAATGTTTTTTTCTTGAAAAAAGGAACATAGAGCAAAACTTTAAAAAAAGACACACTGAATTGGAGAACACTACATGAGTAGCACTGGATAAATACTGCCAAAAAACTGAGCATAGAATTTTTTTTCTAATTAAATGAAAAGAAGCCCCACCAAATCCTTAGTTTTTGGAACTTGAAAGTGAATACTTTGAAGGAACTCTCATGTAAGCGGCAGGCTTTTAACAGTGGTAACCATAGCATAAGTATTCATACAGCTATCCGGAAAAAAGCGCAGCTACAAGAGACCTTTACTCCAGATTTCGTTGCAACGTTTCATCAACGCAGGGCAGAAGAAAACTTTTGTGGCCTGCACAAAAAGTGGCTGAGTGTTTGACACAACTACATGTACGTACACAGAGCTGCACTGATGTAAACATTTATTGCATAATATTCCTCCCATCACCACGAGGTCTTATTTGCACTGCGTATGCTCTGCAGTTTAGTGGTGTTAACTAGCCACTAACCGTAAGTCAATCCGTTTTCTTGTTTGTGGATTTGTTTTTCTGTTATTTGTCTGCAAGATCCAATAGCTTAGCCCTAATATATTTATTATCATTTATTTATATTTAATGTTCTCTTTGTCCGCCATGTAATTTAGGGTGGGTCCAGTTACATATGCTCGTCTGGAAATCATCTGCACAAGACTTATAGCTAAGAAGGGATTTAGGGAAATTATGTTAGGTGTTGTTCTTGCTGTCTTGCCGACATTTGATTATTCCAAGATGATCTTTAGGAATGTTGCCACTATAACTACCAACATCATTGTAAGGTTGTCTAGGAAACCTTTTCTGTCTGGAGATCTGTTGATTAAAGGATTTCTGCATTATTTTTGCTGTTGATTCATGGAGTGGATAATTGGGTTTTGGTTTCTTTAGTGGAAGCTTTTTGCAATTGTTATTGGACAGTACAACGCTAAGGGCCTTGCATTAAAGGCAGTCGAAGTAAGAGGCCACCTCTCCAAATGAGAAACATGTAGTGAGCAAAAAGCACGCTTGCAAACCTGAAGTTATTGCCTTGTAATCACCGTTTTTTGTTTTAAGTCATGGGAAAAAAAAAGAAGAAAAAAAATGTCTGATCCTCTTAGCATTTCATTAGGGAACTAGGAAGACAAAGATGGCCAGCAAAAACCACTATTTTAGATTATGTTCCAACTGGTGTGGAAGATAGTGGTGGTTGTTACCTGAGGTTTCTGTGCTTGTTGGTGCAAAGGAACAGCCTGGAGTGATTAGTTAAAGTATAATCAATTCAGATTTATCAAGAGCAAATCATGCAGAATAACCTGTTCACCTTCTAGAACAAAATAACATCTTCCGTTGACATGGGGAAAGCAGTGGATGTTATTTGTCTCATCTTCAGCAAAGCGTTCAACACTGGTTCCCACAGCGTTCTCCTGGACAAAGTGGCATGATACACACTGGAGGGGTGGTCTGCAAGATGGCTAGAAAATTAGATAACAGGTTGCACTCGGAGGGTGGTAATGAATGTTTTTCAATCAGGCTGGCAGCCTGTCACAACTGGGATGCCCCAGGGATTGATACCGGTCACCAAGATGTTCAACATCTTCATAAATTGCATGGATGATGGGATTGAAAGCACCCTCACCAAGTTTGCTGATGACCCCAGACTCGGTGATGAGGTGAACACATCAGAAGGGAGAGCCATCTTAGAGAGAGACCTGGACAGGCTGGAAGAGTGGGCAAGCAAGATCAGTATGAAGTTTAACAAAGACAAGTGCAAAGTCCTGCACGTGGGACAGAATAACCTAAGGGCCCAGTACAGGCTAGGATCTGTGTGGCTGGGGAGCAGCCTTACTGGAAGGGACCTGGGAGTCCTAGTGGGCAACAACAAGCTGAATATGAATCAGCAGCGCACCGCTGCAGCAACAAAGGCAAATGGGATCCTGGGCTGCATCTGCAGGGGCATTACTAGCAGAGACAGAGACATGATCATCCCACTCTACTCGCTGCTTATCAGGCCATACCTGGAGTACTGTGTCCAGTTGTGGTGCCCACAATTCAAGAAAGATGCAGACAAGGAAAGGGTCCAAAGGAGGGCCACAAAGATGATCAAAGGTCTGGAAAACCTGCCCTGTGAGGAAAGACTGAAGGCTTTAGGTATTTGCACCCTGGAGGAGAGAAGACACAGGGGGACCTTGTCACAGTATACCAGTTCTTAAAGGGCAGCTACAAAGACGAAAGAGGGTCTCTCTTCACAAGAAGCCACATGGAGAAAATAAGGGGCAATGAATACAAATTGCACCGGGAGATGTTTTATCTTGACATAAGAAAGAAATTTTTCAGTGAGAAGAATTTTTCACTGGAATAACCTTCCCAGGGATGCAGTAAAGTCCCTGTCACTGGAGGTTTTCAAGACACAACTGGTCAGAGTGCCAGATAATCTCATCTAAGCTTTTTTTCCCAGGAAAGCTTGGACCAGATGATCTTTCAAGGTCCCTTCCAACCTGGGCTGGTCTATGATTCTATGGTTCTATGAGTCACCTTTTCTGCTCCAGTAATGCAAACTCAGGTGGAGCCTCACAGTTGGGAGCAAGAAATTGCCTGCTTGTCCATGGCTCAAGTTCTGAACAGCACTAATCTGAAATCACAAAAGAGGATTTTCTCGTCTATATGGAGGACATGACTTTGGATGCTGTTCTTTCAGTATTCATATTGCAGAGGTGGGTACATGGTACTGACCAGCATTTTTTTTTTTAACTGAGACAGATCAACGTGCCTGATTTCCAGGAAGCAGCAAGTTTATTCACCAGCTGTGCTGTCTGTCTGGTGAGGGAAGAAGTGGTAACAGAAGGTGGCGTCTGTTTTTATTTAGAATGAATGCCATGATAATGGATTTATGTCTTCTCTTCTGAACAACTGCACCTCCCTTTTTCTGATAGCACTCATTATAGAAGAAAATGGCACTACTGGGGAATGCTGGCCTTTTACAGTCCATCTTCCCATGTCACCAGCCTAGCATTTAGCTTGATAAA
Organism: Larus michahellis; assembly: GCF_964199755.1. NCBI lineage: Eukaryota > Metazoa > Chordata > Aves > Charadriiformes > Laridae > Larus > Larus michahellis. The sequence continues at coordinate 136,924,155 of NC_133897.1, read as the reverse complement.
GGCACGCAATGACACAACTTTATGTAATCAGATTTCACCGATGTTTAGGCGAGAAAAATTAACCAAGCTGACCAAATAATTTTGTGCCTCAACTGACACAAACCACATGGAAAGAAAGCACAACTGCCTTTCTCGTCTTGAATTACAAAATTCCAGTGTTGTTGTAAGACTCATCAGTCAAAGAGTATTCAGCCTCCAGGAGTTTTGTATTTTTCCAGCATGAATGAATTTCCCAGCTGGTGTCTTTGTTAATTTTTTTAAGAAAAAAAAAATGCTATGAATTTCTTGCCCTGTGGCCCAGTAAGAGCTATATTATCTTTTCCAGTAATGGACCGCAGACCTTGTACTCTACCGCAGACCTTAGTACTCTACCCTGTACTAACTGTGGAAGACCCTACTCATGGCCTATAAGACTTGTTATCAACTTGTTTTGAGAACATGCTGTGTGAACTGGAGCTTGGTACCAGGTGTCTCCTGATGTTAACGTGTAGAATAACAGTGGAGGCCTTGAAAATATGGGCACAGGTTGAACAGGCGCCCAGAGCTGTAAATACCTCAGTGGTGGTCAGCCACTGGCCATTGGAGAAGCATAGCCTTGAGAGCTAGGAAAAGACTACTTTGAGCGTGGCAGAGAAAAAAAGAAACCACTGAACAAGAAAATAGCAGCTAGGCAACCGGAAAGGGCATATGCCGCAGGAAAGTAACACCCTCCATCATGGTGCAGTACCTAGTTAGGGCTGGCAGCCAAGGGGTAAGGACAGTCTGCAAATTCTAGTACCAAAAAAAGCAGGATCTCAGGTCTGGGAGGGGTCATCGTGCTGGGGATTGCTGTCGCAGAGCCATTGTGGGGTGGGTGTTTCTGCAAGCACAGCCTGTTCCCCCTGCCTGCCCCAGGGAGCCAGCTCCTGCTCCCCACCTCGGCAAGCTCTCCCCTCCACTTCCAAGAGCTCACCGGCTCCCAGCCTGCCCCCCTCCTCCCTGCCGTCCTCCTCCTCAGCACCAGCTCTTGGAAGTCCTTTCCTGCTGACCGCTCATCCACCTCCACAGGCAGTGTGACTAGATGATGCATGTGCATTTGTGTGCATGAGCACAGGCTTTTTTCCCCTCCAGGTTCTGCACTTTTCTCCTCTTCAATGCCCCAACTCCTCAGTGAAGACCTCCTGCACATAAACTCAATTTGGCTAGTCATTATTTTTGGCAAAAGAATATATGAGAAGAAAATAAAAATGAGGTGGCTTATTTGCAATTCTTATAGTGGGAAATTCTTTGCTGAAACTTTAGGAACTGATCCTGTCAGCTATTCAAAGCTTTTTATGATTTTCTGAGGTGCTTCTCACCTGTATTATATTCACTGGATATTGAATCAGGCCCTTTGTTATCAAAGAGTCATATGGAATAGAAATCATCAGATTCAAAACTTCCCTTAGCAGCTGCTGTGGAGATCATTACTGGAACAGAGGAAAAAGGAGGTCCTGGTCAGCTAAAACCCAAATCCTTGCTTTCCATGCAGAGTGGATGCAGTTTGGGACATATTTATTATTGAGGCTCCAGGAACCATATCCAGACCTGGACTTTCCTGTCTTCAAGAGGTAACTTCTGAAGAAATTAATGTAACGCTGGAGTTTCATTTGCTTATAATGCAAAGATAACTTGCAAGAACCCTGTTGATGGGTAGGCCATGCAGAAAAAACACCTTGGTTTACACAGGAACTTGTAGCAGACAGTAAAAATTGCAGGTTTTTTTATGGTCACCAACACAGACGACTAACTTAGAACAAAGAAATGCAGACCTCCAGTTTTATTCGTAACTATTCCACTTCAGTACATTAACTTATAAAGATTTTATTTCAGCTGTGCTCTGAATAGTATTATTGTCACTGGTATGATATAGTCTCTACTATAATTAATGTATACTCACAGTGTAGAATTGTCAATAAAATATGCTGTAATTGCTCAAATATCTGTCAGTGATTGTCCATCATGCCTGTATGATAATATGCAGTGATAATATCAAAACACTGGAATATATTGTCAGATCTAGAGTCAGTCTTATAAACAACCATTACAGTCATGTCAATTACATCAGATAAGATACAGATATTAGGGCGCGTATTTTTGGGGGGGCTGGAAATGAAATTATTCCACCTAATGTTATCTGTGAAAAGACAGCAATATCTCTCATAACAGCTGAAGAATCAGAAGTCCCTGATTGCTAGATGCTGAAATATTCCCCAGTGACAATTCTTTTTGGAATAATAAGAGACAGAAGTGCCACTTCCAATTCTGTGCTGTCAGCCTGTAAGGCCGAAAATCCTGTGGGTACCATAACACTTCCATTTTGCTGAGAATTTCCCTAACTTGTGAGATAAGGCACCATTCACAAGGTGATGGGGTTTTGTCTTTAGCTCCAGAGGGACTGGGATTTCCTCTTTGGTGCACTGCTTTTCAGATTTGCATTTTAAGGAAAAAAAATTAAAAAAAAAAAACCAAGCAAGCATTAAAACAAATTGCAAAGTTACTCTCATGCCATATTTGTGATTTCAGTTCTTTTTGTGTTCTGAAGGATGGAAAGACAATGTGATAATCCCAGGTGACACAATATAGTAATGACTTTTAAACTGCGATATATTGCTGAAGATAATGTGATTGTTTGGTCAACAAAACATACACACGCAAAAAATATTTGTATTACATACTATAATGTATATATACAAATATATATATGTGTGTGTAAATAATAGACTGTGTTGCCTCTATACTGTTAGAAATTACTGAATTAGTTTGATTCCAGTTTCTTGCCTCCTGTCACTCAGATACTCTAATTCCAGGGATCATTTTCTCTCAGAGGGACTTTGTGGGAAGTTGCTTTCCCAGGGATCCCGGCAAATAGGTAACTACACCGTACAGAAAATATATCTCAGCGTTTTTGTAGAAGCTGTATAAGTGGAATTGATTTAGATAAAAATATGCCTGCAAATTGATAAGGGCATCCAGGAAGGCAGAAAAACCCCAAAGCTTTCAAAAGCTTTTTTGACACTGTCTTTCTACATGACCAAATAGAAAGTGGTAAAATTTTTGCACCTATTTTTCCAAAGCCAAATGAAAAAAGGGTTGTATTTATTAAAGACCCCATAAAAATGATACTGAATTATAAAATGCCTAATAATATAGAATTTATAGTGATAGTGTGACTTACATTTGCAATGAAGCATGGAATCCATCTTCAAAGGACTGAATGCTTGGTTTTACTATAAGAAATTATACAAGTAATAAAAAAAATCATTGTTGAGGGATTTGTTAAAACCAGATCATGGGTCTCAGCTCTAAGGGAATTTATTTTGAACCTTCTGAAGCAGACATTGCAAATTTTTACATTCTAATGAGTGAACTAAAAACATATATTTCAAAGAAAACAGCACTCATAAATTACATTTATGACACATGAGGTTGCTGACTGCTGTGCAGGGAGCACAGAGTAATGGTGCTAATATGCACTCTAGCTTGATTTTCTCAGTTCCCAACATGCTCTAATTCTACACTACAAATCTTTAAATGGCAGTTATATTTTAATTAATATGATTATGTGCTGCCATTAGCAAACCCTCCCCCAGCACATTTCTCCTGCCAAACCCATGAATGCCAGTAAACCATTAACATAAAAGGGCTGTTTGCTTATTAAATTCATCTACACAAATAGGCAAGGGTTGCAATTGTTGATTTGCCATTGAAAGAACAGAACATGAGCGAGTTGCACAGTAGCTGGCAGTTGCAATTATCTAGTGTAATTAAGTCTAATTTATAAGCCCCCCTCAAATGAGAAAGTAACAATTTTTGTTAATTAACAAGAGCATTTGTAAAGCTCGTTAACTCCATCATTCACCATCTGCCTGGATAGATGGGAACGTGCAGTTATTATTGTGGGACATGTTGCATATGTGTATTTGTGTAGTAATCTGTTTGGAAAGTCTAATGATTGAAATGGGAGATAGGAATGGATGTTATATTACAGTGGAAAGAAGATCTACTGTTTTCATTTATCTTTACAGCAATGCAAGTGCTTTGTCATTATCTTGTGCATACGGTTTCATTATTCTGATACAGCACTCTGTTACATTGCCTCATACCATCATCCCTACAAGCCTGCAGGGTACAAGAGCACTTATCTTTCCTGATGACTGTTGAATCATTTAAAACAAGTTATTAGTGAAACAATTAAAATGATATTGGTTCACAATTGTATTGATAGCTGCCAGGCATAATGAAACATTCTGAATAGCAGTTGGGGGTTCTCAGAATGGATAGAAAATGCTGTTAATCAGAGACAAGAGAAACCTCTAAAGAAAAACTAAATTGCAAGAACACATTAATTGTATTGGAACATTTCATTTAATTGAGAACAAAGGGAAGGTAAAAATCATATTATCAATGTTTTATGAACATGAAGGAATAAGAAAATTACTATGTCATTTGTCACATATCTTCCGTCGGAAATGAAAATTGAAAAGGCTGTATTTAACGGGAGCAGGCCAAATACATCATGTTGTTACACATTTTGTTTTTCACTGGGATTGCAAAAAACTGAAAGGAATAAGGATTTTTTCCTGGTTAGAAAGTGACTGTGAGTGAGTAAGCAATAAGCAAGTTACAGTCTGCTAGTCAGCCATGTAAGGGAATGGGATATCTGCGCTGTCCTGCCCATTCATGGAAGTCTTGAGAAATTGCCACTATAAAATCAGATATGAACAATGTGCAAATGACACAGCACACGCACTTTTTTTTCTTTTTCATATTTTCTTAGGAAGAAGATCATGATTAATGTTGTGGAATTGTAATGCTCATAAGACGAGGACATTTAATACTTCTGGTTAATAATAGGCATATTTGCCTGATCCAATGCTCCATTGTAGCTACTGGAGAGGCTCAGATCAGATGATTCTCATTTATACAAAAGGCCTTAATGTGGCTGCAAATGTATGCAATTTAAAGCCTCTTACCCTGCACAATGTTATAAAGGGTCTCTGTGTAAATGGGAATTGGGCCCACTGAGTTGATTGAACACTGGATAAATTTATCTTAATCCCACCCTCCATCACCACTGACCTCCTAATACTGGGCAACATGGAGAAAGGTTTGCCATTTATGCCAGGTTACTGGGTGGCTCCGTGATTTTCCCCTAGGTGATAAGAGGGATGAACAAATGGTATAGGAGCTGGATATCATTCTTTTTTTGAAACAGTAATTGGTATGAAATTATATGAAAACCGTTGACAATGAAGAAAAGTCTTCCAACTTAAATACCATTAAGTTAAAGGTTTATTCTTTCCTTTTTTTTTTCCTTTTGAAGATTCCTGGTATGCTGCAGGCAGTAGGGAAAACTGCCATTTCTCCAGCTTCTAGGCTGAACTCAGAAAGATAGTAGGGGAACCAAATTCTGCATATAACATTTTTCTTACTTGGGCCTGAAAGGTTTTAAATTAGACGTAGTTAAAACACAGATCAAGCTATTTTAAAGCAGAGCTGTTATTTTAATCAGTTCACAAATTATTGCATGATACGCATCTTTCTCTTACCTGTTATTGCTGAAGGGATAGTGTTTAAAAATGCGCCCGAGATAGGAGCATTTAATGAACTATTTAGCCAAGAAAATCTTTTAGAAATTCGCTACACAGAACTTTTTTTTTCTTTCTTTCTGTCTAATATGGACATTTAACTTGCAGAATACCTTTCTTCTTTTCTCAGTGGATTATCTAACCTTTACAAGTTAATATCTTGTCTCATCTTGAAACTTACCGCATCAGTTCTGTAACTCCCTGGGTTCCTACTGTGCAGCACCCCTCCTTTCCTCTGCTGTTTTCAAGCTGCTTTGCAAGACACCAAAACAATCAGAAATAGTGGTGGAAACAGTAGTAGAAAATCTGTAAGTGTTATTCATTGCATGTGTCATCCATTTTGGAATTCTTACCTACTCTTCAGCACTGACCAGGTTCAAAGATGGGACACTGGACCAGTTAGCACTGTAAACTCCTAGTATGGCTATCATATATTTTTAAACCCAAAGGAATAAAAAACACTACACATATTATACTGAGTTATAATTCAAATTTATGAGCTTGGAAATACTGCACGTTGCTATAAATTAACAAAAGCAGGAGCTTATTAAAACCCCTTTCTCTCATGGAAAGCTTTAAACTCAACTTTTTACCTTAATGATGATAATCAAATTAGACTTACATAATGATTATTACTTAATAGAGAGGTGATAAATGTAAAATTCATCACAAACAGTTATTTTTCCAGTATTTTTACAGAAAATGAAAGGTTTGTTCTCTCAGTCCCTCAGGAGGAGAAAGAAGAAAGACAGACTCATATTAGAAGAGATTTGAGGCCGAACCCTGGATAACAGAACAGGGTTGCGTTCTGTTATGATGCACCATTTGAAGGGTGCATTGGTATGGTGACAACGACAGGTAGGTGAGGTTAGCTTTGTGAATGCTAAGAAAAAGGCATGCAAATTTTTGTGAGCAATTCTTCAAAAGATCCGCCTCTAAAGAGTGCTGAGCATCTGCAGTTTTTAATGGCTTTAACTGGAATTTTGAGTTTTGAGCACTTGCAGAATCCATTCCTGTAGTTGGGGGTGGTGGTGGTGGGGAGAATCTCACTGTGTATGTGGTCTCCTGATGTTTTATTTTAAAGAAAAAAGGAAAGCTGGAGTTTTGCCTGTCTAGAAAGGAAAGAAGTATATAGGCCAGATTTATTGGCTGCCTAGCAGATTTTTACATTCAATTTTATTTTTACATTCAGTTTTCTGCCATGTGCATATATAGATCAGCTGGGCAAGCACTTTCATCATAAAAAAAATTGTTTGTGTATAAATATGTTGATTCACATGCAAATAGGCTCATTCATACATGAATACGTATGTTTGCTTGGATAAAGTATTCCAGACATTCATGACGAAGAAGTAAAAAGCCCAGCAATAACAGTACAGATGATCACAGCAAAGTGAAGAAAAAAAACCTAATCAAAATCCTGTCATGGACTGAGCAAAAGTATTCATAAAAATATGGTTCCATTAAATTTCTAACGTCTGCTTTTGCTTATTTACTTGTTATGCAAGGAAGGTTGTTCTCATAAAAACAGATTTTAAACATGAAGATTGCATAGTTGTGTGACAAAGAGGTTGTGCAGATGGAGAAAACTTCCTAAGTGAGGTGCAATGATGAAGAGCTACACTTTCACTAATTTTGAAATGAATATATATAAAAATATTTATAGAAAAAAAGGTACATTTTCCAGCAAAAGCCAATCCCTGCTTTGCAGCCAACATTTTAGGATGATAACTAGGCTTTCCAGCCCGTGGTCTTATGGTAAAGGTTTCTATGGCACTAGTTCATCACTTAGACAGTGCTACAGCACTGGTACGGAGACCAAGACAAAAAGAAACCACATTAATTTTACATCTGTTTTTAGCTCAGAAGGCTATCTCAGCTTTTGCTAGCCATATCTTTTGCTCTAGAACATAGGTCCTTTTGTCTTTTCCGGTCTTTGAAGATATTGCTAAAATAAAAATTCTGTATTGTTACTCTCTGGCACAGTCTCGTCTATTCCCCCAGTTGCGGGGAATGATGAGGGGCTAAATAGAAGGAGCCAGCAGATCAATGCCTGGCTTCGAGCTTGGTGCTGCCGGCAGGACTTTGGCTTCTTTGATCATGGCCTGATCTACAAAACGCCTGGCCTGCTGGTAACAGGCAGGAATACCTTGACCTCTAGGGGAAAAAGGGTTCTAGGACAAGAGTTATCGGGGCTCATTGAGAGGGCTTTAAACTAGATTTGAAGGGGGGTGGGGATGGTACTGGGCTTGCTGGTGAGGTGCCAGGGTGTAGTTGCTCAGTGCTCGTGGGCCAGTGTGCCAGTATTTCTGAAAGCCAGAAGGCACACCACATCCCAAGGGTCAAAACTACACACACAACTCCCTCTCTGAAATGCTTATACACCAATGCACGCAGCATGGGGAATAAGCAGGAAGAGCTGGAGGGCTGTGTGCGGTTGCAGGGCCATGATCTCATTGCAATTACTGAGACGTGGTGGGACAACTTGCATGACTGGAATGCTGTCATGGATGGCTATGTCCTTTTCAGGAAAGACAGACCAGCAAGGCGTGGTGGTGGAATTGCGCCCTATGTGAGAGAGCATTTGGAATGCATTGAGCTCTCACTAGGGGCGGATGAAGAGCGGGTCGAGAGCTTATGGGTGAGGATTAAGGGACAGGCAAATATGAGGGACACTGTTGTGATTGTTTATTACAGGCCACCTGATCAGGATGGGGAAACTGATGAGGCTTTCTACAGACAACTGAAGGTAGCCTCGCAATCGCAGGCCCTGGTTCTCATGGGGGACTTCAATCACCCCGATATCTGCTGGGAAGACCACACAGCCAGGCATGCACAGTCCAGGAGGCTCCTCCAGTGCATTGATGACAACTTTTTGACACAGGTGGTACAGGAGCCAACAAGGAGAGGAGCACTTCTAGACCTGGTACTGACAAACACAGAGGGATTGGTGGAGGACATTAAGGTTGGGGGCACCCTAGGTTGTAGTGATCATGAAATGATTGAGTTCAGGATCATGGGTACTATCCACAAAACAACAACAAGAAGTAAAATTACAACCTTGGATTTCAGGAGGGCTAACTTTGACCTCTTCAAGAAACTGCTTGGAGAGATCCCGTGGGCTAGGGCTCTGGAAGGCAAAGGGGCTCAAGAAAGCTGGTTGATATTCAAAGACCACTTCCTCCAAGCTCAGGATCAGTGCATCCCTAAGAGAAAGAAATCGGCCAAGGGACGCAGGAGACCTGCATGGTTGAGCAGGGAGCTTCAGAAAAAGCTCAAGTGGAAGAAGGAAGTCTACAGTAAGTGGAAGAAGGGACTGACCCCTTGGGAGGATTACAAGAATGCCACCAGAGCGTGCAGGGATGAAACAAGGAAAGCCAAGGCCGCCTTGGAATTAGACCTGGCTAGGGACATCAAGCACAACAAAAAGAGCTTCTACAAGTATATTGGAAGCAAAAGGAAGACCAGAGAAGTTGTAGGCCCACTGCTGAATGAGGCAGGAATCATGGTGACGGAGGATGTGGAGAAGGCAGAGTTACTGAATGCCTTCTTTGCTTCGGTCTTTTCTGCTCGGCCCAGCCCTCAGGAGTCCCAGGCATTGAATAAAGTAACAGGGAAAGAAGAAGACTTCCCTTGGGTTAAGGAGGAGCGAGTGAGGGACCAATTAGATCATCTAGATATTCACAAGTCCATGGGCCCTGATGGGATGCACCCGAGAGTGCTGAGGGAGCTGGCAGAAGTCATTGCTGGGCCGCTCTCCATCATCTTTGAAAAGTCCTGGAGAACAGGGGAGGTGCCTGGGGACTGGAGGAAAGCCAGCGTCACTCCAGTCTTCAAGAAAGGCAAAAAGGAAGAGCCGGGGAACTACAGGCCGGTCAGCCTCACCTCCATCCCTGGAAAGATGATGGAACAGCTCGTTCTGGGTGTCATCTCAAGGCACGTGGAGGAAAGGAAAGCTATCAGAAGTACTCAGCATGGATTCACCAAGGGGAAATCATGTCTGACTAATCTGATAGCCTTCTACGATGGCATGACTAGATGGATAGACGAGGGGAGGGCGGTAGATGTGGTCTACCTTGACTTAAGCAAGGCGTTTGACACGGTCTCCCACAGCATCCTCATAGGGAAGCTTAGGAAGTGTGGGTTGGATGAATGGACAGTGGGGTGGATAGAAAACTGGTTGAAAGATAGAGCTCAGAGGGTTGTGATTAGGGGCACAGAGTCTAGTTGGAGACCAGTGACGAGTGGTGTTCCCCAGGGGTCAGTACTGGGTCCAGTCCTGTTCAATATATTCATCAATGACCTGGATGAGGGGATAGAGTGCACCCTCAGCAAGTTCGCTGATGACACCAAGCTGGGTGGGGTGGCTGACACACCGGAAGGCTGTGCCACCATACAGAGAGACCTGGACAGGTTGGAGATCTGGGCAGAGAGAAACCTTATGAAGTTCAACAAGGGCAAGTGTAGGGTTCTGCACCTGGGGAGGAACAACCCCATGCACCAGTACAGGTTGGGTGCTGACCTGCTGGAGAGCAGCTCTGTGGAAAGAGACCTGGGAGTCCTGGTGAACAACAGGATGACCATGAGTCAGCAATGTGCCCTTGTGGCCAAGAAGGCCAATGGCATCCTGGGGTGCATCAAGAAGAGCGTGGCCAGCAGGTCAAGGGAGGTCATCCTCCCCCTCTACTCTGCCTTGGTGAGGCCGCACCTGGAGTACTGTGTCCAGTTCTGGGCTCCCCGGTTCAAGAGGGACAGGGAACTGCTGGAAAGGGTGCAGCAGAGAGCTACAAAGATGATTAGGGGACTGGAACACCTCTCTTATGAGGAAAGGCTGAGGGATTTGGGTCTCTTCAGTCTGGAAAAAAGACGACTGAGGGGTGACCTTATCAACACTTCTAAATACTTAAAGGGTGGGTGTCAGGAGGATGGGGCCAGACTCTTTTCAGTGGTGCCTGGGGACAGGACAAGAGGCAATGGGCACAAAATTGAACATAGGAAGTTCCACCTAAACATGAGGAGGAACTTCTTTACCCTGAGGGTGGCAGAGCACTGGAACAGGCTGCCCAGAGAGGTGGTGGAGTCTCCAACTCTGGAGACATTCAAAACCCACCTGGACGTGTTCCTGTGTAACCTGCTCTAGGTGACCCTGCTCTGGCAGGGGGGTTGGACTAGATGATCTCCAGAGGTCCCTTCCAACCCTATGATTCTATGATTCTATGATTCTATGATTCTATGTTTCTCATTTAGGGTGACACAGAATTAGTCCTCCCTCAGCAGAGAGACTTTCTGAATCAAAGTGTAGCTGCCATGGTGGGAACATTTTCCCATGCAAGACCAGTGAGGTCTTTTATCTTCAAGAGCTCTTCCCTTTCTGTGGTAGTTATTCCTCTTACTGGGTCAGGCATATCACTTCCTGGGTTTCTTGCTTTTAGGTTAGATGGCTGCTCACTGTGAGAGCTTCTCCTCTCTCATGGCCATTCAGTCTGTGCTCCTCTCCTCTCCTCTCCTCTCCTCTCCTCTCCTCTCCTCTCCTCTCCTCTCCTCTCCTCTCCTCTCCTCTCCTCTCCTCTCCTCTCCTCTCCTCTCCTCTCCTCTCCTCTCCTCTCCTCTCCTCTCCTCTCCTCTCCTCTCCTCTCCTCTCCTCTCCTCTCCTCTCCTCTCCTCTCCTCTCCTCTCCTCTCCTCTCCTCTCCCCTCCCCTCCCCTCCCCTCCCCTCCCCTCCCCTCCCCTCCCCTCCCCTCCCCTCCTCTCCCCTCCCCTCCCCTCCCCTCCCCTTCTTCATTTTTTTCCTAGTAATCCTCAGTTTGCTAAATGGCTGAGATTTTCATAGGGCAGGAACTTTAGAATTCCAGACTTGGGATTATTTCTTTCCATAATTATTGTGTGTTTCATCCCTTAGTTTTACTTCTGCCTTAATTACAGAGAAATTTATTTCTTTGTCTTTCCCATTATCCACATGTCTTTTGCAGTTATGTCAACATCAACTCATTACTGAACAATAAGATGAAGTATTTAGTTATTTTTCCCTTTGATTTTACTGTGGACTTTTGGAAATACTTTCTCTTTAATGTCCCCCATGGATATCACGCTTTCTTTTTTTCTTCTTCAAATTCATAGTGAAGAAGAACAGTTTGTTCTTTGTTTTAACATTCTTTATCTGCATGAGTTTAGCTTGGCTCTTAGAAACTTTTTCATGTCTCTAGATAAAAACATGAAGACTTTTTACCATTCCCTGTAGGCTTCCTGTTTTTCCTGTATACTGTTTCCTGGTGTGGTTATTCCTTCAAACATGTCAGGAGCTCCTTTCTAGAATTGTTTTTCCCTTGCTTTGGATACAGAGTCCAATTTCTTAGATTTGAAGAGTTTCCAGACTTCCTAAATATTTACGTATCACTGCTCCTAGGTGTAGCTGATCTCTCTAACTACTTCCCTTAATTTATTAAAACTCGCCCTGTTCCTGTAGGAACCGAGAATCTTAGCAGCCTACTATTTTTTCTTTTCTTTCTTCTCACAGTTCTTCTACTGAAATGAAACCAGATCTGTCCTTGAGTACTCACCATCATCACAAAATTGTGAACCAGCTATCTTACCACCTGACAATGCACAGTTTTGACTCCACACCTTTCTCTGCAACAGAACTGAACATTAGCTGGCAACTATTTCCAATTCCACCATTTTTTTCAATACACAATTCAGATTCGCTCCTGAGCCCTCTTCTTTTAAAAGCTGGATGTTGAGTCATCAGGTCAGGCAAACCTTGGGTACAAATATTTGCTGTTGTACTGGGATAGAGTTAACTTTCTTCATAGCAGCCTGTATGGTGCCGTGTTTTTGGATTTGTGACCAAATCAATGTTGATAACAGACCAGTGTTTCGGTTGTTGCTGACCAGTGCTTGCACGGCATCAAGGCCTTCTCTGTTTCTCTTTTGAGGTGTTGGAGCGTGTCCAGAGAAGGGCTACAAAGCTGGTGAGGGGTCTGGAGGACAAACCTTATGAAGAACGACTGAGGGAGCTGGGGTTGTTTAGCCTGGAGAAGAGGAGGCTGAGGGGAGACCTTATCACCCTCTACAACTACCTGAAAGGAGGTTGTAGAGAGATGGGGGCTGACCTCTTCTCCCTGGTGACAAGTGATAGGACGAGGGGAAACGGGTTCAAGTTACGTCAGGGGAGGTTTAGATTAGATATTAGGAGACATTTTTTCACTGAAAGGGTTATTAAACATTGGAATAGGCTGCCCAGGGAGGTGGTGGATTCACCATCCCTGGAGGTGTTTAAAAAAAGGGTAGATGGGGCACTTAGGGACATGGTTTAGAAGTGGCTCTTGTCAGGGTAGGCTAAAGGTTGGACTCGATGATCTTAAAGGTCCCTTCCAACCTCAACAATTCTATGATTCTATGATTCTCATTCTGTCCCCCCAGCAAGTAGGCTGGGGATGGCCAAGACAATGGGAGGGAACACAGCTGAGACAGCTGAGTTGGGCCAGCTAAAGGCACAACCCATACCACATATACCACATACTGTCATGCTCAGCGTTACGCTCAGAGACTGCCTGGGCATTGGTCTGCTTGGGAATGGTGGTGAGTGATTGATTTTACAACACTTATGGTGTTTTCTTTTTTTTTGTTTGTTTTTCCCCTCCCCTTTTCCCTTCACTTACTAAACCGTTTTTATCTCAACCCACAAGTTTTCTCACTTTTGCTCTTCCTATTCCTTCCCCCATCCCACTGGGGGTGGTGAGCAAGTGGCTGTGTGGATGCTCAGCTGCTGGCCAGGGTCAACCCACTGCAGCTGTTTACTTAGAAGTGAGAGCCCAACATTTACAAGAAACTTTCTATGTCTCATGAGTTCAGAAGTATGCCGGTACTGTGAACAACATACTGCTACAATGAGTTTCAAGAGTTTTATTTTAAACAGATATATTAAAAGCACCACTGATGGGATTATACTGCGATTGTCCTTTACCACAGTATTGTATTACTATAGCACCTACTTGGAATATTTCTGGGACAGATATATAAAATGAAACTGCCTCTATATCCTTACATTGTAACAGAATAGCTTGAGACATTTTTAAACGTATCGGATGTTGAAGTTTGACTAGGAGGAAGAAGCCTCCTGTGTTCCAAAACCCCTGTGGGTGTCTTATATTACCCCCTGTTAGAACAGCGTACCACAATAATTCGGTGCAACTGGAAAGACATCTTGAACTTAACCACTTTTTGGCAGTGTTAAGAAGGTGTAGCCAAGCCGAATTACCTCCCAGGCCCAAGCAGTGTGAGGTGCTCCCTAAATCGCCCCTGGGCCAGTCTAACGTTTCTACTGAAGTGGCTGGGTTGATGGGAACGTGAATCCTAGCATGCTGTGGCTGGACTCTGTGCAGCTGGAGAAAGCTAGCATGTAACAACTGCTGGGAACAGCTTTTGCTTACATGGGATGTGCTCCCAGCCACTGCTTTAACTCCAGTGACCTATTCTCCCACATTGAAAACTAGCAAAGAACTTGGCAAGTCAGGAAAAAAAAACAGGTTTCTGAATTTTGGTTGGCAAGCGTGGGAGCTCAGTAGCTACTGAGAGTATAAGAACCTCAGTGCAGGAGACCAGTTGTGACAGCTGAAGCACATTGTGCTTTTCTGCAAATATCATAGTGTCTATGACAAGTGTCCTCTGCAGAGAAATTTGTCCTGATGATACCTACACCTGCTCACAAACACTTCCTTTTGTTTCTCTGTCTGACATAGGACCACCAGGCGATGAGTATTTAGTGGTGCTTGTGCTTCAATTAGAAGTGCTGGTCTCAGAACTTAACAAAGCCGTTCGTAACATCCTCGCTGAATCAAACCTTTTCTCTTGCAACTCCCATCCACTGTCAGGTAAGTTCAGCAGATGAGAAAAGCGTGCCTGTTTTCAGCCGAGAGAGCATTTCTTCAAAGCACTTCTTTCTGCATGTTGATCTATTACACGTATGCCCAGCTAACCCTGTTTTAAAAGAACATTCTTAACCTTTGACTGGGATTTTGAGGACAACAGCAGCCTCTGCTGTTTTGACAGACTGTCTTTGTTCAAGTGGCTTTTTGGAACTTGCGTTTGGTATATTAACCATAGACGTGCTCGCTCTCATTTGTTTAATTCATACTGTGCTTAAGTCAGCCTGGCTAGCACATTATGCATCCCTTTGTACACTACAGGGCACTGTATTAGCATGATGGTTAGTAGCTCAGCCAAGATTTATCAAATAATAATTTGAAGTTGCAACATCTGGGTTATGGAGCAACGTGCTCTCTACCCAAGTACTGATGTAACTCACACATATCAGAAATGAACCAGAAGAATAACGTATTTTCATTCTCTGGGACCATCAAACTGCAGTAGGTTTCCCCCTTTCCAGCCAGTATTAACCATATGAGGCTTTCACACACAACCACCCTGTTTATGTTATAATTTCTACTCACATCGGGCAGAAATAGCATTCCTAAACCACAATATAGCAATAAACACTGGTTAAAAAACGTAAAAAATGACTGACCAGGCATGCAATATGCTTCTTGCCTCCGTATAAATCCTATGTGGATGTGGATGATTTGATCTACTTTCCATATCAAAAGCAATATCTTTCCTAAGGCAATATTAGAATAGTTTTTAATGATAACAGACTGTGTAGTGATGACTTTTTTATATAAATTTAATGATTTTTACCGTAGGCCCTCCTGTCTGAAAACCTATATGAAATCAAATGGATGTTAGCTAAATAGCATCCTCCGCATCCCAACCATAGGTGAGTGTGATTTTGAAAAGATACTGTCTTAATTGGACTGATTGCATTTGCTGAATATAGTGGTGACGAGTTTAAGAAAGAATAACAGTTAAGGATTATTGCCTTAAATTAACAATCCACAACTTTGTAGGCTCAATTGCAGTTTATCTTGTTAAAGATAGTCAAAGTTAGTATTCAGATATCCTTCTTACATTTTCCAGGGTCTCTTGGCCTTATTAATTCAAATCTTACTTTCAATGTATGCATGTAGCCAAGATAATTATTAGAAGGAGAGATCAAAGCAAGCATATTATAGTCCTATTCCATTTTCTGCTGATGTGAGTGATCTGCCTCTTCTTTGATGTTGTATGCTTCTACAGTGAAAGTACAGAGGATAAAAATACTACACCATGTAATCTGGCATTTATCCCATGAGAGCAGAATTCCAAATTGTGACACATGTCAAGAAGTTAAAAAAAAATAACTTAAAAGAGCCCTATGCTTTATACAGTGACATACTCTGCATTTAAACACCATCAAACATCATTTTCCATTACAAATTTAGTCCCCTATATAAAATTCAAAGAATTTCTGTAACTTTAGTCAAAGAAAATGACAGCAGTACTTATAAAATAGCTACTATATTTACTAGTAGTTACACTAAGACTGCAACTTAGCTTTATTCAAACCAATTTCTTCTCTTTTTTTTTTTTTTTTATTCTTAAAAAGGCAGAAGGAAGACAAAATTAACATCTTTGTGCAAGCACAGATGTATCTTCAGTACAATTTGGTTTCATCTCCAGCGGTCTGTTTATTCAAACTGGGTTTTGTCACTCTTTGGAAAACGTCTGTGATTCCAGGCGCTGAATCCAGTACTGATGCAGACTCAGGATTCTTTCTCAGAGTGAGGAAGCAGAATTTGTCCTTTATTATTGTATATTTAAGAGGTAATTGCCCCACATTTCTTGTCAGAATTCTGTCATATTGACACATATATTGGAAGCTGAACTCATCATATTTCTGCCTTTGTAGCATAACACTTGATTATTTCAGATTGTAAAGAGCAGAAAGAATGTCAGTTACAACAGTATAACATTTGGCCTTCTTGGATTTGCTGAAAAATGTCAGAAGTCTTTGGACAGTTTGAGAATTTTTCCTTCACTATTGAAATCAGTGAGAATTTTGTTATTATCTCCAGTGACTATATAGACTTAAGACAGTAATGCCTTTTTCATTATGTCTAGAGGGTGAAGTAGGCCAAAAAAGACCTTCCCATCTTCCCTTTTCTTCATGCTCAGCATTGTAATTAATTCCAGATTCTTTATGAAGTTTGAAGAATGTCCTTAATTTTATTTTCACTATTTACCCACGTTTTCTCACGTCTGAGTTCTACGGGGAGCAGAAACAACTCTCAAAACACAAGAAAAAAAGAAAAAGCTGTTCACAAAAGATAACTGGAATCAGGGATATCTAGAAATATCACCAAATCCCCTAGTTCCTATTTAACCTTTGCGGTTATGAGAGGTTTGTGTACTTTAGACAAACTAGAGAAGCTAGTATATGGAAACTCAACTCCAGATTACTCCTCTTGCAGTTGTTGCTAAGAGTGTCCCAATGCCTTCATTTTGTCATTCAGGAAAGGTATTTCATTTCTGTTGTTTTCTAGTAATATTTCTGGGGTTTGGTGGACTTTTCCCCCTAGAAAGTGAGGAAATAGTCTTGCATGTTACTTTTTGCAACGTAGAGCTTTTGCTATAGACTGAGGCCCAAAATCGCAGCCCTGTAAAGATGACCTATATTGGCAGTTTGGGATTTCCCTAAACAAGACATTCAAAGGCAAATATTACTAGATTTATGGTCTGGGATCCTCTTAAACTCGAAGTCACACCTAGGTAGACATGAGTGCAAGAAACATTCCCTTTCATCTATGTCTGCCTTGAAGATTACCCCAGATTCTATCAGACTGTCATCTGGCACAGGGATACATGCTCCTGCCACATCCAGGTTCGATTACTGCAAATCATAGGACTCAGGAATGAAGCTTGCTGAAAAAAAAAAAAAAAAGCTCAAGGTGGTTTAGAGTGCATCTGCTTGTCTGTTCAGCAATATGGGTCATATTGTTCTCTCTGCACAGTTCTCCCCCTGAATTCAGAATCCAGATGGACTTCTGAAGAGTTTGTTGTGATTTTCTATTAGAATGATTGTCAGGTGGAAAGTACACTTTCTTCAAAATCAAAACTCTCCCTGCAATAGCTTCAATGCTCCAGCAAATTTCAGTTTTCTTTCAGAAATTCATTTCCAGATCCTCCATGTGTTATTAAGGTGCCAGTCTCACTATTCCAGCTGTGGCTCATAGGTTCTGTGCTCCTTAGAAGTCTGATGCATAGAAAGCTACTAAGACACAAGTCGCAAGTCGTTGTTCCATGGAGTACTTAGTCACTTGCTTGGAGGGAAGAGGACAGAGTGCTGTAGACATCACAAGAGTATTCAGAAACATTTAGAAAGATTTTTGGAAAATCTAACAGTGAAAAATTCCTGGAAATACATTCCAGAATTTTCCCTTCTAGAGAAGTTTAAAACCACTAAGTTATAGTCTGATTCATAAGTATTTTTTCCTGAAAATTTAAAGGTTCCCATGCAATAGGTATTCCAGTTTCTCACTGGTTCTGTCTATGATTTTGCAAATTTCTTGTGGATTCAGACATGACTGTCTCAGGAATTTGCAGAGTGAAGGTTCCCAGGACACGCACAGGCAGCACTTGTGTTTAGCTGCTCTGAAAGGCTCAGCAGGGCTCTTTGCTCCCTCCCTGTCTTGAGTGTGGAGAAACCAGCCAAGAGAAAGTCAGAAGTTCTTGGCTGTAATTCCCAGACTATTTTCAAAAGGGTGATGTATACTGTATTTTTCCTTTCATCTACAGAGAATGTCTTGCATTCATGCGTGCGGCTGTTCCAGCAATCTACCTTGTACAAAATCATGCCCTGCTGCACGAGGAGAGGTCTTCTCTAAAGAGTGAACAGAGTCAAAGAGAAGAAGTGACAAAAATGCATTTATTTGTCCCTCTTCAAAATTCCCGTTGGACAGAGAGGTGAATTTTTGCTATCAGTGCCTTTTTCTTTTTACTGACTTTATACTCAGAGACAAAGCACAACAGTGCTCTCACAATGTGGCATTCTGGCAGCAAGTGAAATGTAGTTGTAAATGTTGGAGATCTCCATGTGAGCACCTTGCTTTCCTATGAGAACTGGATTAATGAGAAATAAACATGTTAAAGGTGATAGATAGTTTTTTGGGAAACACTTCGTCTCAAGAATCCTGAGAGGAAGGAAGTGTAATGAAAGTGATGGACTGAGTGGCATTTCAACAATTAGTTGCCTAGTTAAGTTGTTCAGTTAAGGAGAAACACCTCCAAAATCCCTGTTTTATTGGAGAGTATTTGTACAGATTATAACTTCACCTTGAGTGACCCCTGACCTCTGGCAAGCACCCAAATTCCATTGTCCTGCCAAGGCACGTAGCTCGTGATGAGCCGATGGTGTTATGTATCTCCCTCTGAATGGCCAAAATGAAGCCACAGTACTCATGTGCCGGGTGTTGCACTTCCAAGATGTAACTGGATAATCACTACTGATTTTTAAATCTAAAATTCTGAACTGTCCAGATATTTAGAGGACCCTTGATGTTATTCCCATTTCTGTTACTGAGAGCTATGGCCAGGTAGCAGGATGCGGGGTGTGCACAGGAATAAACTTTGCTAAAAAAAGCTGTATTCCTTACTTTTTCTGAGTAAACGCCACAGATACCTACATAAATGGTGCATAAAGCTTTCATGAATCAGGCCTCAGGCTAGACATTTAAGTGGTCCCTACTGTATTCACATACAAACAGTTGCACAGTATATTAAGAATTGCAATAATAGAAAAATAGCTATAAAATATTAGCATGACTTTACTTTCATTTTTATAGCTCCTTATCTTGCCTGACTTAATATTTTGGAAATAATGAGAATGTCAGTAAAATATTACAAGCATGGATATACTGGAGGGGTACTGGGACAAAATTGGGAGGCATTTTAGACTTTCCATATTCATTGATTATACTGGAAGAAGGCTTAAAAGAGAAAAATGTCTGGGTCCAGGTTATACTGAATACATTTCACATACAGTCCTCCTAGTTATCAATTAATTCAACTTACTTCCTCATCAATTTTTTCCCCCCTTAGTCCTGATGGTTTTATGACCTAGACCCAGGCGATACCCGTAGGCAGTCCATCTGATAATTGACACATTTTCTAACACAGCATAGTGATGCCCAAGTCAGTGCTTTCAGGCCGTGACTTCAGCTTATTGGAGACTGCAGCAGGGACTCCTTTTATCCCTCATACATCAGAATACACTGACAGCTCTCCCAAGCAGGGACGAGGCAGATCTCTCCCTCAGGAAAATGTATGCAAACACCTCCGGAACATTGTACTGGTTGCTAGGCATCACACTGGTGACATCTTTATGATAAACATGGTATGCAGAAGAAGGCCTAATAAAAGAATAACAAATTATTACATCCAGAGGGCAATTTTACAAGATTAACTGGTGTAATAAATTACTGCTGTAGTCAGAATACTGTGTTACCTTTTAAGGTATTTCACAGCAGAGTCTAAATGAACCAGCCTATAAAAACAGAGAATGTCTCACAGAAAATAATAAACCCATTCTTATATTTTTTTAATACTCGTCATGATACCTATGCATGGTATTTGGCTTGCTGCATGGTAGCTTCAGCAAGTGCTTGCTGTAAAATAAGGCTATACATGCAATTCATACCAAGATGTCTCTGTTCATCATTATTTTTTCCCTGCTGCTGGACATTCAGTACCACTGCAATCTACATAATATCAATTTGAACAAAAGCCTGTAGCATTTTATTTATAAACCTATTTTCATACATAAAACATTACAAAGAAAATGCCACTAGCCAAATACCTTTCATACTAATTATCAAATATTTTTATTTTTTTCTTTCTGCATGCTTTTTTGATACAAAAAAATCACCTCTCACATTCTCCCCCTCTCTCTTCTTCCCTTTCTCTCTCCCATTCTGATTTGCTTTTTCTCTTTTCTTCTTTAATTGTATGAATATTTCAACTTTGTCCATTATTAATTTTGTCTTTTCAATTTTAAGGGTTCATATTTTACAGTTAGACTATTATAACCCTTTTGTTTTAAAAACAGTTTCATGGGGATAAAGGATCCCTCGTTTGAACCCTAATTGACAGAAGATGCTGTATATTGTCATCTATTACTTTTACACTAATACAGAAGTGAATTTGCATTTGCATATCATTTGTAAATGAATGAGACATATGTTTTCCTGTGGTTATTTCAGTCAAAATCCCAAGATTTCCCACAACCCATAAAAGGCAGAGCCTACATCTGAAGTTCAAAGGTCGCGGGTGTACTGCAATTTGTCATAAACTCTCCTACGTTGCTCTAACGTACTACATTAACAGGATAACACAGCTTCATGTTTGTAAGCTGCAGCCCGTTTGCAGCTGGTTATGAAGTCATATTCTTGCAGTTCCACCAATTTGATATAAAATACTTCCATAACTTTTATAAGCAATCTCTTCATGCTCTAGATGGGGTATGCACCCTGGTTTTAGTCAGAGGTGCTTCTGAGTGTTGGTCTGCTCTAACCCTCTTCCAGGTTTGGGTGTGTGCATTGCCCTTCCCTCTCCTCTGCTAAGGGTATGGTGTACGGGACTGTGGTCTGACATAAACCAGCATCTCCCAAAAGCCCTTTCACAGAGCTGGTCAAAATTGCATTTTCACTCCCTGTAGGGAAGGAAAATTTCCAATAGCAACTCAGTGCCATGAGCTTCCTTGGTAGCTTAATCTAAAAGATGGCTTTACATGTATGCGGAGTAATGTTTTACTGGGACAGCCAAAAAGGTTGCAGCATTGTAAATGGCAAACACAGAGGATTTGCAAAACTGCCAAAAGTGTAGTTCTAACTCAAGCAGTTACGTGGATCCCTAGTCTGCATGCGAATTAGCAACTCACTTTCAAGATTCCCTCTTATCCATCTGCTTAAGTGAAACAGAAATACATGTGTTTTTATTGGTGGGTTACTTAAGTTCACACAAACAAATAAGCTGTGGCAGTTCTCCATGCTGAACACAGATCTCCTGAAATTCCAGCAAAGACTGTGAAGCGATGTCACAGTGAAGGGAATAATGGGTGGTGCAAGACGAAAAAAAACCCAACCCAACAGAGAGAGGGGTTGAGAGTGGTACACATCTTTCAAGGCACTGCTAAGAGGTGACACTCAGACATCATCATCGACGGGGATCAAGTGGAAGGTTCAAAGCAAGCTCTTTTCCTTTCGCAAACAAAACGATGCTCCCAATGGGTGGAGGCCACGGAGGAAGGCCAGGAGATAGTGTGCTGGAGAGAATGAGTTGACACATAAGGGCTGAAATGAGAGACTGAGCTGTGGGAAGAGACCAGTCAGGGCAGTGCTGGGGGAGGGAGAGAGGGGGGAGCACGAGGGGCAGAAGGCACGTGATCCAGAAAAGACCTTGAAATGTAGGGATTAATTTGAACCCATGAACTTCATCAGACAATATTCTTCAGTTTACAGATGGTTGAATGTATATAACTGTTCAATCTGGTTGGAAGATTATCAGTTGAATATGTGCTATTTTTAGAAAAATGCCAAGAAAATGCTTATCTCTGGTAGGTAGATGTTAGACTCAACACAGTTTAAAAAGCAGAAAATAAAAGCATTTCTGAATGGTAGCAGCTTCTGTTTTAACAAAACATAAGCAGTGATGTGGTCTCTCTGCATCAAAACAACATTTCATTAAAATAATGAAATACAATTACAAAGCAAATGAACTATACAAATCCAAATGAAATATATGGTTTTTTTCAGGATTATCTAATGCTGCTTCCTACTTCTTTGCAGATTTATAGTATTCAAGATTTTGATTTCATGTTTCAGTTCAGGACCAGACAATTTTTGAAAACTAAAGAACACTTGAAATACGAGAAGGATCATCAGTACTCTTTTTTTTTTATTATTATTATTATTTGAGTGCAAGACTCAATGCCTTTCTGTATTAAAAATTAGTGGTACTTTCAGCAAACAAATTTCACAAGATATTTTCACAGAGTGTTCTAATGGGTGCCACAAAAAGTTTACTCCCGCTCAGTTAGATGTAATAACAACTTATACCTAGAGGAGTGTTCAGTGTCCAAATGCAGAAATACTTGCACTCAGAATTCAATACTGCTAAGCTCATTTGTTAAAGTAGCCAAATAAGTAAAACTCTAACAAATTTCTCTATAAGGAACATTAAATAATTTATCATTCTTTAAACATTGCCCTCACTCTCCAAATCCAAGCTATAATTTAAGAAGCAATAGTTCTTTGGCTACAATTATTTCAGGGTATTCAGCATGAATACCTAATACTTAATTGAGCAACAAAACAGTGCTAGATGTTTTTTCATAGGTTTTATTGGATTTACTTATTTAAAAAGGGAGCATTGAATAAGCCACTGTCAGAAAGAGAAAAGCAGCTAGATGGAGCAGTGAAATGTGTTGTGCATGGGGATGTGGTAAATGCAACTTTTTTGCTAAATACACGGTACTTGGAACCTAGTTCTAAAGAGTTATTTGCACAAAACCTTTATCTGAATGACATGAGGGGGAGGATATTCTTCATAATCAACAACCATTCAAGGGAAAATTGCTCTTGGGAAGAAAAGGTAGCTCATCAGCTGCTCACTTATCAACTCCACAGGCAGATCTTTGCATGCAGAAGCTTCTGTATCAATGAACCTAGACAAGAAGTTTGGGAAGAATCCAGTCCCTAACCCAGAGTTAGGGGTTCCACCCCCAGCCTGTGGTGGAAAAACATAACCTATTCAATCAAATGCCCTGTGCAATTAAACACCATGCAAATAAAAAAGATGGTAGAAAACAACTTCCAATGAGGTAAGTGGAAGCATTGGATTAACATCATTTCAGGGTTTTCATCTTCTGTTGTTTATACATTTATTATTTTATATTTAAGAAAAAGAAATAGCCAGTAACTTCTGACTGCAATGTTCAATTGGAAACAAGTCATATCTGCTGTTTAGAATTTTCTTGCTGGGCATTATAAAAAGAAGAAGAGAAGATCCGTCCAAGAGTCACTACAGCAGAAACCTCAAAGCCAAGCAAGAATTATTTGTGAGCAATGGTACCAAGAGATGCACAGAGGTCATATAGATACATTATAAATTGATCAAGCTAGACTGTCACAATGGCTCCTAGTGTCCGTATAATATATAAATTTTAGACACCTTACCTTGATTTTATGTTTGGAGAAGTCAACTGAATGTTAGCAACCATACATTATCAGGTTCCTATAACAAAAAATGGTGAGGTAAATAAAAGTTCTCAGAGCATGAATAGATAACATCAAAATCTTCATATCGTACGTAACCATGAAGCAGATGGAGTTACATATCACCACTTATTAATATAAGACACTGGCTTTCTGAAAGAACATTTAATCACAAATTACTTGAGCCTGCTTTCCTGAGGGGGAGGTTAACACTCCTCAATATTGTACAAACAGATCCATTTTGCGGATGCTACGTCAAAGTATCTGAAGTTCCCAAAAATTTACACAGAAACTGGTTAAAAAAAAGAAAGGAGTATGCAAATCTGCCACTTAGAAAATCTTTCTACTCCCATTAAGCCTACTCACATCTGATCACTCTCATCTGAGATACAAGTCAGTGTTTTGAAGTTTAGAATTGTATGACACCATAGATTGTTTGAGTAAATCCAAGTTAATAGGACTATTTGTAACTTTTGACCACTGCTATATTTTTAAGATTTTTAAAATGCTGAAATCAGAAAGAAGAATTTGCTGCTACCCACATGCCAGCTACCTCACCTATCACTTAATTTCTTCAGAATCTTGTGTATCTATCTGCTGTGGGAGGAAAAGGGCCTGAGTACAGATGTCATTTTGTCAGAGGCAGAAAAAAAATCCAGTTACAATGTGCTCCTGGAGCACTGTTGGGAAAAATAATTGCGGGCCCCTTTCTCCAGGGTAGTCTAGAACCCCTCTACCGGTATTCAGCCCTTCAGGGAAAATCAAAATCACTTTCCTACTAATCTGACAACAGTTAGGAAAGTCAGTGAGCTGAGCGTGAATAGAGAGTATTTAAACAATTGCTATTTCTTGCCTGAAATACAAAGTGGCTGTGGGTTGTTTTTTTTTCCAGAACTGAATCAGAAATGAGATTGGAATCCCTTGACTGGGAAGTTTGTAGAAGACCAGTCCGAAACAAATTCAAGCCATCAGGATAGCCTTTCCCAGGTCACTTAGTTTTATTTGAAAAGAACTGTTACAACCCCCCTCTACCAGGTGTAAGAAAGCTACTCACCTTGCCTCCAGAAGGAAAATTTGTACTGGCCAACAGAGTTAATGAGGAGACCTTTTTTCCTCAGGGGCTGCTGTGGTACCAGCCTGTCCATAGAGGTTAGTGGAGATGCACCTTGTTACCTTGTGCCTCTCCTGGCCACCCTCAGGTCATCCAGGGTTCTGATTTTTTTAAAATTTGCAGATTTTTCAGGAGGAGTGTTTAGAAATGAAAGGAAAAAAATCTCAGCAGATCTAGTATTTAGGTTAACTCTGTTTCGTTCACTTTTTTACAGTTCAGTGGACATGCAGGCAGGTACTTCAAAACAAGGTCTTGCTATTAACACACTCTGTTTTTACAGGAACTGTTCTGGTAGGAACGTGCAAACCTAGGAGGTCACTACAAATTAGTCTTTGAAGGTCACTCAGATTCAAACATTCACCCTCAATTAATATTCACTAACCTGAAGAAAAACATTTCTTCCCACTTATCTGTTATTTGTTATTTATCACTTTGATGACGATAATGTACACTGGGCATGTCCCGAAAAATTGTCATATGCACATGGAGATATTTGTCGTCAGAGTCAGACCTAAACTGTAGAAACCTAGATGTGGTGTCTACCTGAGAGTTATGCATCTGAGTTCCCCATAGAAACAATGGAGATCTAGTCAATACAGTTAAAGAAATCTAGAGAATCATTCAGATGTATAATTGCAAATGCCTATTTTATTTCTGAATAGTTCTCCAAATCCTGTTGGCTAGATGGACCTTTTTTGACTTTAATGAGAGCTTATAAATCTAGGACATATACAGGTAACAACCTTTAGTCACTTGTGAGTTCAATTTCTTTAGTTAAGTACAGGCATATACTGCTATCCCTGCTGTGTCGTGATGTTGTAGGCAGTATCTAGGTGCTGTTCCAGAATGGCACAAGCATGCTGAAAGTGGGATTCACCATCTGATTGTAGATATCTCAATTTATGGTCTCCAGCTACTTGCCTAAACACAGGTCTCCGGTGCCATTTAATATATTCAGGAGTATTTGAGATATTTGCGTGAGACTTATACAGCACTATGTTGGATATTCAAATTTACATTTTTGGCTGAGTTCTTAAAATAAGCCACTCTTCCTTTGTGGGCCACAACACTCATTCCCACTCGGAACCCAGAGAGACACATGTTCCCCAACACATGTGTATTATATTCCATGCTCACAGCTTAATGATAATGTTTTACACAATAACATAACATACCTGGTATTAATGAATGTCTGCTAGAACTGGCTTTCAGCTGCGATGGTCTATGACCGTGACCGCTCACTCTGTTTCAGGGCTCTGGAGACATCCACTAGCCCTACCTGTCCCTGCCCAGGCTCCCTGGAGCCTCCCCCATCCCTGTCCATGGCCCACAACCTCATTTCAGCCCAGCCTAGGGCCCTCAGTCCTGTCCCCAGCTCATCCTGAACGCCCTCCTGGACTTCTCTGATTGACCCTGGACCTGGCTCATGCCTCTGGCCAGCCGGTCAGCAGCCCCACGATGTTCTGCACTGATGAGGAATCTGAAAAGGCTGATTTTGCCACCCACCTCTACCATTTGAGACATAGTCACTTCCCAGCTGTCTCATACAAATGAGAACCCGCTCTGAAACTGAGATCAGCATCCGACTGGCTGAATCATTCAGCCTGGTGTAAGGGACAAGTAAGGGGTGAGATACTTAGGTTAGATGAGGACTGTGATTCGCTAGCTCCTTACCACCAAAAAGTACATAATTTAAGTGTCTAATAAGTATCAAAGGCCTCTTCTACTGTAACCCGTATTTTCAAAATTACCATTTTGTCTGTTTCTTTTATTCTGTTTTAGCAATCAAGGAAGATAAGCCCTGTACAAAAAATTAAAATAATTCTGAGGTGCTATTTATTATATCTTATCATTCTCACATGTACCTTTGTCCTGGATGTTTTATATCTTTTTATCATAATCAGGCTTTGCACACCATCAGTGTGCAGTGTTATCTCTATGTCACTGCTGTATTTTGGGAGACAGCTCAACATGTCATTTATACCTGGTAGTTGTGTGAGACAGATGAAGTAAAAGATTTCTAGGGTTTGGTTTGTTTTCCTTTTGGGTTAGACATCTACAAACAGTTTTTCAAAGCCTGATTAAAATGTTCCATTTTCCAATTGGCCTGAGGGTAATGCGTGGATGAGTGTGTGTGTGCTTAATGCTTCTTCCTCTACAAATTCTGCAGATTCCCACGGCTATGAAATGAAGTCTATTGTCAGAGACTAGTTTTCAGATTTCCATTGTGAGTAAAAAATTTTAACAAGAACTAGATTACAGTTGTGGAAGCAACACAGCAAATAAAGTTTGCTTCAGGCTATTTGTTAATTAGCTACTGTGAGAATGTAAGGGCAGGTTACTAGAGCCATTTTGAAAGGGTCAAGGATGTCTGTTTGGAAAGAAGGATCAGGCACCTGAGTTTAATGCAAATAAATTACACAGTTATACTTATTTTGAGAAATGGTTAGAAAGTACTACAGAATTTTATAGACTTCTCAGTTTGTGGCTGTGTTATGGTGGTGGCATTAGAATTCAAAACCTTGTATGATTTTGACAGTATCAGTTTGTTCAGGTTCATCAAAACAGGGAAATGGTAAAGTGGATTGGAGAGGATTCAGAGGAATATTTTTAAGTGGTTCACTTAAAACATTCTGCAAGAAGTAGGTTGATTTGAAAGTTAGGTGGCTCATTTTCCCTCCATGCAGTTGGCTGGCTGGCTGGCTGGTGGGCATGTCTTACCTCCAGGAGCTGAGCTCTTCAGAAGGCCTGTTGGTGGCAGCCGATCCTAGAGGTGCCTGTTTTCTCAGGGTCAGCACAGGTCATTTCCCAGGCACCCGTCTCCTTTACCAACCTCTAGACTGTTTTATAGAACTAAAAGCCTGATACTGTCGGACCACTGCCTGCCATGGTCCCACCTCCATTACTCCTCCTGTTCCCAGGGTTTCCAGGCCCACATGTGGCTACCAGGCATGCAGCAAACTCTGTGCTTCAAAAGCAAATTAGTGAAAGAAAAAGTTGCCCTGAACTAGAAGAAAAGATCTCTGAGAATTTAGAATATTTACATGGACTGGCAATTCAACATCCTCACCAACTTTGATACAAAGTACTGAGGGTTCCAATTCATCAGTAAAAAGATTGTGTTCATCCTCAATCAACTTATTTGATAAAGAAAACAAAACATTGGCATTATGGATTATTTTATGGATTGTAGAACTAGACATATCTTCAGTTATGTTAGACAAATTTTATGGAAGGAACTTTCTCACATAGTTCTTACCACAATTTTGATATTTATCATCAAATGCATACATAAGTTTTAGCTATTGGCAATTAATTGTCTGGCAACAAGCACAGGTATTGTTAGTCTGAGACTAATAGGTCACAAGTAAAAATGTCACACAGCACTTCCATAGTTGCTGAAAGTTTGGAATAAACTTGAGAGGAAAAGATTTGATTGTAAAAGATCACAGGCGGGACCACAGAAGCCACAGCTACTTGTTTGGATGCTAGTATGTGGCCTAGGAATGGAGTTTATACTTGTTTGAGATCAGGCATCTTAAAATCATTTCATCCTGTTAAATTGCCATATGGAAAAGAAAGAAATCAGTTTCCAACCAACTTCATGTGTACAATACAATGCAGAAATTCTCTTCAGAGTCTGCTCCTGTATTCTTAAGCACAATAAAACTATGCAGTAACAACACCCCCAAAAATAGCTTTGCAAAATCAGCAGCATCCTTCTCTAGGCACCATTAAATAAAAGCATAAATCCAGAGCGTTGGTGTGAAAGTGCCTCTATCTTCCTGTTAGTGAATTTTATAAAGTATGTAATTGAAACAATGTGCCCAGGATGTTCTGCAAAATTTGTCCCATTCAAATGACATTATTAAAGGTCTTAACAAGTAACTTGACATAGAATAAGCTAACCTCTGACAAAAAGGAAAGCTGAAAAAATGTTTTCTCTGTAAGCCATTCTCCCTAGCCTTTTTAGGTTGTGCTTCTAGAATGCCCCTCGGAGACATCTACTACTGGCCATGTTGGGGGAATCAGGAATGGAATAAAAGTACCACTGGTCTAATTCAGGATGATAACACCTGTGCTACATGGAAACCCTTTGATAAAAAAAGATTTTACGTGTCACTGGCATTTAATGTCGTCCTGTCTGTGGGAGTGTGTGATTGTCCCTCAAAATCATTTTATTCAGCTTGCATAAGTGCACATGCATAAAACTATCTCTTTTTTCCTTCTTGGCAAGAATTTGAAACTCCTACTCTGGGAGCTAGTGTATTCTATGAAGCCATTCTTTTCCTGCTTTTGTAGCTCCCAGGACAGCTTTTTTCCCCAGACAAAGTCAAACATCTAAGTTTCTGTTGTATGGGAATCACTTCTTTTCTGATGCACCAGTGCCAGAGCACAGCCCAGTGTCGGACTCAGCACAGCCTGTCGCAATGGAGACAGAGGTTAAACAAGGAGGTTTATTCAGTTCTGTTGGGGAAGAAACACATCCATTAACAACTTAGAGGTTTAAAGCAGTCAAAAGGCCCATTTCAAGAATAAGAGTGTCAGTTTTCACAATATTGAACTCGGCAGGTACACAAAGAGTGTCATGTGTCACCAGTGCAATACGATAGCCAAGTGCAGGGGTTGCTTCCTTCAAGTCTCCTAAAGTAGTTCAGGCTTCAGACCCTTTGAAAATATTGCAGATGCGGGCAGAATCGACACAACTGAACCAGTGTCTGGCGAACTGCGAGTAGTTCAGTAAAGTGAGGCTGTCCTCCAGGGAACAAGTGTCCCAGGGTGCAAGTGCCATTGTAGAAACTTGTTTCAGGAACAAAACAAGCTGAACTGCATTTATCTACACTCAATTCTAAGGCTGGGAGTGGAGGACTAGGAGTCAATCACAACCTTCCCAGTGAATCAAAAGCTGTATTTCAATCTGCCAGGCTCTTAAAAACATTTCTGCCAAATGAATCCTAGGCCAATGGCCAGCATTTGCTTCAAGTTTAAATGAAATTCCTTTTAGAGCAGATGCAAAAGCAAAATAGTAACCACCTTAGCAAACCTCATCTGCGAAGCCTGAATGATGGGAGAAACAGAGCAGATGAAAGGAAAATTAGGAGGAGATTGGAGAAAAGGGAAAGGAGAAACAGAGCGTTAGAATAAAGGTTACAGGGAGGGAAAAGGGTGGAAGAGAAGGAGAGAGGATAGAAAAGGTCGATTTAGGACTAGGAGGATCCTCAGCAATGCTTTGTATGCTTCACATTAAATTTGTAGTTACCCATTTTGACAGGCTATGGTGATAGTCATACTAACTGCTGAATATTCTCTTTACTGATCAAGAAATATCAAGAAATATCAGGCAGAATGTTAGTTTATTTGTAGCCAGTAAATTTTTTTCCATATTTAAAAAAAAATAAATCTGCATTTTGAAGCACATTTCACATTTGCACTGGTCAATCGGGAATTTGCTGCAAAGAATCTCAGTTTAAGCAGTAATCAGCACCTCTTCAAAAATCCTGAATGTCAAGAAATTTTTCAGTAAGTTACATAACTATTCAAATTTGATTGTGCAGCACCATCGTTTTTTGGTGGGTTTTTTTTCGGCCAGAGTTTCCCTAGCCAGCTCTCACTTCCCCTCCCTATCTGTGCTCCCTGTAGCCTCTTTGATCTGTATTTTGAAATATCAAAGTGCGTAAAGCCTACCCCAAAGTATCCACTTGTCCTTCTCTTTCTCAGGCTTACTCACCTCCATATGTGTTACTGTTCCACCCCACCTCCTGGTGCCCTCACATCGTATAAGAAATATTTCCTTTTTTCTTGATAAATCCACCAACTGCATGGGTTCACACTCCACATGATCCTGTTAGGGGTGTGCACTGACAGAGACACCCCATCAGACTTAACTGATATGATTGCTGTGTGGTCCAAGCTCATTTCCTTGATGAATCAGGGCCAAGATAACCATGCTCCCATGAACTAGGGGGTGGTCATTTGTTAATAACAGAACAAATAACTGAGGCTGCTTTATTTGTATATCTATTTTATGAGAGCTCTGTAAATTAGTATGTAAATTATCTCAGGTTAGACTTTGAAAGGTGATTCCCGCAACTAGGGTCAAAGTTTCAGAAGAACTCTCTATCTTTTAAAATATTTGAACAAAATTGTTAGTGATGTTGATGCCTTCTAAAAACGCAGCCATTGTCATTAGGCAGTTAAACTGGAACTCTTTGGTGCTGAGCTCTTTTGGAAATCTATTCCAAAAATAAGTCTGTATTTTCACTGTTGCCCTTCCTTTTTTTATTTTTTATTATGTTGCCAATGAATAGCATCGTTATCACCCTTCTCATACCAGAGCATTTTCGTATTTTCTACATTTTGATTAGAATACATTTGGCCTAATTAGAAATGTGAAATCAGGATGGATAATAGCAACCCTAGAACCACACTTCAAACACCGTTACAGGCATTTCAGGAAGGGGTCAGAGAAATAAACTACAGCTCATTAGCCTGAGGCTATGAGTGATCTACCAACCATACAGAAAATTGGCAGCCCTTCTGTCTTTTGTCCTCAAGGAGCCTGTGTATTAAACTAATTGTTAAATATAGCAAACAGACTAGCAGTCCAGTCAGACTATTTTTTGCACATGTAAAATAATGGGGTTATTTGGATTTCATTGAAATGCTATCCATATATGTTTTACAAATGTGCAAGCACTTACATGCTTCATAGAAAATCTTCAATATTGGCCTGAGATTTTAAAGGAGCCACTGCCTAGTTAGAGAAAAAAAATGTGTATCTTATTTACAAGGGAGAAATAAGTTAAAATGCATCTTGAAAAACTGTTTTGATGGCTAATTCTTAGTAAGTTTGGAGTTGTTTTATTATATGACAACATTCTTAAGGAGCATACTTAAGTGTTTGGAATAGGAGTGAAAAATTTTATTGTGTTCATTATTCTATGCTACACTTTTCTAATTCATGTACATATATGTATAAAGACTGTGACATGCTTCTCACTTCCGAAATTATATTTTTTGAAGTTAAAAGCTTTTGTGATGGTCAAAAATTGCTGAGTGAGATTTGTTCAATATTAACTGATATTATTCCTTACTATTCTCATTAAAAACTGGTGATGCAGCACAATGACTTTGTTGGCGACAATGAAAATGATTTCATTCTGTTTCCTGATTGGAATTTTTAGATTATACCAATCCACTCTCCACATCCTTTTTGAGATATAATATAAAATTACCATAACAAAGAAGAACCCTATATGCACAGAGAACATTACTATAAGAAGAAAATGAAAACAGCATATAAAACAATCTGTGACTGGAGAAGAATGGGAGGTGGGGGGGATGAGGGAAATAGGGGAATTAATTTTATCTAACTTTACTTATAGAAAAGATAGGCCTATAGTATAATTTAGTTGTCTATTATCCTCCATCTCCTAACCAAAAAAGTTGCTTCAGTTTCAAATTTTTCCCTGCTATGTTTTAGTGGATTTTGTTTTAATTATTGAATTTAGTTGTTTGTACCATGTTAGCACCAAAAAAATCCATGTGAAATAGAAAATGCTGATAGCTTCTGTGCATAAATTTAAGAAGAGCTATTCTCTGCAGAAGACTTTTACAAACCCCCAGCAAGAGTTAGTCCCAAATTCTAGAATCAGTAGCTTCTTAGGGATATTTCTTATGTCAAGGAGTATTTTCAATATTGTATAACTTACGATAGGTAACTTGAATTATTTACACTTCTTTCAGACACTTATAACCTTTCAAAAAATCAGATCATAAATTTGAGCACAAATTCTTACTTCCCCCCAATATAAATTAGACTTTTACTAGATTTTATGTAAAAAATAAAAAGAAATATAGTTGGCTTTGAGTTACAATAAATGGAAGAATTACTAATGCTTAAAAAAAAAAAAAAGTTTTAGAAAAACAAATTGAAAACAAACCCCACAGCTTATATGTTTGCAGTGCAGATAAAAAAGGTTGCAGGATTTAACAAGTGTGCATTTATTTGCATCATATTGCTGAGGAAAAGAGTTGATACTAGTAGGATTACTCATGTACTTAAAGTTAAGCGCATGCTTTTGTGGGTCAAGCATGTAATGATCACAGCTAGCAGGACTGAACTTTTGTTACTTACTTTGCCATCCTTCCCCTCCCACCAAGCAAATGAAACTTTAAGACGTCTGTGGTTGTTTCCAGTCTTTGTCAAAGACTTACTTCCATTCCAAAGGAATACTTGCTGCTTCGATATATGCCATATCCAATGATCACACACAAATGGGTGGTGCCACACATTTGATTGTATTCCAAACAGCTAAATCATGGCTGCAACCAAATCAAAGGAAAACTTTCACTGTCCTCAATAACTGAAGAATTTGGATTTAAATAAAATCAGTTGGCAAATAGCAGCAAGGGAGGTTGCTGTCACATTCTCTTCCATCCTTACTTGTGTTAGAAGTTTATCTTTAATGCATTTTCCTTTCTATTTTTAATGGGAAAAACACATCCATATGATGGAGATTACGAGATACAGTTGTGGTAGGAGTTGTGAATAATCTAATTCAAGTTACGAATTATCTTAATTTAAATCTTTCCAAGTTTATGATACAAAGAAAACTGGATTATTGCTTTAAGGTCAGAATTCTTTTTAATTGCTCTTAGAAAAATTCCACTGTAGCTACAACAAAGAGTTCATTATGTTTTGGTTTTTTTTTTCTCAATAACATGTATTCTCAAACTGAAGCTGGCATTAACAAATAGACAAACTATGTAATCATACAATTATGAACTGGTTTCACAAATATTTATCTAGACTTCTTGATTTCTTCTAATTCAGCTTATGCCAAGGTGTTCTGAGAAAACACATAAAGCAGCTGGTGAAAGGAAGCTATCAAATTTAGTGTCTATTATTTTCAAATTCATGATCTTCCTACACAACATTGACAGAGCTAGAGCATGGCTTAATATCTATTACACATTATCTAACTATTATTTGCACTTAGACAGAGAGCGCACACAACAATAAATGAAATAGAAAATGGCATTTTTAAAGAGTAGAAACAGTCTTGCAAGATCAATGTAATTTTTCCCATGAGCTATGATCATATAGGCAAATTCTGCATTCCTTTCCTTAATGCAGACAAGGCTGCTTAGGTCCAAAGTCACCAAAGTATTTAAATTCTCTTGATCAGCTAGGACCATCAAAAGGAAAAGATAACATAGCCAGATTCCTCTGACATGATGTTTTAATCCGAGTCAAGACTTATGGGTGCTTGTAAAGTAATATTGAGCAACCTAAGCTATATCTAGTAAACCCAAAAGCCAAGAAAACAGCCCAGAAATCCTATGTTCAAGAGTACAAAGATCTAAATCTTCCACAGACTATTGAAGTTGCAGACTCATTGTCTTCAATTGACTTTATACCAGCATTAAGACAGAAACACAGTAAAAAGTCATTGAATATCTTCACTATACATACAGATATTTTTCCTTAAATGAAAGTCCTCCAAATTTTTTTTAAAAAAATTGTACTTTACTTGTGTTCCTCCCTTTTCCATTATCATGAAGCAGAACACCTAAAGACTCTACCTTGTGCCCTGTAAAAGCTTTTTGTCTTCTGTGAAGCAGTGCTGGACCTTCTGTGAACACTATAATGCATCAAACAAGATATGTTAATACCAGCTCTCTCTGTAAGGTTAACTCTGCAAATTCAAGGCAAAACAATGTTTTATTTTTTTTTAGCTGAAAGAGGTATACAAAGACTCTGTATATGCAGAAACAAATCAGAGTAAAAGCATGCCATTTTCACAATAATGTAAGTGGAATTAATGTTACAAAAGGTCTTAGCCTGTTACAATGGACTATTTAAATCACAAGACAGTTGTATAAAATGCACACATTAGCGTTATGTTTTCATTTATACCAATTTAAAAGCATAATAACAGCACTGTAGCTTGTTGAATAAATATTGCAACTGAGAGAAGTTTCAAGTGTATCCTCCATACAAAATCTCATAACTAAACCTGTCAAAAATTCTTAAATATTTAATTCTTTCCCTCGTATCAGTTTAGACAGATGAAGAAAAGGTTTAACAAACCCTGATGCTATCAAGTAGTTTGCTTCGCATTTTATCTATTTCCCTCCCTGAGTGCAATAGAAACAATTAACCAGATTTCGATTAACTGCTTGAAAAATCACCAGCTGTTTTTTCTCAGTCACTTAAACCTTTCATTCTTGACCTAGATTTAGCAAGCAACACAGACAATAGCAAGGTTTTTCCCGAGGAAAACTTAACCTGTAATATATTTATGACAATGCAAAAGGGTGTATATGGAAATGTGGATTTAAAGTGATTGCCCATTTCCCCATTCCCTTTTTGTTTTCTTTTACTACATTAAGACCAACTTAATTATCAAGAAAATAGGAAGCTACCAGTGTGGTTTGAATCAGCTGAGAAACATAGAGGCTTCACCACAGACTCTCAACTTTACTTCAAGCAAGTAAACAACTTCATCTCAACTTTACCATCAAGCAAGTCTGTTTTTCCCAGACTGATCATCCTGTCAACAGAACCTTGCAAGAGTTTTAATTTCTGTGACGCTTAGTTGATGTATGTGAGTCAATGTATATGTATATGATGTGAAATTTAGACATTTTCCACATTACAGATCATAATGCTATACACTGGTGGACAGCAGCAGCACATAATGTGTGGGTAGTTGACTGGGAATGGACTTAAATGGCGTCTGAGAAGGGATCGCCAATCTATTTTTCACATTAATATTAAGATTTGCAATGAGGGCCAATACACAACACACTTCACCCCTTCTCTCTTCTTTCCCATGTCCTTGCAATAGATTATTTAAATCACATAAATATTTAATGCAAGCATCCTATCATTTATTGGTTATTACGCTTGAAGACAGGTCCATGGTTGAGATGCAATCAAAGTTCAGAGCCATTGATAGAAGTTTTCCATGAGCCTTTTCCAAGACATCTTAGCAAATCTTGGTCTGAAATAGACTGGTCTCATAAAACCAGGCAGATTTTGCTACACTGAGTCAATGCACAGATGGCTGTCCTTGCACAAAACAGAAGGCACAAAACCCTACAGAGTTCAGAAAAGAAAATCACCCTATATTCTCCTACACCTGTAACTCCAAAAGACAGTCTCTATGCTGAAAAGCTCTTGGACAACATTCAGTGGTGTCTGAATTTTTTTATTTAGAAGGGAACATTTCCCATCGGCAAAAGACAGAGAGAACAGAAAGTTTCTGTGACTGATGGAGCTGATCATTTGGAAAGAGCATATTTGGACAGATGCAATAGGTAATTTGGAGGTGAAGCCAAATAAATGTACTCAGGATGTTTTCTGAAGGAATCAAGCCACTTGGAATAACACCAGGAGGAATATGAGGTGGATGAAACTGATCTTTAAACTCATTCCACCATTTTTTTTGCATCAGATAAATCCATGATTTGGAGTTCTGCCCATAGAAGAAAAAGATTGACGTTCTTTCAGTAGGAGGTATTTTAAAAAAAAAAGTGGAAAGCTTCTTTTCAGGTATACGCTCAAAATGATATGAGAAGTTCACTTTAGGTCACGGTAATTGAGGGGAAATTTTCAGAGCTGGCAATTCACCTCTTCACAGCTCAGTTTTCTGATCTTTAAAATGGGAGTAATGAGTGGTATTTAGCTTGTGACAAACATAAAAATAGAGTTTTACATGTCTTCAATGAGAGCAGACAGGTAAGTATGAATGATTGCCTCATTTTTACAGATGCAGTATCTGAAGCTAAGAAATGTTTCAAGCTGAAAATAGTGAAAATAAAAGTAGTTTTATCTGTTTGTGGTAAATTCTTCTTGTAGTGATCATGGTAGTAAAATATGATGGCTCCCTCTAACATTTCAATTTTTTTAGCTTCCGTAAACAAATGACAAACTGTTTTGCTCCTTCTCTGGCTCTTTCTTCATTAAGGCATCTTCCATGTTCATTGTAGTGGTGTCTAAATTTGTTTTCTCAGGCCATTTATGATGACTTTTGTGTGTTTATGCACAAAGCAGAGGAAAACATCCGTTGATTTCTTTGTAAGTTACACTGAATTTGAAACAGTGAGGACAGCAAAAACATGTTTTTACTAGTAAACTGTGCAAACATGACATGGAAATCATAGAGGGAGCATGAGGAGCGCATGTAATACCAACATATCTTTTTCTTACAAAGTGTATTATATCACCAGAGGGACACTTTAAAATGAAACCTTTCAAAGTTTTCAGATAGTTCAGTGGCACGCACATTTATAGCTAGCAATTAAACACAGAAATTATGGATAGAATGCAATTGGAAGTGAAAATCTAAAAAGTCTGCACTGATCTAAGACGACAGCCCGATGCAAAGCATCATCTCCCAAAGGCCCTTCTGTCTACGTAGTTTTGAAACATACACTAAACCAGCTGCCAAACCTGGCTTTTAAATGGAGGCTACAAAAAAGGTGTTCTGCATTTTCAGTGCATGCCACTTTACAAAGGAAAGCAGCACTGTCTGGCTGCCATATAGTCAGGCAAAAGGGAGCCAGCTTGCAAGTGATTAGAATAATGAAACTGGAAAGGATTAGCCACATTATCCAAACATGAAGCAATAGGCTAGTCAAACTAATCCCTGAGGAATAGTTAAAGGAAACAAATGACATGATAGACATAGGGTTACTTCTCAGTAAGATAGCATTAGAGCATGTGGTACTTGCACTCATGTTCTGCTCGTGTATTTTCTGAAAGCATATGCAAGCAGGGAGAAGGTAAGCCGACGTGTCTGTGTGACAATATTGAGCTAGTTTTATTTCAGATTCTGCATGTCTTATCTGACTTTTAAAAATAATTAAAGTGTTATTAGACTGACTGATATCAATGGAACATCCACATCCTGTGGAGCCCTTAATTGCAGGAAAAGAAGGGTAATGATCCAGGTTTTAATATGACTGTGTCTATTGTGCCCTGTTGGATGGATTCATTATGCAGTGAGTGAACATTTTTTTCCTCGTTATTTAATTATTTTGGAACTGTAAGAAGTCATTCCAGTGCTAATCGCAACATTTATATTTTAGAAGGATAAAATAGCCCCAAATATTTTTTCTTTTATAAAAACTCATCACATATGCAAATGATGCCCAGCTCTACATTCACATATCACTGGTTTTCTATCCATACAGAAATTTGAGTAGTAAATCATCGGTAGACCTATTAACATTAAAAACAGATAAAAACAAGCCATGTAGTGGGGATTTCTAGAAGAACTAATTCAAAGTCCACTGCAGTAAAATAGAGTCGTTCCAAATCCATATATACGCTATAACTGGGAATACAAAATAAAGGTAAGGGCTGAATTCTCATTGAAATTACCATGCACACATGGAAGGACTTCAATGAAGGGCAAAACAGAAACTAAGCTGCTACTAATTATCCTTTTGATGACTTCAGGCTGCACTACAGGTATGGGCTTTTAGCTGGGAGGGAGAAGGGCAGAGTTGTAGACCTCTACTCAACATGAACCTTGCCTGAACCAACTCACATACACTCACTCACCTCATGCAAGTCGAATGTCCACCTTCCTTGAAGCCAAGCGCAATGAATACCCCATTATATGGTTCTTGACTGCAGAGGGAAGTCTTAGGAAATGTAGAATATCAAGTACTGCACTGTACCAGAGATGGCTCAGTCCTTCACAGGGTTTCTGACTGATAGGTTGAACACAATTCAGAGGGAAATCAAAGAAGTCCTTCAATGGATGATTATGAATTAATCTGCCTACGAAGTTTCTTAACCATGATCAATTAGTTACTGGCTTCTGTACTGAAGCTTGAAGGTGCACAATCCTACCACATTTTTCTCTCAGTTTAATGAGGTGCTGAGTATTCTCATTGTTCATATTCAAATCTCACCTTGTTAAAGATCCAATAATCAATTGGCTTCAATAACATCCTTTGACAATGATTTCCCCAGGTTAATTGCATGTGCTATCTAAAAAGTATTTCCTTTCTCTTTTTATCAGCTGCTTGATGAAAGTATTTTTTGTAACCTTTTTAGAAGAGCCGAATTTGGGAAGAGCTTATCAGGTTCTGAAGGAGTGTAATCATCCATTCCTAACCAAGTGATATATTAGATCATTTATTTGTGGCAAGACAGACATTTCAATAGTGCTTATTGTTTCCCATAATGAAAGGTTTAAATCTTCCTTTAGGTTCCTCAGAAATTTAATTTTTGTTGATGGAGACAAGCCAGTTTGTGCAAGATTTTTTTTTGATGTCAGGACTTCAGAAATCCCAAACTATTAATTATATTTTTCCACTCTATAAGTCTATGTTGTGAAAAAAAGGAGGTGGAGGAAATCAAGTACAATAGAAGCTTTCACACACCTCACCTTTAAAAATAAAAAATTCCTTCCCTTTAGCAGGATTATTTATTGGGCTGCTATTTAGTCACCGAAAAGGAATTTTGTCATACACTCTACACCACTCATGAAAACTGCATCCTATTGTATTCCTGTATTTGCATTTGGCAGAAGTGCACAATGCAAGTGACAAATTTATCTCCTTGGCCAAGTTAACCCCAGAAACGCCCTTTCTAGCGGAAAACTAAGGTTCTATGAATAGTGTGTTCCAAGCCTGAGCGACTTGTGTGTGAATTCTCTTCTATCTACATTTAAGCAGGGTTTTTTTTTAGAGTATAACTTACCTTAATTAAGAAGACCACTGTGTTAGCAAAATATTTTTATTGTCAGTACAATATATTTATATTTCTTCCAATTGTCTAATATCATCAGTACATATTAATAAAAGACTTTATCTTGCAGTCTTTGCTTAGCTAACATTCACACTGTCAAACGGCACAGGTTCCATGATTGTAACACCATATTTATTGCCTTCTGTTCAGTTTTCAGTCCAGGAAAATCTGTGCTTTCTCTTGTCATCTGCAATGCATTCTGAGGTCATGGACAAAGGCCTGAACAAAATTTTCTCTGAGAAAATCAATAATGATTTATGATCTCTGACTTCAAAAAATGTTGTTTCATAAAAGTGATAGACAATGAAGCACTAATCTACTAAGACGACTCTGGGTTCCAGACCACCTTTTATTTTATTTTCCAGCAGCCAAAGCACTATATGGCAAAGTGGCTCTTGGTTCTCTGGAGAAGTTGCCTCATTTTTCAAATACACTGAATTCATCAGTAAGCTGGCAATTTCACAATGCGTGTTATAGGTAGGAAATTATTC
Source organism: Larus michahellis (assembly GCF_964199755.1). Taxonomy (NCBI): domain Eukaryota; kingdom Metazoa; phylum Chordata; class Aves; order Charadriiformes; family Laridae; genus Larus; species Larus michahellis. The sequence continues at coordinate 136,884,025 of NC_133897.1, read as the reverse complement.
AAAAAATACTATTGGAATATTCAGAAACTGCTATTCATTCAGCTGCACTAATGGCTCAGATGCTGGAAGGCAAAGTAGATTCACTCCAAAACTTTAAAAAGAAATATAATGATACATAAACTAACCTCATGATTTGGAGGCACAAACCATGATTTTTACACCTTTCAGTCTGGCAGTGCTGCCATTAGTGGTGTATAATGGGCAAGGGAGCAGGTGTTTAAGAAGATTGCGAACAGCAATATTTTTTTTCTTCCACCTGAAAGGAGAGCGTTTTATTCAGAGAAGACTGCCTGGGTAGTTCCTCATAAAATTTCATAAAAGTTTTTATTCCCTAAAGAACTGAGTTTATTCACAATTCAGTACTGGTGTTGAGCCCACAAACTGCAGAGGACCAGGAAATTCATTCACCAGTAACCTCCTCTAAAAAGCTTGTCAGGAGTACTTTGGCCCACAATTATATACATCTGTGTCTGCTTGCCCATAGATGCCCATAGGTTTGCATGCACATGACCCAGCTTGAGTATTTATAGCTGGTTTTCCCAGGATTACATTCCAACCTCTCTGCGCCCTCTCCCATTTACTATTTTCCTTAGTTTTACAATGTGATATATGCAGGGATGAACAAGCTAGCTCTGCACAAACAGATACAAGCTGCATGAAATAGAGGACTAACTAACCTAGGCACAGTATTATTTTGATAGAATTATGTCACCTGCTGGATTCACATCTACTTCTTCACAGTACTATTCCGTGCTACACAGATGCACTCTTGGTAGCTCGGTGTGACAACACACAACACCATTCTTGCCATCCTCTCCCACGTCTGTGCTAGGCATTTATTAAAAGGAAAGATGCTCACAGATTGCAGTAGTTGGTTGTGGAGTTCTGGCACAGCGCCTGACTCCTTGCCCTCCGTCTAAGAAAAGAGGGAAGCTGCATCCTGCTTTCCTGTCAAAAGGAAATGGCATGATTCATTTTCCTGGGTAGCTGACTATAAGGTGGGTGCTTTCCACCAGCTGTGGTGGACCTGCTCAGCTGTTCAGGTGGTATAGTGGGAACGCTGAGCACATTTGGGTCACTCTGCTCTCCTTGTTTTTAGCTGCAGAGTCCACCTGGACTGAAGGGATCTGCTGAACTGGCAGGTTCTGCTAGGGCAAGCAGACTGTCCCTCTGTCCTCTCAAAGGCTGTGCCTTGAAGTGTGGAAGTGTTTCAGTTCTGCCCACAGCTCACTTTGTCAGTTATTAAAGCAAGTACTTTCCCATTTCATGTCAGCTTTTCATGCTAACCAGCGCAATGAATCTGGAACAGTGAGCTTCCTCTGATGTTGACATTAGGCACATAAAACAGGACACCTACTCATAGCAAGGCAGCACTGATCTGCCTTGGGTCCCTAATTCTTGTATTCACATACTCTGCTTAGGTGCCAGATGAAAGCAGGTATAATTCTATGAAAAGTAGATAAGTTGCCAGAGCATTGCAACTCCACCTTCAGAAGCCTCCACAAAATTTTCTATGACTGTACCACGTGATCCCAGCAAAATTCTTTGCAAGAAGAGTATGCAGTGTTCATCGATGTGTGTATAATAAAACAAATCAGCATCATGTCTACCTCCTGTCTCTCACACCTTTTGTTTTAATTTTATACCCTAATTCCTTCCTGAGAGCTAAGAAGAAATAATTTCCTTGCCTTTCCCATCAAATCTGAAGGTCATGTGAGAGTCATGATCTACCTTTAAATAATACATTTATTCACCTCACTCGCTACAACAGGCATCTTACATCTATTTTGTGTATCATGCCTATCTAATATATTAAAACATCCATGAAGACATGCTGTTTCTATGCAGGGAGTAGGACAGGCTTTCTAAAAGGTAAATGCTGGGTGAATTTCTGGGGTTATTGATAATGTTTCCCTGATGTAATGGCATTCAGTTATTTATGCCATAAGCTAGGTTTCTACAAATAGTACAGAAAGTCTCCTGAAAGAGGTCTAAGTTTGTATTCTGATGCTGTCATTTACAAGCTATTTTAGACTAAATTTATATATAAGAGACTGCTTCACAGTTCTTGGAACAGGTGATGCTTTAACATATGAAATCTTTTTCTTCAGCAGCCTTTAATATATGGATATAAGTATTACCTCTTATTATAGGTAACACAGAAAATGATGCCTATACTTAAGACTGACTAACAACCTCCACAATAAAACTCTTGCATATTATATTGTTAGACTTACACTGTTCAGGATGAAGGTTCTCATGCCAGACAGCTGCCTCAGGTTGCATAGTTTGGGAAAATTTCAAATACAAAAGGTACAGTCATTTCCAAGAAAGAAGTTAAGAAAAAAAAATCTACTGTTTTGCACATCAAGAATTTTCACTGGAACAAGATGTTCTGCAACTACCAGTGAATACAGCAATGGGAAATCAGGAAAAAGTACAGATTGTACACCAAGTACAGTCATACTGGGTAATGTAGACACCTTTGCTGATGCCATGGCATGTGCCTTGGAGATCTGGTCTTTCAGTTGCCTGTCTACGGGAACCTCTTTGGAGTGAAATGTGGCTCCTGTTTGCTTCACGTATTTGGTTTAATTTTCAGTGGGAGCAAAAATTGTGAGACCAAAGTGGCAGGTACCTGCCCACTGGGAAGGAGGCAGAGGGGGCTGCTGCATGAGGAGAGTCAAGCTGAGGGCTATGGGTGACAGCGAGCCTGGCAGTTCAATGCCACACCAATGGAGTGACCTCCCACTGTGCTCTACTGGGAGAGCAGAGCAGGGCTGGCAGTGGGCACCAAGGTTAGCCTCAGCCCAGAGATCACAGCCACTACCCTAGTGATGGGCCAGGTCCAGGGTCAAGCCAGAAAGCAAGCTCATGAGGTTGGGATCAGGAGGTGCAAGGCTGGGCACTGGCATGGTGCAACTCAGGCAAGGACCCACGATGAAGGCTGGAGCTCAAAAGCAGCTCCAAGCAGAGGCGGGGTGGCCCTGAACATGCCCCTCACAGCTCACCTTCTCCCAGCTCAGACCAAGACATGAGAGCTGGCCCCAAGCACAGGCAGCCACAGAACTGGAGGAAAGAGGACACAGAACTGTCAGGTGTGCTCAGGGCTCTGCCAACCCCAAAGTGGAGATGAATATGACCACCAGGATCCCAGGTACATCTGGGAGCTTGGAAACCTTCTAGTGTCACACACAAGGGTCACCTTGAGCTGGCTTGATTTAGCGAGACCACTCTCAGGCTTACCTTGTTTTCAGGTGGTGCATGGGGCTTTCCCCATACCACTTCTTTCACCCTTCCATAAGCACAAACACAAGCCCCTCCAGCACAAACCATTTCATCCCCCAGTGTTAGAAACTGAGTTTAGCTACCTACAGCTATCTGATCTGCCTGCCCCAGTATGCCAGGAACATGGAGTATCATCGTTTCACACTCTATTCTTAGTAAATACCGTGAATTCCACTCACAAAAAATGTTTCTTTTTGACATAGAGGTGAGGCAAAAAAATGAAATTGCTGAACAAGCTGAAGGGCATGTGAAAATGAGGCTAGGATTTGAAAAAAGGAAAAGATTGTTTTATGGGTAATGCACTTAAACGTCCCATTGGAAAATTGCTTCCTACCAGGATGCCCATATGGGGCTAGGGAAGTCACTTCAACTTTTTACAATTGACTGCTGAATGTGCTCTTCATGTTCCTTGTAATCTACTTGATAGCTTTCACATTTTCAGAAGTGTTTGGTCTCACAAACATAACTGTGGCTGATTGGAACGCTGTAAATAACATGCTGTAAAAGCATATAAAATGGTATAAAATACTAAATGTCCTAGGAAATTGGGATCTAAGCATCTCATTTTGGGACACAAAATTCATGGACACTTGGTTCCGTGACGTAAAGCATCTATTTTTTAATTTCTTTTCTGTAAAAAAGGAACACTCCGGAACACTCTGATGAATGTTCATAATTCTCTACTCAATGCTGGTTTAAGTGATGGGCTACAGATAAGGTTGGTTATCACACACTGCTTGGAGGTACAAAGAAATCCTGAATGAACAAAAGACTAAGCTGATGAGGCAACTTTGTTGAAGTGAGCTACAAAACTTTCTATACAATAACCTAGATCTATCAGGTTCTCCTCTCTTAGTCTGTGAAATCCCCTGTATTTGATTGGTGAGGAAGAAGACAATTTGTGAGAGGGAAAGGACTATGGTACTACTTTGTGACCAAATAGCATACTTATGTTCAAGGCTGAGAGAGTTGGGGATGCTTATTCTGGAGAAGACTGGGGAGATCTTCTTGAAGCTGTTCGCTATATAAAAGTGGCTTAAAAAAAAGACAGAGAGAGACATTTTACTAGGCTCTGTAGTGACAGGACAAGGGGTAATGGTTTTAAACTGAGGGAGGGCAGATGTAGAATGGAGGTAAGGAAGGAAGTGGTGAGGAACTGGAAGAGATCGCCTAGAGAGCTATGGATGCCCCATCATTGGAAGTGTTCAAGGCCAGGTTGGACGGGGCTTTGAGCAACCTGGTCTAGTGAAAGATGTCCCTGCCTGTGTCACGTGGGTTGGAACTAGATAACTAGATGATCTTTGAAGGTCTTTTCCAACCCAAACTATTCTGTCATCCTATAATTTTTATCAGGACTTCATTTTTGTTAGCCCACTAGCAGGTAATATCCAAAACTGCATTACATTCAGCCTCCTCAGAGAACAGACAGACCAGAAGTCACAGAACAAGGCAGAGGCCACACTACAGTCCAGTGAGACAAGGACTTAATCATGGGGAAGTGAAAGGAGCCAACTGATTAAGCTTCACTCTCACTGTGGGAATCTAAATTTAGACAGGTCTAAATAGTCTGGTCAGGAATCAGGAATGCCTGCTATTTATGTACCACTGTTGATCACATTACTCTCATTTTCCTCCATTCTGGGTTTCCTCTCGTCACACTCCTGACCACAGCTTTAGCTGAGTATTGGCAATGGTGATAGTGGTGCTACTTTGGTTTAATTTTTAGCATGTTTCTATTACACAAAGCTGGTTAACAAAGGTTAAGCAAGCGCTTAATGTTAGATCTACCTTTATATGCCTTGCTGAATCGGATCAACAACAATACCGAATTACACCTTAGGTTATCTAGGGTGTTATAAGTGTCTCTCTTGTTGTTGCTTGCTAATCTTTTTAATGTTTTGTTTGCTTCTTTATTTTCCCTTGCTAAGCTCCGTACCCCGGAGCTTACACTGTTTTTCTATATCATGACTGGTTCATTGTTTATTTAGCTAGGCTATTGTCTAAGCTATATTAAAATTGTCCTCAGAGACAGGGTGACACCCATAATGCATGTATCCTTATTACAGCTAGAGGCACAGCACAAAAGCACTACTAATTTATTACAACAGACAGTGTAACCATTGAGCCCAGTTCAACCTTGACCAGAGGACCCAGGTGGCTTAGCCATGCAAAATATGGCTCATTTGTATCTACCTATTTTGTATTCACAGCTGATATATGGCTATTGAGAATATATGGCTATAAGGATATAATAGTTATAGGTAGAAATGGATGAGGTGTCTTTAAATAGGAGATTAGCTTTGATGATAGTCACTTTCCCTTTTTCCTTTAGGATTGGGTTTTTATAAGACTAGTGTAGTCATTGGGCTGATATTGAAGAAAGCACAAAGGGGAGGATGAGAAGAAAATGAGGGAATAGCTCTAAAGCAGTAAAGTGAGGAAAGGTACAAATATTCTGAAATGACTGGGACAATTATTTGCGTCTTGTTTATCATCAGTGATAGCTACAAGCAAAATCAAGACTGCAGAAATCTGAGAAAACAGATTTTTGTCTCTGATTTATTTGGACCAGAATTTCATTTGACCAGACCAGTATCTGGAAGGAGCCTTGAATCTTACCAACATAAGAGCTAGTTATTTGCCTCATTGACACTTTCAAATTCAGTTACTGCTATTTCTTATGCCACCTATATTCATATATCTGCCTGTAATTAATCTTGCCCAGGGAGAGAAAATAAGGATGCTATCATGATGGGGATATGGCCTGGAACCAAGAGGTTTTGCCCCCCAAGGAAAATGAAATGAAGATGCAACAAGCATAGAAACTTGTTGGTACCAGAAGCAGGGAGAACCTGGAAGGGTGAGGAAGCTGCTGGATGCCAAATTACACAAGGAAGGAGTACTGAATTCTCAGCCACAGATTTTATTTTTTTTTTTCCTTAAGTCTTCCTTCTTAGCTCTGGATGACAACTTCAAAGCCAGGAAAGCTGTCAGATAAGAGCTAAGAATCTGCAGGGGTAATGAGTGCATTTCCAGGTATTAAAATAGGAAAAGAAAAAAAGGAAAAAAAGTGAAAAAAAAGAAAAGGAAAAAAAGGAAAATATGGGAAGAGATGGAAAAGAAGGATAACATTAAAAAAAGAAAACAGGAAAAAAAGGAAAAAGGAGAAAAGAAGAAAAGAAGGAAAAAGGAAAAGGAGAAAAGAAGGAAGAGAAGGAAAAAAGGAGAATAAAAAACTAAAAAGTAAAAAAGAAGAAAAAAGAAAAGGAAGAAGATAAAAGAAAAAAGAAAAAGAAAAAACAAAAGACTAAAAAAAAAGAAAAACAAAGCAAAAAAGAAGAAAAGTGTTCCACCTTACTGCAAAATTATTCTAGTCTCCTATTAAAAAGAAAAAAAATATATCCTAAAAGAATTAGATTTCCAGAGTAGGGAGTAGTGGCAGCTTTCATGTTAAAGAGTCCATGACATATGAAGAGAGTTAACCAAAGTTTTATGCACTAAGCGTGAAATAGGAAATGCAGTGCTACAGTCACTGGTTAAGATCCCCTTATCTCACTGTGGAAAGAAACTGAACTTTATATGTTTCTGTTGCTGGCAAGGCAGCCCGCTATGGTTATCAGAAATACAGAGGAAAGTCTAGTTAGAGATTTTTTCCCCCCCTTTGGCTTCTATGCAACAACTGTAGTTGATTAATCCAAGTCTACAGAAAAGTCAGCCAGTGGCGTAGATTAAATGAGAGGATTTTGTTTTGTTTACCCCTCTGCCTTCTCCCTTTTTATGGAGTCCTGGTATTGCAGAAATGCAGGGTACTGATTCATTTCTTGTGCCTCACAGATCCATGCAGCTATAGTCGCTGCAAAGTTAAGCATGCTATTTTGCAAGGATAGAAATATATTAAATCAACCTAGCTACTGGTTGCTTTTGTTTTTACAAAAGAAGAACCGATAGCGCTTTTAAGAAGAGATCAAACTTCACCCTTTCTAAATGCTTTAACCACAGACAACTCACTTAAAATTGGGGCAGGTTAAAGCAGCAAATGGATCACAATTTCAAGATGGCCTTTGTCTTAGCCTTCTTGGAAACCCCTGGTAAACCTGTTCTCTTCCCTGTGGCAAGGTCACGACAAGCTTGTTTCTCTTTCTTCCAGTAAGCTTGTTTCAAACTTATTTTTATCTTTGCTTTAAGCTTGTAATCCTCCTTTCCCTTCTCATCTTGAATCAGACCTAAGTCCTCAGATACAGTGGAACCAAACTTTCAATGTCTGAATGCCCCTCTGCAATCCTTTACAAAGGGTTTGTCTTTACAATTAAAGTCAGACAAGTTAGAAAGCCGCAGAGCAGGCTTACCTTCAGATTTTGGTCTTTTAACAAGAGATTGAATCATATGAACCTTTTCAAATAATCCTTTGAATACAATTCCTAAAACAGCCAGGCGAACTGCAAACTTCAGGTAAATCCAAACAACAAATAAACTGATATCTAGGCCAGCGGTGACCACTGCTAATTCAGGAAGCTCTTTGACCTTTTGGTTCAAAGTGCTACTGCTGTGCACTATCTTTTACAGCTGAAAGAGCACATGTTAGAACAAAGAGCAGAAGGAAGGCTTTTAATACGATCTAATACACCTGGGATTCAGGGTCCAGATGTAAGAATCTAACTGAGAGTAATAAAAGGGGAATGAAACAGCTAAATTAGTAGAAAATTTGTGTGCAAAAACATTGCTTAAAAAAAAAAAAAAGGAAAAAAGACAGAAGTCAGGCCAATAGGCAGCTAGGAAGATTTAAAGATAACACTGAAGTGCAGAAATTCTGGCATCACTCCTCCAGTTTAGGTCTTTTTTCATTCCATAAGTAATCAATTAGACACTTGTTCCAGCCTCTGAGAACAACATCAACACCACAAAAAATGAGTCTGAGTATGATGAAGGAGTCTGCTGATGGAATTTATAGACCAGACCTGATCTGTGCCACAATTCTAGCAGAAGAGCAATGTGTGTCGGGGGCGGGGGGAGAAAAAAAAAAAGCTCAGGTTTCTGGAAGATAAGAGGACAGTGCTTTTCATTACTGGCTTGATTTTTAATCTGGACTAGGTTATCATACATGGGTGAATGTGAGGAACGAGGCACCCTTCTCCTCTTGTACAGGTCAGGAGTCATGATCCCACTGCCCAGTATTGCATGACAGGATGGAAAGGAACAAATTGAAGGTTAGCCTTTCCTCCTGGCACAGTGAGAGTTGAGGAGAGGCACACACAGACACACTGGGATATGAGATGATGAATACTGTGCTGGCAAAAAGTTTTGGAATGGGTTACTTTCTCACTTTCTTCTCATCCCCATGCCTTCCTCCACCTGCCAATCAAATTAGGAAATGTTCTTTAATTGAAGTTGCAATTAACAAGTAAAATTGCCTTATGCTGCATTCAAGCAGAACAGACTATGATTTCACAATTTATAGACAAGTTTTGTCAAAATGCTACAGTATCCTCTGGAATAGCACAAGATATGCACTCTTCACACTGAAGGGAATTTCACATTTCTTATCAGTGGAAAGGGACTGGAAAGGACCCAAAACTGAGAAAGACATTGGCAGTTTCTTGAAGCTGAGCAATATTTACATATCAAAAGAACATGCCTCTCACATGGAAACACAGCTTTATTTAAAAAAAAAAACAAAAAAACAAAAAAACCAAAAAAAAACCCCAAACCCCAAAAAACTATCATGAAAAAAAACCAAAAAAAACACACAAGAAAATGCCCCCAAAATATGTTTGCATAACGGAAGCCTGTAGATCATACTCCAAATGAAGTAATTGCAGAAGTGCATGGCATTAATTTAACCTGACCAAATGGTTCCTGTATATTTGTTGAACTTCCACACAAGACCAAGAATGCCTTTTTTCACATATGGCTGATGTGGGGGTGCAGTTTACTGCTGTTGATGGCATAACTACTAGTAGATCTGTTTGAACAGCTTGAGGTAAGAACTATTAGAATATGTTATTTTAATGTAAAAACGTGCTGGAAAAGTATGGACATTTTTCATCATTTTAAATCGGCTTCAGTGGTTTTATGCTTCATAGCATCCTGAAGAACTTTATTAGTGCTTAGCAAGTTCATACTCTTATCTCTTGGTGTTCTATTTCTATAAGAAATACAAGAGATCTAGAAATCTCAGCATGTGGTTGTCGAGGCCAGAAAGTTCTCCTTTCATGGACTGACAAGAGACGTTGCTTGCTTGATGTTTATACTGACTGTGGAGCTTTGTGAATTATATTTATTTAATTGATTTCTTTTTTTTGTTTGTTTGATTTCTGAGACACTTTAGCATCCAGCATTGCTGCTCTTTTACACCAGTGAGAGCTTTTTATTGTCTACATCCTACATCACCTGCTCTTTTTTGAGGGTTTTTAGCTTTGTTTTGCTTTAAAGTTGGAAATCCTAACTATAAAGTGTTAATAAAGAAACACATGTAGCTATTATTTTTTCACAGCTCTTTGATATTGAGAAGGCATCAAGGTTACCTTCATTCTGAAGAATATTTACCCATTTATATTTTAAAGAAAATGAAAACAGCATTTAAGAAGTTCTCATTCTTGGATCATGTTGGTTTAAAGGGTCAATATGTTTTTAATGGCCTAGATTGCATATATATGCTAACTTTCATTCCACCCTCTGACGTAACTATTTAAGAAATGTCAGCTGTGATCCTTTCCTAAGAAAATACCAGATTTTTCTTCTGGTTTTGATTTCTTGTTTTGTTTTGGTTTTGTTTGGGTTTGTTTCGTTGTTTTAACCGTAACTGTAGGTATAAATTGACAGACGTCTGGTAAATTCTACTACCTGTGGACGGGTCCTAAACTCCTCACGTCTGTAAATCTTGCACCCTGCAAGGCCCAGGGAAGACTCTCTAATTACAACCTGTGGGTAGAAGATGACTAAAAAGTAATAGGAATAGTGGTCCTATTGCTGCTGATGCTGACTAGGAGAGCTCTCAAGGCACAGAGGGAGAAGGAGGAGGAAGGTAGTACTGCATGGAGAATTCTCCACAAAGCTTTGACTAGAGCTGTGGCTGAGGTAACTCTTTTCCTGCAGTTCCCACTTTGGGACCCTGACTGGGACAAGAAATTACAGATGTAGTTTGGTGGCACTGAAGCTTTATTCCACATTTCACTAAGTTTTGTGACTGTACCTTAATGTCTGCTGGTTGCATTGAGTTCCCATCTTGCCGCTTGTCACAGTGTGTAGACACAAGGCCATTTTAACTGAGCATGAGCACGTATTACAGTCTAGTGGCATGTGTGGCATTATTGTCGTGGAAATTATAATTTTAATCAATGCTGTTCATTGTGAAACTTTCTGAAATGTTGTTAGGATAAATATCATGCTGTCCTTATTTTGATGCTGGTTGGTTCCTTTGATTATATTTCTTCCCACAAGCAAGGTCATAGTACCCCTTTCTGTACCTTCCAATATCAAGTGACGCCAGATTCCCACATCTTCCATTATTGTAGCAATAAAGCAAAGATTCCTATTGACTGTGATCATTTTATAAGGCAAGGTTAGCTATTGGTTTTGCAAGCTACTAAGGTGCTTCCCACTAGAATACCTTGCTTTCAATTGTTTATAACTTTTTCAAAATCCTAATGGTTTTATCGAGAAAAATCACAAAAATGTGTGGGGTATGGAATAAAGCTACAGCTGGACCAAACTGCATCTGTGACTGCTTGCCACAAAAGGAGGAGTACTGTCCCAGGTTGGCATCTTCATTGTCTCCATTTCAGCAAAATCTCTCCTTATCTATTTACCGCAGGCGAAGGTAAATAGCTGATGTCATTTATGAACATCCTTAAACACACTAACGTGGAGATAAAGACAATCATCTCAGTGACCATTAAATTACGTGATAGAACATTCTTCTATTCAGCAAAACCAACATGGTAATACTTCTTGGGTTTCAACTTCTTGTTGGCTTTTTTTGTGTTTGGGATTTTTTTGTTTGCTTTTTTGTTTTTAATACATAAAAGACGGTTAGAAACACAGTTGATTTCTTTTGTGTGTATATACGAAGATGCAGTCTTTAATTATATGTCACACAGTTTTGTTTTTCCGCCAGACTTTTAGTATAGGGGACATAAGATACCCTCGAGAGCAATCAGAATTATGTAGAAAGCTCATGTGCTGGGCATGCTAGGGATTATGGAGTGGACGAGGTCACGGATTGGAAGAAGACAAGGGAGACCCTCATAGATGAAACAGTTGAGTGCTGACCTGGGAAACTGGGTTTTGTATCTGTCTTCACCACAGCATTCCTATACGTTGCTAGGGAAGCTGCCTAAACTACACTACTAAAAATAATTGTACGTCCTGCATATATTTGAGACGCTGATTTGCAGATGTGCCGGATACTTAAAGTTGCAACTAAAGTTTGTGGAGCCATGAAAAAAAGATTAAGCTCTCTCAATCTCTAAAATTCTTTCAGAACTCAGGGTCCGGTTTTCTTCACCTGGGCACTCAAAATTAGCAGCCATTTCTGACGTTATTTTTTTTTCATGCTTAACTCTTCATCTGTAAAAGGGAATAATGGAATATCCTCACATAAGTGGTTTCCGTAGAAAGAAACCAGTGTTTCAGAAATTTTGAGAGTGCATGCCCTCAGAAATTGCATAAAGAAATTAATGCACCTGGCTTTACAGAAGGATTTGAAAAGTGCCATTTTGTTAAAATTATTAAGACATGAGGCTGCAAAGTAAATGAGGCACACCCTGCAAAAGGAAAATAATTTGAACTTGTAATTAAATTGCACATTGTCATGAATATACCTCAATGAGTGAATTAATGTTATACAAGCGTCCTTAATTGTGGCACCTTCTAACTTACTGGTTTTGAACTTTGCTTTCGAATAAAGCCTATGTGCAGGCAAGTGTATGTATAATATAGCGTAGGCTGATACTAACACAGGTGCTCTTTTACTTGAGATCACCATACTATATACCCACCCCCTGAAAGAACATCAGTAATTACAAACTAATCCTGTTCACTAACATAACACTTTCATAACACTTTCATAGCCTATATCACAGCAAGAATATGTTTTAATTTTTTGGTGTAGTAGTTTACATCTTTGGAAGTAATAACTCTTGTCTGGAGCTCTAGAGCCTGTAGACCTCATTTTGGCACTGGTATTTTCCCTAATGTAAAGTTACTTCTGTAACTGGCTATGGATTTGCAAAGCTCATAGTATTTTTCTCTGGTCTTGAATATAGTACTAGATCTCTCTTGCAGGAATACAGTGTTATTCAGTGTATTCACCCCAGGGAAAGGGAAGGATTTTAAAGCGTCTGCTGATAACACTGTGTATAGAAAAATACCTTTTTCACATACATGCAAGCAGATATTAATTTACATTTGGTGTCATGATAAAGTTAGCTTTGCGGATGAGGAAGAAGGTATCCTGGCAGAGATTTTTTGCATCACTTGTTCCACATGAATGCAGCCGGAGTGGGGGAGTATTCGCATAATTCTGCTTCTCCAATACTGAGGCCGGTGGCTCCCTCGTGGCTTCCAGCAGAAGCCATTGCTTTCTGAAGAGCCTCTGCTGCTTGAGAGCAAAGTTCTCTTTCCTTCCAGACCTCTCTATTGCCATGGGCTTTTACCCAAAGAGGGTTAGTACCACAGTCCCAGCTCCAATGATGGGAAGTCAGACTTCCCTGAGCGTCCAGACCAGCGGCGGTTTCCTTTGCAGCGCGACTACTATCATTAAGGGACCTAGAAGTCCTCAAATGGCTTCTGTGTACCGTCAATTACATCAGATTATTGCTAGAAAATCAAAAGCATATGAGAGAGACACAATTGTAAGATCTGACCTCTTCCCGACGTAGAGAAAACAAACAAAACCAAACAAAAGAGAGAGCAGTGAATATGACTCTTTGGGGAAATGAGAATGTAAACTTGCCTTTTAACTTCAACAATATTTTTTAAGGAGAAAGGGACATTTTGTCTTCAGAGCAAATCCTGTAACCTTCATTTAACCAGTAAAAAATGACTGAGGTGGGCAAGATTATGAAGGTGAAGTTCTGACAGATATTCTTCCATCCCTGCTAGGACAAAGGTTATGCTCTCGTCTTTTGTGTTTCCTGCCATTTTCTTCCAGGCAGCTGAACCATTCCTTCTGAAAGGTCTCTTTGGTCTGGGGCCCCTAAAAAGCTCATATAATATCTTCAGCAGGTTTGTGTTTCTTGTCTCTCTCTCTTTTTTTTTTTTTTCCTTTTCGTTTCTCCCACTGAAACCCATTTTGAGCTTCTTTAAGGGCTTGAGGTGTGTAAGCTTATAAAATTGTGGCAGCAGCAACAGCCTTGAAGAGGATACAATAACCGCTGTACATCTGCTACGATGTTCTTAAGTATTTGCGGCATGCTGGCTTAAGCCTGTCAGTTTTTGTAAGGGCTACCTGTTACAATGCACCTAATTAGCTTACTGGCTATTTGGAGACAGCTCTACTGGTTTTTCTATCATCCAGTCTTTATTAAGTGAGCTGTTGCTGAGACGAATAGGTTCTTTATAATGATGAGGTCCTTTTTACGCTTATTAGTCCTTAAAGCAAGCCTCTTCTTATGGAACAAAGTTCTCCCTTTCCCCCCCCTCTCTCTTCCCCTCTCTCTCTCATTTTTTTTCTTAAGACTTACAGTGGAAGAAGTAAAGCAGCTTTTTTCTGCTGAAGTATTTTATTAAAAGTTTTAGTGGCTGCACTAAGAGCAAGGTGCCTGTGCCTTTAATCATTTTCATCTTTAAAACAGAACCTTATATTTTCACATCTTCAGCTGTCCCAGAGGGCAGCTAGGCCATCTTTAACAACATTAATTTCTCTTTATGACAGGACTAGTGCTGCCCCAGGTCTTCAGAACTGCCTAAAATGTCTGGAAAAGTAGATAATGAAGAGGATATTAGAATTGTAAACAAGAACAATTTGGTAATAAAAACCATATATTTTCTCCATAGGACTTTGGGCTTAATATTGCAGCAGCAAAAGTGTCACGAGTCGTAATTTGTTGATGGCCACTGTACATTAGTTACTGTAGGAGCATGTGCATAAAGGGCAAGAACTATTGGCTTTGCATTAAAGAACATCTAAGATGGGTAATACTAATTTACTTGTTTTGATTAATCTCTTTTGTTTGCTTTTATTGCGCTATAATCCTACAAAAAAAACCACCTAAAAAACCACAACAAAACCAACCCTCACATGTTCTGCGCTGTAAATCCTGCATCTGGTTAGGAAAGGCTGCTTTCTGTATCTGGAAATGCCGGGCAGACACCTCCGCCACACTGTCCGCCCGAGCTGGAGCAACCCCTTGCCCCAGGAATCCGCCTCACCTCCACGAGGTGCAGATTCCTGAATAGAAAGCCAACTGAAAGGCTGAAATGCTGGTATCTTTTCTGGTATGATTATGTAGTTTACTGGCTGCACATCCCTGCCTCTGCCTACCCATACATCCTTTATTGCTGACAAGGTTTATGAGTGTAATATGATGGAGTAAGAAACAGTAGATTTTTCCCAAGAAGCCGAGCACAGCTCTTTGTCCGCAGAGAATGTGGGAGGGAAGTATAAAATGGTAAGCATTGTAGTCTGCAGATGTCATAAACAGGGCTATCTTTTCATCTTAAGGTGCACAGCCACTGAGAAAGTTCATGCTATACTTAACCTTTGGCCCTCTGCTGATCTTTTGTTGCTCTGCATTAGTGTGCTGAAATCTGAAAACATAATCCTTACAATACCTACCACCTTTCTTTCAGTGGTGCGGTTTTCCTTCATAATTTACATCTGCTGCTGTTAGCAGCCCGAACACTCCAGCTTCTTCTCCCCAGTCATCAGATTTTAGACCTACTGGATAAAGCAAAACCCAAAAAGGGGACAAATAAAAACAAAACCGAAAATCCCAGACCGCATTGACATATTTCATGTTAGTTGACAGCAACGTCGTATGTTTCCCGTTAGAAAGTTATAGGCTTAATCAGTCGTCTTGTTTACTCGGACTATGCAGTATTTCAGCACTAAATGTTTTAAGCTAATTGGTCCAATACTAAAGTATCACATTATGCACTTTAGTGAGGAAAATAAATTGGCTGCATTTTCTGAGATTCTTTTTAGAGTATATGCATCCCCCCCACCACCTTCCTTCAGCTCCCCTACCCCCCCCAGTCAGGACAACAGCTTTTTCTGTCATTAATTCAACATCAAATTATTTCCTTGGTGAATCGGTCCCGGGGCTAATGAGCTGCCTGTGCTTGCAGTTTGCTTCATTGTTTTTTAGTGGAGTTTCAGATGAGGGCATATCACTTTAAGGCTCGGTGGTGATAGCGGGATCATTCCCCAGACAGGGCTCACTCAGCCTTGATACAAACTGAAAGGCTAAAATGAGCACTCTTCTATTATTTAGGCACCTGTCCAGAGGTTGGAAGAAATCCTACTTGTGCGGATTTAGCTAAAGAAAGCAGAGATAACCACCTTGCCTTCTGTGTCTAATAAGATGTGAAAGGGGAGAAATAATGAGTATTACACTGTATTTCTCATGTAAAAGGCTGAGAAACAATACTCTCCGAACACTGGCAGCAATTCCAGTCATTTTCAAATGAAAAGGACTATTTGTTTCCAAATTACACCAGCCACTGGTATGCATACATATATGGCTCCAAAAAAATCCTCATTTTGCGAAGTAAAATTACCTTTCAGTAATTTAGTCACTGCAGGCTTTCCCCCGCTGACTGGTCAGGAGCTATCAGATAGCTTGCAGCTGCAGGCTGAAACGGGACCATTTTTTTTCAGGACAGGCAGTTAGTTAGTAGAGCCATCAGTGTGGCATCTGTCATCCCGCTAGGCCCAAATTGTTTTCTATGATGGATGTCACAGTCTGTATGATCAAAATAGGAGCCCTGCTGCTTTTAATTGCAAAATCGGAGTACTTGCACATTTGTTATTATGCTGAGGTTATTACCTCACACAAAATGAATTAACAGGTGAAAATAATTGATGAGAGGAGTCTTGGGATTTTTAGCCTCTTCAAAGAGACTTTGTAATTATGGCATAATGAATGTTCTGAGACATATCTGTGGGGGGCAGCATGAGACCACCAAAGATCTCTTTAGATTGATGATAAATTCACTGAAATCTACTGTAATACTGCTTAAATTTACTTAGCAATTAGTTTAATAGGCCTACATGATTCATGATAACGTAGTGAGAATTTTTAAATAAGTTTGTTCCATCCATTTATAAATTAAGCCGCTTACCTCAGCTTTCTTCCCAAGGTGATGGAATATGTTAACTAATCAGACTTTCTGAAACAAAGATGATGTTGGGCAGGGATTTTGGTTACTGGAATACAATTCTATTTAAATACTTCGCTGCTTTCGTCTTACACAATGCGAATTTCTCCCCCCACCCCACGCCCCACGCCACCACCACCCCTTCGACTGCCCTCATCAAATTTTGTCCAAATATAGTATTGATACTCCTTTAGCACAAGGAGACTGTGCAGTTGTCTTGTGAAGTAAATCGTTCAAGCGTTTTGTAATCTGAAGTAATTGTTCCTGGCTTTCTGACCACTATTCCATTCAGACTTGGTCATGTTTCAAACTCATTCAGCCCCTGCGTACAGCCAGACTGATGCACTCCAGTCCCTCTCTCCGCTCCCTCTGACACTCTTCGGTTGCACAAGGTGTCTGCGGCACGGCGCGCCTTCTCACCAGGCTGTCCTGCTGATGCTGAGGGGGAAACGTGCTTTTATTTTATTTTTGAATTCCTGTCTTAAACAAGCGGGGCCGGCCCACTGCGGAGCGGGAATGCAGACGTCCATTCAATTAAGCACATAAGCAGATTTTAAATATCAGATTTTAAAAGTGCCAAAAAGTAAAAATTGTCTGATTAATTCAATAACTAGTAAATAATTCACTGCATAAAACTCACAGGGGAAAGCCTCCACATGGTGTATGAGCAAAGTTCATCCTTTTTCTGTTGCGCATTACGTTATTGACATACCAGATACATTCAAACACCTCAAGGTTACTCATTAATTTGCGAGAGTTGAAATCTAATTTAATTCCAGCTACTACTGACATCCTGAAGATTCTACAATAGAGTTTGTAACAGATCTGCCTTCAGTTCAGACCGTGGGCTAAGGAAAATATGCGACAGAAGAAGGGAGAAGTTGTTACTAATTAGAAAATAATGAAAAGAAACCTATCTTGGGAACTTGGCTGATAGGTCACATGGGGCTTTTCACTAATTTACCATACTTCCATAACCTCTCTCCACACCCGCAATACATTATTTATTATCATCCCAGGTATAAGGCACACAAAGATTAGGTAAGATTAGATATAGACAGATATGCACACAATTTACTTCTCCTCACAAGACAATGATGCTTTGTTTTGTGAGGATTCCATTTATTCTTGGGAGAACGTCTAACTGCAGCTTTGAACGGTTCTCTAAATAATACACACATCACCCCAGTGAGCTAAAATGACATGTATCATTGGGACATGCAGTTGATGTTCAGTTAATTCCTTTTAAATTCTGATTCCCTTCCCTCGTGCACACACCATTTAAAAAAAAAAATAAATTCTTTGTGGTTTCTTCTTTATTTTATTGTAGCTACATTTTACATCAGTAGTTTTGTCTCTTTTTCTACACCATGCATTCTTTTCAGACTTGCTGTCAATGTTTGGTATTTAAAAGTATATAGTATCAAAGGGTCTCAGGAAAAGAAAAAGAAAATGCCTAGCAAGAAAATATAATAAATGCAAGACAAGTAGTGGATTGCCCCACATGTGAAGCGGACTGTGGTAACTCATATCAGGCTTCCTGTCACTTGCTGAGACATTTTTCATAAACCCTCACACGCTTGCATTTATCTTCAGTATAAACCCCAAGATGAATTCTCCAAAGACATTAACAATAGATAAATGCTTATTAAACAAAACAGTCTATTCAAGAATAAGTATAGCATCTGTATTAGACACAGTAAGATGTTTATAAAATCGAATATACATTATGTTTTTTGGCTTGATGCTATATGCTGTTCTATGAAAATTTTTTCAGCGTTTGGTTATAATCTTAATAAACATGAAATAAAAGACCACCAGAAGCTCTAGTTTAAATGATACCACCTCTGGTGCCAGTATGATTCATAATATATAGGTGGATTCTCTGGATAGCTTACAATATAGTAGCATTAAAATTAGGGAGAAACAGGTCCAAGGGAAGATGACTCTGAATATATTTCATGTCGGTGGACACTGCAATATTGTTATGGAAGTCCTTTTGTTAAAAGCATTTCAGAATCCAACTCGTAACTTAACTTAAAGAACAGTAGAATGCACCATTTCTGTCCCTGGGGAATTCTGAAAAAAACCCATATCTCCTACAAAAAAAAACCAGCAAAACCCCCACAAAAATACAAAGGGGAAAAAAACCAAATCAACAAAAACAACCCCCCCAAAAAAAAACCAGGAGAACTGTACATGCGTTATGATAGCTTAAAGACAAACGATACACGGAAACATGCTGCATAATTGACTGCAAAAGCGAATACCAGTTGTCTCTTTCTTTTGAACGCACCGTGCAAGTGCAAATGTTTATATGGTGCCCAGTGACTACAAACAGTTTCAAATAGAGTGCTGTTTTTCTAAATCTGGTTTTATAGCTACACATTTGATGTGTTGTTTAACTATCATGGAATGTAAGATGGACAGAATAAAAATAGCTGCATTATTCATGGATCACTATAAAATATTGGGGAGGTTATGGTTTGTGAATTACTCACATCAGCAGGCAAATCCAAATCCTACAATTACTATCTAAAATTGCAAGGTTAATATGTAATGAGGTTGCAAATTAATCTCATGGATGATGTAAGAATGTTAGCATTACGTGTAACCTTGGTCCTGATAGCCCTTTCATTCAGTAATTAAACTGAATTTGACTCTGGGTCTGTTTTCTTTAGATGGCCCCTGTTCCTGAGTAATACCCCATAGGAGCCCCACACTACTGATGTATTACATTAATATATCATCAGAAGCAGTTGTCATTCCAATGATATATTAGTGTAATACACGAGAATGAGGCTCACTGATGATGTATTTAGTCCTTACAATATGGCATTGTCCAGGGAAGCAAGGGTCCAATAAGAGATTCATTACAATTACAGTATGAAGTCAGCTAATGCACTGCAGGTTGGGAGATGCATTTCTGGTACCAGGTAGGCAATTTGGATGCTAAATCCAATGTCTTGTCATTGTTTCTGGTGCTGCGGACTACAAAATTTGTGACTGCAGTTGAAAATAATTCCAAAAAATTGGACAAGCCTTCTCCTTTCTCTGCTTACATCTCTCTCTTTCTGCTGTGCTGCTCTTCATGAGCTATGTATAAATTGTAGGCTATTGTTTCTTTCCTCTTCCTCTCAGTGTATTTCTCTGTTCCGAAAATGTAAGCATCTTAGACCTGGGACCTGCGCTTCATGAATGACTGGAAAACATTTCTCACTTCCTGGAAGCTCCCATAAGCAAATGTTAATTAAGAATAATGATAAGATCTGCATCCTGTTTTGGGTGCTGGCTTGATAGCTTGTCATCAGTGCTTTCATAGCTGCTGAAGCTGTCCTTCCCCAGTGAAAGATATCGCTGTGAGTCAGTGATACTGCAGAAATAACAACTTATCTTTCTCACTTTTTACCTTAGTGAAGGCTGCAGGTGGATGCTTATTTCCTCTCCTATAAGAAGTGGTCATTGTTGCCAGAGCTACCAAACAAGGAAGATTTGAAGAAAACCATTTTGTTTAAGGGTTACTAATACATTTTCTGCTAATAGACCTTGCAAAACGTATTCTAAACGTAGACGAATTAGAGACTTGTATTCAGCGCACTCTATCTACCCCCTGCTGCTCTTTCTGAGGGGACAAGAGGAAGAGGAAAAATGGAGACTTTCAAATGTTTATAATATAGGGCTAAAGGAAAGAGGATTTTTTTTATGCATCGGGAAAGCAGTTACTGCTTATTCTCCTACAGCCTTTGATTGCATCGTAAATAAAACGGTAGCGCGAGTCATCCTGGACATACGATGTATTGAGATACTGGCTGGAAGGCCAGTTGAGAAGTTAAAATTATGGTGGCAGACCCTTAGGTTGGTGATGGCTGGAAACAGAATGAAGTGATATGCTCATTTATTGAAGAGGAAAGGAAAATGTGCAGCAGTTTTATAGCGTCTTCTGGCCAAAGTATCCTGCTGAAACCATTCATGTTTTGAAGAAGTTTCTTGTCCTTCTTGTCCTAGGATGATTATTGGGCAGAATAAAGGGGAAAAAAAAAAGAAAAAAAACAAAAAAGAGATGGGAAAGTATTGAAATATGAGGTAGCCTGATGAACGTCAGCTGGCAACAGCCTCTGGGCCAGGAAACCTGATTCCACCTCTGCAAAAGGAAAGGCAAAAGATGAATGTGGTGGGTAATGGAAATGATATGTGACAATGGGGTGAACAGAGGTACAAGTATCATCAGCAGGTCTGCAGTGATTCATGTATGTGGGGATAACCCCTCCACATATCTTTTAGACATATGTCTGGAATTTTAAACTAGTTTACATGATTGCTAACAATCTGTAGAGCAATGGTCACTACTGCTCCAACCTGTGTCTCCTGAATGCCAGTCCCCCGACTGCTAACACTGTTTCTACTGATGTTGGTCAGATGAAAAGCAATAAAGCTATTCCTCTAGGGGATTCATTGTGATGACCCTGATCAGCTGATCAGTGGGTTGTGTGCTGCCAGCTGATGCCCACCTACGTGTTGGTGTTGTGTTTCTGGATATCGAATTCAGGATTTCCTCCAAACCAATTTCTCTTTACTTTGGGATTATATCTGCACCTGGATTTGGCCTCAGGCATAAGAAGTTCCCTGGCTACCCAACGGTTCTAATACCTCTCAGGCAAAGGTTTCAAAGCCTTTGAAAAACTTAAAGGCCAGGCAGTCTGTGGCCTTGCAAGGCACAGAAGCGGGAAGAAGAGCCTTTGACCCCTTATGTCTCTCTTCACCTGCTCTCATGCTAGCTGATGGCACAGCTGCAGTCTTTTTGCTGAGACTGTTTGAGATGAGTGGTCCCATCACACTCACTCCCAGTTGTCACCTCCATGGGGTGAACAGGAGGTGGTGGAAACCAGCTAATCTGAACCAGGTAATCTAAGTGTGGCAATCTCAGAACAGACTGCGCTTGCCCAGGCACAGCCTGCATGGATGCTGTGAAGCGCTATGTCTGTCTGAGAGACATGCTGAGTGCAACCCCTGCTGGCACTTCCAAATGCAAGAATAAGTCTTGAATACCCAATGCATTGCTTCATAACACGTATCTCTAACTTTCCTTCAACATGTTTGACTGGTGAAACCGAGGCACAGAGCTACAAGTGATTTGGCCAAGTTGCTACTCTCTTCTGCATACTGTTCTACCTTAGAAATACATATACCTCTATTTAACACTTCAGTTTATCTTAGGTAATTTCCCACTAATATCCCCTTCTATTTTGCATTCTGCATCTTTGTTAAGATCTGCCTTTTCTAGATCATGCACATGAATAACTTCCTGAGAATGCTTTATCATTAACTCTTTATTTATAAGAACATATTCTACAGCCTAATAGAAAGAATGTATTAAATCTGTTTTAATTTGTCTTAGTGCTTCTTTTTAAAAAATCTGAGGATCCTTGTATCTCCTACATTTATTAAGATTGATCATGATTGCTTATAAATGTCCAATTTAGCAAGACATTATACCCAATGTCCTTGAGTTTTCCAAAATATTATCCTCATTTCAAGCAGCATTTTTCCTAGACTTGCTATTAAGTAGTCTAATTCTTATCTACATATGCTACCAACAGAAACATGAAGTATTAGGCACAATTTCCCTGTATTTTGGCTGAATAAAGCTATTATCTAGATGCATGTGTGTCTAAAACAAGCTGGTAAAAAAAGGAAAAGGAGGAAAAGAAAAAAACATATTTCAATGTCATCATAAAAGCAGAGGAAAGGCAAATCATAATTAGCATTTAATGCTCCAATGTAGTGGACCAATTAGACTTTGAGTATTATATTAAATGTGTCTTTCAAACTAGATAAAAATGTGTTTTTTTCATGCATAGCTATTACATAAACTTCTTGCTTTTCCCTCAAATGTGTTTCCATATAAACAGACTTAATTAATTGTCTAGAGAATTAAATAGCCTTTATATAGCAAATGTACTGCGCCAATTAAATACAATGTTGATTATATATTTCTCAATTATTACAGTGTTTATATGAAATTAATCAACAATATCTACACTACCTAAGGTAAAGTTTCCTAATAAGGATTCTTCTGTCTTTTTTTGCCACTTACTTTGCACTGGTAGAGCCTAGTGCTGACCAAATCTAAATGGTTCTTTTGTCAACAAAGAATAAGAAAAGAAGAAAAGGTTAAACGAGCACTAGGGGGTGGGGAAGAAGAGTAAGAAGGTACAATGTCACCTCCATGCTGTGACAGCCATGAATCAATTATTCACGTAGCAATTGGTAATATTTCTGAAATGCTGCAGACTAGCAAGAAAATGTAAAAAGCATTTTCCCAGAGACTTCGTGATTTTTCCAAGTAAAAACTATAAACAAAAACTGAATGGGGCAAAGTATTTGTGTGGGGAAATATGCTGAAAAGATCGACAATAGTAGAGGGATATATTATTATGGAAAATACATTCAGAAATCTGGCAACGGAAAAAGAAAGAGTGTACAGGATGAAAGGGTGAAAGTGCTGGGCTCAGCTAGTTATAGTGAGATTAATGTGATTTTTTTAAAAAGACCAACTCATTACAATATCTAACAATACCAACATATATTGATTTCAAATTTATTTCCTGTACCAACACGGGTAGCATAACACACATGGAAAAAAGAAGGCAGAGACAGATCTGCAGAAATGCTTAACATCATGGTAAATGGAAGGAGAGCGACTCGACTGTCACAAAAGGAAAATGAATTCTGACCATCACTCGAGTTTTGTGCTCTCTACGTTAGACCTCGCTGTAGGTATGATTTCAGAGTAGCATAGGCCTTATGCAAAATAATATTTTCCTAAGAGAAACAAGAACATGAAATTTAGTGTCCCCTTAAAACAATGTATAGAATGCACTTTAGAGCGAAATGTATTCAGTCCTGACCTTAAAATAGTATTTCTGCTTCCAGTGGCAGGTTTTCTTAAGGCTCAGAGAAGTATAAGGATTCCAAGCAAT
This sequence comes from Larus michahellis, assembly GCF_964199755.1. NCBI lineage: Eukaryota > Metazoa > Chordata > Aves > Charadriiformes > Laridae > Larus > Larus michahellis. Next base: position 136,860,437 of record NC_133897.1, on the reverse strand, counting down.
GCGCATTTTCTCTAAGGTGGTGCAAAATCCCTGTTCAACTATACGATATTTTATTCAATTAGAAAATAACAAACTAAAGGCCGGGGTGAATCAGAGGAAAAAAAAAATACCATATGGTATGTTTTTCTCCACTTAATTTGCAGACGAGTGACTGTAAGATGAAAGGACGAATCACAGAAAAGCAGGCAAAATTTCAGCCAGAGCAGTCAGTGCCTACACTAAAATAGAAGGGGTCCAATCTTTCTTTCACGGTATTATAAATGGTTTGTATGGGCTGTAATGAGAGACCCTTCGAGGGAAGAGCAGGGCCCCAAACTTTTTATTTTTAACTACTTAACCATCTGACTTTTTACTCTCTAATTTTCCGTGCTCCCTCAGATCTTTGTACGACTCCCAGGTTTGTCATGCATTCCAAGCCACAGGATGTGTCAGCTTAGTGATATTCATTAGCCGGTCTGTGCGCCTCCCCGCTCCTACAGCCTCCCTCTTCTCAGCTCTGATTTCCCTCTTTCTCACAGAGGAAATGTCCCCTTTTCACCACTGCTTTTTTTTTTTCTCCCTCTCTTTTCCGGTTGTCCGATCTCTTCCCCGAGAGGGACTGTTTCTTTTACTTTTGCACACTCGGGGTTGTTTCCTCCCCATTAGAAGCCTTCACCTTCACACACACAAAACCCAAATTGCACACTGTGGTACAAATGAAATCCTTAAATTATCAAGTGCAAAATTAGCATTAAAAATCATAAGACAACAAACAATAGGGCTTTTTATGTGGTTTCTGTAATTGCGTGAAACTAGTTACTTTGGCAATTATTGTTTGTGCCTCATTAGCATGCAAAATGGTTTTTAGACTAACCCGCACACAAAAGAAACCATTTGTGATGAGAACTGTGCTTTGTTTAATGTTAGACACCATTGTATTTGCTTTCCTAATATAACAGTTCTAATTAGTACCTAGCACTCATCCTGAGTTTTTCAGCTTGAAAACGCCGAAGGTGACAATTGAGTCACAATTCCATGGCACTCTTTGTCAGTACCTGTCAAAATATAGCTAAGTCTTTAGGAGTTGTGATCTAAATACTAAAAAAAGTTAATAGTCCAGAAAGAATCTCTCTCTAGGTAATTTAAAGAAAAATAAATTGCAGATTAACCTCTGGTTAAAAACATTACATTATTAATACCTCATGGTTAAATGTGTTCTTGGCAAGACTGTCATCTGTCCGATACTGACTTTGTACTGTTTTTGTCATCTGACCTTTATCAGTTCACCTGATTCTTTAACTTTTAGTGATTCATTAGAACAGCATGGGTGGATTAGTGACAAAACTTGAAATCAGTTCATTGGTATATGCAAACTTTTCAAAGGTGATTGCTCCCTTGTCTTTGAAGAGTAATATTTTTTTAAAAAAAAATCTCACTCCAGAATTGGAATAATCATGACTCCATTTCACTTATATTTTCTGACCTTAACTTAAATCCTTCACAGAGCAGCTAGATCTAGTGGTAGGGGAAACGTGAAGACTCCTGCTGAGGGGTTGTCTCCAGCTTCATGTTTGTGTATGAATAAGTCAAGAAAGAACCAGTCCAGTGACACTTTGTCAGTGTTGCTTTGTAATTATCACAGTATGAAGTGATAATGTTGTGTGTTTTCTTTTCAATAATAGATATTTATAAAGAACTTTGCCATTCATGGGCTTGGCCTGTGTTTTGGCTCATAAACACCAGACTTTCATATTTTCTAGTTTGCTTAGACCCACTGAGAAGCTGACTATCAAAAGCAAAATTGCCCACTCGGTCCCCATAATTCAAAACTTCCCTCTCAACTGGCCTCTTTCTAGCTCATTAACTTCCAAGGAAGTACATTTTTGGTGTGTTTTATTCCATCCTGTTTTCAAAGGATTGAATGCAAGGAGCTCTGAACTCTCTTTGCTGGCACCTACTCTTGGCCATGCTGCACGGAAATCAGCTGGTATATCTGCTGACTTCAGTAAATACAGAACACAGCCACTAGTTATTCTGTGCCTCAGTCTCCATTCTGAACGTGGAGAAGACAACTTCACTGGCTGGACTCATGCAGCAACGGCCCTGACTTCAGAGGTGATGTGACCAGTACACACGCAGAGTGTATTAATTCAGCTTGTCCTCATCTCTCACTGTGGATCTTCAATTACAAGCTAAAGTTGTTCATGCCATCAGGATCCACCCAGTGGAATCTGTATTTTGACAAAAACAAGCCAGATGAAGAGAAAGCAGGTGGATCAGGGAAGGAGGAGGAGGAAAGGCGGATCTGGGCACTGGTCACAGGTTCTGTAACTTCCCCCTCCACTGTCTCCTTTTGTCGCTGCTCCAGGAAGAGGATTATCCTGTCCTTTCTCATGGTGCTACATGTTGCAGCATCTGCCTGGTACAGCACCTGCATCTCAAGCTTTGCAGCTGTGCTTGTCCTTTTTAGCTAAGTGGAGTGGATGCACACACAAAAATTGAAAATTTGCAAGTCAGTTCTCATTCTCTACCTATGAAATCATCTTGCCATATGATAAGCAATAGCATATTCAACACTCTAAATTTATTATTAATGTTTTACATGGATAAATCAGGTACTTGTATGACAATTTTATCAAAACAAATAAAATTTCGTCAGCAAGTGATAGCATAAATAAGAATTGGGGAGAAACAGAGAAAATTACAGACAGAAACTGAACTGAGCCATTGGTTTTCAAATCAGGCTTGGATTTTATTCTTCACGGTCAGGTTATGAGGTCTTCAAAAGTATTTAGGTGACTGGCTGTCTATTCACAGGTGTTCCAAAGTTTCCACTAGCTGGCTTGTAACCTAGTTTAAGATAAAATCCAGGAGACTCCAAACCCAATTAGTTCATTTGAGAACATCCTTTGCAACTAAGGCCTAATTCTGCACATGCCTATGCATAATGCAACCTGTGCAAAAAGCCGTGGGGACACATGCATAAGGGTCACAGCTAAGGCACAGAAAACCGGTTCCATATTTTTCATGTTCTAGCAGATGCAGAGATTTCATTGCAAATAAATGTCTCAGTCACACATTCTGAGGCATTTTTCGATCTCTTCTAAAAAGTTACTCTACTTCATATAATTCAACAAGCCATAAGGTAATATTTATATAGTTTATCCATACAACAATTCATAAAAGAATTAATCCGCAAAATAATAGAATCAATAAAATAATGACATGAGTGGAGTTTAGGCAAGTTTGCATGACACAATGAAGCATGCAGAGGGCCAGGAGCATGGTTCTACCTCCACTTGGTGCCCTGCAGAGAGACTACATTGAGCCCCAAGAGTAATATCGCTACATTAGTGTTGCAGTGTGGCTTGAATTGAATCCAGCTACTCAACCAATTAACTTAAACCCCAGGGAGCAGTGGTCAGTTGCCAAAGACATCTGGTTGCTTGAGAAAAAGACCCAACTACTAGACCACACCTCTGGAAAGTCAGGGTTTTATTTTACTGCTGCTCTACTTCTGTTGCTTCCAGAGGAGGAAAAGGTTGCGGGGTGAATGGAGCAGCAAGTGTTGCAGGGAGAGGTCAAAATGGTGCTGCGGTAAACCTCCTCAAATCTTCCCAGCAGCAGCCGTCATCACCTGTCCTTTCCTTATTTTCCGTATTTTCACCTCTCTCCCAAGAGTGTCAAGTTTTTAATAAGCTGTTATTAAACAGCTTCCTGTTTCGGTTCCTGTCTTCCTTCTTCTGTTGTCTGTGATAAGATCATTTCCTGTTGGAACGATAAAATACAGTGTTTCCTAAGGCACTGAGAAACTGGCTGTGCTGGGCACCCCACCACTCTGGCCACCCCGATTCAAAGCTAGTGAATTCTAGGCTCTAGAGCCCCTCAGCACCAGTGTAAGTGTCTGTTTTCCTACCTCTGTGCATAGGACTGCCCAAGTAAATCTTCTAATTAGTCAACCATTCTCTCCCATCCGTTAATATATTTCTATGCCTTTCTGTCCCATCCTGCTCTTTTTGAAAAAGCAGATGCCTTCTACCTGTCTTACCATGGCAATCTCTGTGAAGTGGTGTGAGAACACAACTCTGAGCGAGTGGAAGCAGAACAAGATCCTTAGCTCTTTCCTCCATCAGGACCAGTGCATGCTTCTTTGAGCTGTGCTGCTTGCAGAACCCAGATTAGATCAGGAATCCATGAACGACATTGTGCTGTGTGCTAGAAACATCATGGTTACATCTGTGTTAGTAAATGGACTTGGCCAGAGATCATTCTCAGACAGCAGGACTTAGAGCTTAAATCCAGTCAGGCTCTCTTGTCCCCAGAAAAGGGTGACTACGTCCAAATGACCTATTTAAAATGGTCCTTTGCCCTGGCATTATCTGGAAGAGAGATGGTTAGCTGAGGCCAAAAATGATTCCAGGGACTGTGATAGCAATTTAATTGTATGGACGATCATGTCTCAGTGATTGAGCCCACAGAATAGATGTAGGCTAGGCATCTCAGTTTATCCCTGTAGAGAATGGGCTTAGTGACACAATATTGCATGCATTGCAGCCGGGTTGTGAAGTTTAACTGATATTTATAAAATATGCCAAATCCTTGCATACAAAATGCTACATAAGTAATAAGTATTAATAAACGTGATTATATTAAACCAGGTCTGTTTTCAGTCATGTTTTAAAAGACCACAGTTGTAGCAGTAACTGAGCTTTCATATGAAAGATCAAACATTTTGCCTTCCATTGTAAGCCATTCTTTGTAAGCTTTTCCAATAAAAACAGCAGAATATCTCATACATATTGAAATTCAGTGACATTCTTAAAGACTGAGGGTTCATTTGCAAATGGCAAGCAATATGAATTTCTCTTTACCAGACAATTTATAGCATGTATTTCAGCTTAATGTTATCAATAAGCAACAAATTAGTAAGCTTAAAATTTGCTTTAAAACTAATGTAACTTTTATTTTGTACAACCACACATCAGGTGTATTTTAGCTTTAATCTAAACCTAAGTAAGCAAGGTGCCCTGCTTTGTTCAATTCTTTTTAAAGTCGAAATCTGTCACATCCTCAAACCTAACTAGTTCTTAGCACTTAAAAAATGTTTTTCACAAATTACATTCAGTGAGAAGAGAGATATCACAGTGTCAGTAAAAGGTGGTTCTAAACCTCTGTGGCAGACTTTTTAGTTTCCAGTCCTTTATTAAGGGAAAAAAACAGGGGCTTTCAGAGGTGGGGTACTAGCACTGACAATTCTCAAACTCTGACATAGGGCTTTGCCTCTTTTGGTGCCAATCTAAACTTAAAAGTGCTACTGACACAACTCTGACAGAGTGTGAAAAAAAAATATAATTTCCCTAACTGACACAGCTGTGATGTTTTCCTTGCAATATTACCTCTTATTCTTTTTGGAAGCTGGTATAGAAGTAACTGTTAAAAAGGAATCTTTTGATTATACAAAGTACCTCTCCATTCAAAGAATTTTCTAGTATGATTCACATAACAACCTCTTTTTAGTGTAGACCAGGCCTGGGGCTCTGGCTTTGTGTTATGGATAAATCTTCACAGGTAATATATAGGATTTTAACTCCAATACAGGGGTTGGAGCTTACAGTGTGTAAAGTGGGATTTCTAACTCATCTTCAGTTCACTTCAAAACTCACTCCCTAAATGACCAATATTTCAGTTCTGTGTCCTCGTCTTTCTCTCAAAACACAGCGACAGGCCTCATGACCCTGCACTGAATATGAGAGTCTGCATGAGGCACTCTTTGAAGAGCTGGTCATAGCTGCAATGGCAACGGCAACCAAGTCTATTTGCTAAGAAGAAGGCAGCAGGTTTTGTTTTACGGTTATGGCTCCGTATTTGAGCAGAAGGATCCTGGCACAGAAGGACAGCAGGGCTCATGGCTAAGAGCCTTGTGACTTTGCCTGATATGCTGTAACTCATACAGGAACAAATCCTCAACACCCTGCTTGTGCTGATGGGTCCTTTCCAGTCACTGTGATAAACTCACACCTAACTGAAATCCCCTGACTTTCTGGCTTTTTCCCATTTCGCACATGTGTTTGAACCTTCAGAACTCCAGAGGGTTCCCAGACCGGCTGCACAGCCTGCTTGGTCGCTTACTTTCTTCTTCCCCGTGAAACTGTAGGCTGTTGAACTTGGCTGCAGGGCTTTTTACCCTTCCTGGATGCCTTCTTATACATCCCAAACACAGCTTTTTAGTGACTTTCTTCCCTCCCACCCCTATTCCTTCCCGTTGACCTCAAAAAACAAATAAAAAAATTCCTTCCCGTTTCCCTTTGGTTTCTGTGAACCAAAGAAAGGGGAGGAGGGTTGTTTTTGACAATTTCATGGTTTTGTTGATTTTTCCCCCATCAAAAACACTTTAGGAACAACTGCATTAATTTTTGTCTCAGCCATTGAAAGAAAAGACAGTCACACCATTTTTACAAGTTCCAGTAAAGGAACCAGGAATCACACACAGCGTATGCATGCACATAAAGACCTTATGTCTTGGAGCAACTTCAAAACTCAAATGGACTGAGCCTTTGCAGAAGATATTTCCAAGAAACATCATGGAGTACAAACCCATGCATCACCCCTCTTTGGTGACTGTTATGTTCTCTTAGCTAAGGAGGAAATATTCCTGATATCCATGGGGACATACTTACGTAGCAGGTATCAGAGACAAGTGTCAATTGAGCAATGAGCTACCATAGGGCTTACTGGTGCCTGTTTAAGTTGCACTTTGAGGTATGAGGTCAGGGGTTGAGTGTCTTCAATCACCCAAGAAGTGTGTCAGTAGCCAAGCAAACACATCCAGTGTGGATTATTGTTGCTGGAGTACATTTCAGTCATTGAAAGTTTAATTATCTGAGCTCGCTGAGGTCCTGTGCTCAACTCAGAAGCCTTTCTGCTTTTTCTGTACCTGTGTAACATGGCATTAATTTTGGAATACCACATCTAATCAATTTTAAGGAATATTCAATGTATCAATTAATTTAAAGAAAATCTCTAAACCCAGAAGAAAGAGAAAAAACATGAAATGGCAGAGTGTCTTTATCTATTGAACGTAATCATTTCAAGCACCTTTGTAGTTGTGTGCAAAACAGGTAAGGTAAGTGACAACCATTATCCTTGCATGCTTTGCCAATACTCTCTGCATCCTCCAAACAGACTTTAACAGGTTGGCACATGGACAGACTCACAGGCCAAGTGAGTGAGTGGCTGGTAAAGACGGGTTGTTGCATAGCTGCTCTGAAAGAAGAAGGGAGAGTGAGCACAGAGGGGTCTTTTTTCAGGGGAAATGTGGGCATATTAAGATTGTCACAGAGTTTTAGGCATGGCAATGGATAGTGGAATTATGAGAAACTCTAATACAGAGGGTAGCTGGGAAGGATCTCAAAAACCTGTAGAAGAGGCATATAACGTGGGCTTGAGAAAGAGGTAGGAGGAAAGGAAGAAAGTAATTCCCTTTTCATGGAAGGACTGTTGTGGGAGCAGTGGAGATGCATAAAACTCTGTGTGTGAAGGGTGAGTGTGGGGCTGATAGGGATAAACACGTTTTGAGTTGCACTGGGGTGTGGACCTCCCTCTGAAAACCAGGAAAAGCAGGAGGAAACGTGGAACTTCTAGGATTCAGTGGAAGAGAACAAATTACTTGTGGACTTGTATTAAATTTGCAATAATTATGCATCCATAGAGTTACAAAGACTGTTTAAAATAATCACTTTAGAATGTTTTTATGTATCATCTTTTCACACTGTGACAGATTACGTGTAGGTTTTATAAAGGTTATACATCTTCCTTCTGTGCTTCCTATGGTATACGTAATGTGCTTAAACTCTTTTTAAGGGATTTTCTATATACTCTCTTTCTGAGGATGATTTAGAAGACAGAGACCTTTTCCTTATTGACCATGAGATGGTGGAGTTCAAGATCATTAGGGTAGCGAGGAGGGCTCTTAGCAAGCTCACTACCCTGGACTTTAGGAGAGCAGGCTTTGGCCTCTTCAGGGGTCTGCTTGTCAGAGCACTATGGGATAAATCCCTGGAGAAAAGAAGGGCCCAAGAAAGCTGGTTAATATTCAAGGATCACCTTCTCCAAGCTCAGGAGCAATGCATTCCAATAAAGACGAAGTCAAGTTAAAATGCCAGGAGGCCTGCATGGATTACAAGGAATTCCTGGACAAACTCAAAAAGAAAAAGGAAGCCTACAGAGGATGTAAGCAAGGACAGGTAGCCTGGGAGGAATACAGAGAAATTTCCGAGAAGCAAGCATCAGGTTGGCAAAGCTAAAGCCCAGGTAGAGTTAAATCTGGCCAGGGACATCAAGGGCAAAAAGAAAAGGTTCTACAGGTACTTCAGAGATAAAAGGAAGAGTAGGGAAAATGTGTGCCCTCTCAAGAAGGAAATGGGAGACCTGGTTACCTGGGATATGGAGAAGGATGAAGTACTCAATGACTTTTTTGCCTCAGACTTCACTAGCAAGGGCTTTAGCCACACTTCCCAAGTTGCAGTAGGCAAAGGCAGGGACTGGGAGAATGTGTTGTTTAACATCTTTGTTGGTCACATGGACAGTGGGATTGAGTACACTCTCAGCAAGTTTGCCAATGACACCCAGCTGTATGAAGCAGTCAACACGCTGGAGGGAAGGGATGCCATCCAGAGGGACCTGGACAGGCTTCAGAGGTGGGCTTGTGCGAACCTCATGAAGTTGAGCAAGGCCAAGTGCAAGGTCCTGCGGGTGGGTCAGGGTAAATTCAAGCGCAAATACAGGCTGGGCAGAGAATAGATTGAGTGCAGCCCTGAGGGGAAGGACTTGGGGATGTTGGTGGATGAGAAACTCAACATGAGCCGGCAATACACACTTGCAGCTCAGAAAGCCAACTGTATCATAGACTGTATCAAGAGAAGCATGGCCAGCAGGTTCAGGGAGGTGAATCTGCCCCTCTGCTCCGCTCTGGTGAGACCCCACCTGGAGTACTGCATCCAGCTCTGAGGCCTGCAACATAAGAAGGACGTGGACCTGTTGAACCAAGTCCAGGGCCACGAAGATGATCAGAAGGCTGGAGCACCTCTCTTATGAGGACAGGCTGAGAGAGTTGGGGGTGTTCAGCCTGGAGAAGAGAAGGCTTCAGGGAGACCTTATAGCAGCCTTCTGGTACTTAAAGAGGGCCTACAGAAAAGATGGGGAGGGAGTCTTTATTATGGAGTGTAGTGATGAGGCAAGGGATAATGGTTTTAAACTGAAAGAGGGTAGATTTAGATTGGATATTAGGAAGAAATTCTTTACTCTGAGGGTGGTGAGACACTAGAACAGGTTTCCCATGTAAGCTGTGGAAGTGCCGTCCCTGGAAGTGTTAAGGCCATGTTGGATGTGGCTTTCAGTAGCCTGGTCTAGTGGAACGTATCCCTGGACATGGCAGGGAATTTGTAGCTAAGTGATCTTTAAGGTCCCTTACAACCCAAACCATTCTATGATCGTATGATGATTCTATAATTCCTGAGATTGTGAAGCATTAGAGTTCAGCGACTCTATCAACACCTATTTGGATGCTAATGCCATTTGTTAGCAGTGCACATAGAAGAGGTCTCCAAGCTCATGCCTGGATGAGCCTGTGGCATACAGCACCCGCCTTGAGGCCTGGATTTCCTGTGGAGGAAAGCTGTGTACCCATACCAGATGTAAGTCACAATCTTCAACAGAAGTCCTTACTCTGGACAGCAAGGAGAGAAGCAATGTCAGATGTGATCCAGTTCTGTCAGAAGCACAATTTAGATATTATTTGAGGCCTTTTTTTATCAATATAGGGCAAAAGTGGAAAGGACACATTGTATAAGAAACCACCACATTTTATAGGAAGAGAACTGGAGGAGTAATGGTGTCATTTCCACTTTTCAGCCCCTGCTGCATCTTAAGACAACACAGCCTTGATGCCCCTTTCATGCCTTTTTCCCCAGTTCACAGTGCGCCCAAGGACTCCCCTGCACTTCCAGTCCTCTCCTCATTGATGGCCTGTCTAGGCTGATGAAAAGCCTTGAAGGGATTTTGCAGCTGACCATGACTTCTTGTTGACTCATTCCCAGTTGCTGAGGAGAAACATCTTTGTTTGTTGTTCTTTCTTTTTTTTCCTTTGACACTCATTTCTATGTAGCTAGCTGCATGTCCTTACCATGCTAGACACACCATTTTTCTCAGTGCTAAAAGTCACAACGATAGGTAGCAAAACATCAACATTAGTATGCAGAGATGATGTCCCCAGAAAGGTGGTGAAGGAACTCAGGAGGATGAAAAAAAGCTCATCCATCGTGGCAAGAAAACACCCAATGGAAAACTCACACCACAATAATTGCATCCATGCAATACACTTTGTGGTTTCCTCCATTTCTCTGTGTGTAGATTGTACAGACTTGCTACATTTCCATGCACTCATACAGTGGCCAAACCATGATCCCAGGGAATCTACCACACTGCAGGCATACAGCAACTCTGAATTTTCTGTAGGAATAGGGAATTGTAAGATAGGCTCTAAAGAACATAGAGTTTTTTCCACTGAATGACAAGTAGGAAATCTCTAACTGAAGTGAGGACCCTGTAGGGTCTTATGTTTCTTTAAACTCCTAAACATTTCTGCCCTGGGTATATTTTTAGGGAAATACACTAGGAAAACATCATTACATACGTATCACAGGGAAGAAAAAACAGCAAACAAATAAAACTAACACCACTCCCACCCCACCCCCCAACAAGTTTCCTTGGAAGTTTAGCTTTGTTTATTACCTGAAGAGGTGTGATTTTGCTTTGTTTTAAGGTGGCTATAAAGTCCTGTGTTAACTGATAGTCTTTAGAAATATATGTATATGTTTTTTTCTGACTGATGTAAAACCCTATGTTAATTTCCCAAGAAGCCCTGTGCTGCACTGACCAAGAACACCGAAAGAGTATTTACTGTGGCATTCAGCAGTCATTTTCATCCTCCAGTGGCACCGCAGTTTAGTCAGACCGTCTTCAGAAGATGCCCATTAATGATGACACATGAAGTGCTGATAAAAATACAATTACATTCTTTTAGATTAAGCACATTTGCTCAAATTCATGTTTGGGTACTTTTGATCCAGCTATGTAATGGTGTTTACCATGCATAATGTCTTTCCTCTTACCAGCTAAAAAGAAAAAAAAATGAAATAAAGTAATTTATGTCAAAAAGTAAGAAACACTCACCAAATACATCATTATGCTTCTAACTGTGTGCTATTGAAGGCATTAAAGCAATTTAGTAGTGTCAAGTTTAAAATTTAATGGGCTTGATGGATTTTTGTTTTAAGCTTTGGCTTAGAAATTATTATTATTATATTTTTGTAATCTTTTTTGTATACTTCAGGCATTTAATACTCAAAAGACATGAACACTGTGTGCCAGATCGTCAGTTATCTTCTGTTAAATGTTGTAGCATTTGCTGAAATTTATTTTGATCAATGTTTAACAAATTATGATCTTCACCTCAACCCAGACCATAAATATTCTTTTGGCACTTCCCTTCTCCTAAAATCCCATAGGAACCAGTCAGAAAGAAGTACTCCCTAATTATAGTAAGGATTTAACTAATGAAGTAAGAAATAGTTATTGCTGCCCTAATCTAACTCAAATATTGTTATTAAATTAGGAAATCTGATTTATTTTTTAAACAAGATAAATGTTAGATGCAGACGTTTTTCCTGTGTGCAGTATGTACACTTCTGTGCAGCTTTGCCATTCCCTCGCTGGAGTCCCAGGGCTGTACAAGCAGAAAGTGCCCTCCTGCTGAGGCCACTTAGCTCCTGCTTTCTGGTGTGCATGTGTAGCGAGCGATGCAAGGGCTCTAGTTCAAGTCCCTGCTGCAGTAACGTACCACTGAGAATCCGTATCTCCTGAAAGTAGCCATCTCAGTAGCAGTTTCAAAGCTACATATGTATGTGCGTGTATCGTCTTCATTTTGTGTGTGGAATAAAAGTTAGTGCACTGGGTGAACAGCTTTAAAAACTGAATGCAGACTTCACTGGTTCATGATTACACACATCTTTCCTTAAGTTTTTACAGTTTTTAATTTGCAAAATAATGGGGTATTCATACTGGTCTGAAATACTTACTCTATCATTTATGTTCTCTGCTTGTTAATTTTCATGTCTTTAATGTCTTTCTGTTCACCATCACTACCTCAGATTGAAGATAGTCTTTGAATCACATCGTTGCTTTTTTAACTAGTTGCTTGACAAGTAGTGATTGGAAAAATAGTTTCTAACCAAGAACGCAATTTTAAATTAGGCAGTGCTTTTCTTCCAGCTGAACCAAGGCCCTATATATGTTTTGGGAGGTTGGATTTTGAACATTTTTGATAAGAAAAGAACAAGTTCTTCAATGATTACACAGTGGACTATGGAGCCATTCCACCCTGGGATGGCAGTGCATACCCAAGCTCCACTGGCTGCCCAGAGACTCAGACACATGATCAAATTACCAAACATCAGCTGAACTTCAGCACTTGTCTATCTGTACATTCCTAGCTGGTTCAAAGGTAAAATGATGTGACTCAACTTAAAGCCCATTGTAGGCAAGGCTGAAGTGGCAGGATGCTATGAATGAACACATACGTGTGTGAGCTAATGTGCTGTAACTTCCTAAGCCTCAGAAACTTGCTCTGGGCCATAAATCACACGTCGTGTGTTATCTCAGTGTCAATTCCAAGTGACAGGCACTCATGCCCTAGCACTAACTCTTAATTTCCTGGTAGTCTCTGAAGGACTTTTGACATGATGATCCACTTTGGTCTGGTTTGCTATTTTTGTGCTCCTACTGTGGTAAGAAGGGAGAAACAAATAGCCTTATCCCCCTACTAACACTTCATTAGCATTAGACACTCTAGTGGGCACATGTCTGGCTTTATGGTCTCCTGTGTCATCCTCCTCTGAAACCCTAAAAAAAAAGGACATTAAAACTGAAGCAGATGAGGTGATGGGACAGTACTGATTATTCTTTTAAAGTTTCGATGCAGCTTTTTTTGGTGAAACGTCAGAAAGCCGCACAAAAGATTATTAAACTGAACAAGGTAGCGTTTCATACTCTTTTTCAGAAAGTAGACAGTTCTGTGAATTTCAGAATTTGCTCTATATATAGACCGAGAAAATAAACCACAAGGAACAAATGCATGTTTTAAGTAGGGTTTCCTTCCAGAACTCCACAAAGAGGCATCACTGAAAACAGTGAAAATTATTTTGTGGCTATGCAAAACATATGACTCATATGTGGGCAGACAGAGAAACATGTGAAGAAAAAAAAATCACAAAATAATCATATTTGTCTCATTTTCTTTGGTTTCACATAGTGTTTATACTGCAAATGCGGTGAATGCAGTTTCCTATGCTATGTTTGTGTAAATTATGTTTGTTTGAACAATGAAGTTTGGAGGCTAAGAAGTTGTATTCAGACTTAATGACTAACATAAAATTAAAATTTCTGTATAGAATTGCAACAACATCATCCTGGGTACATCTCTGTTTATCAAGGAGCTGGAATCTCCAGATCTCTGGTAGTTGTCTGCAGCGGATCCACCCTTGGTGATACAAGTCAGTACTGTAATCTGCTTCTTCAGATGGCTCCTAGCTCATCTTTTAATGCAATAATATTATTTGCCACATTATTTTGGGAAAACTGAAGGAAGTACAGAGAATAAATTTATTTTCTGCTGCTATGGTCAGATTAATTTAATTTATGCTCAGCAGTTACTGCGTTGTGATATCCAACCCAGAATACCCAATTCTTAAACCAAAATTGTCTCATGAACATACAGGGTCAGAATAAGTTTTATGGTAGTAAAGCTTAAAATCAGAAACCTCCTGATCTTTTTCTCAGTAATATTGTTTATGTATTTCTCTTAATCAGTTGAGGAATTTAGGGCTTGCTAAAAAATGATGTAGCAGCAAAGGATCCTTCTTATCCCTCTGTCATCTGCAAAGTCAATAAAACAGCTATGTGCCCATTTGATTTTAAGGGGGCACTTATGGAGACCAGAAATTCAGTCTGAAGCAGAATTCTAAAAGTATTATTGTACCTTGCAGTGCACTTGATGTTGTTTATTGTTGCCAAGGCCTTCTAGTCTCTACTCTCCAGTAAATTCAAGCACGTAAAGCTCTTCCTTCATATACCTCCCAGGGCATGAACCCAAGTGTTTTTATTTCTAAGTATAATTATATACTTAATGCTGCGGCTGTGATTGAGAAGAACACAGGACCACCACCAACATGAACGCAAACAAGGTCCGGTTAAACTGCTTTATCTTGTGTTTGCCATGGGTAGGGGCACACTCTGTTCTGCCGACATGGTAACTTCTCAGGCCGCCGTAATTCATCTGAAGGTCTAAAACATTTCAGGGAAGCCTAATAGTGATACTGTTCAGTCCTTCCAAGCACCTATCTGGGCTGTTAAAATACCATAATCAGTCAAAGTATAGCACTTTAAGTAACGTTACCTTTCCATCTCGATTTTCCTGGCTTTACAAAGAGAACAATAGCGTCCTCACTGTAATGCTGAAAGGCTTCCTTCATTAATGCATGTGTGGCACCTTGAAATTTATGAATAATAGATTTTGGACTTTAATGAGAAATAATAATGATTTCTTTAAAAATCCTTGGTCCCATACTAAAGAGAATTCTCTATCAACATCAACAAATTAGAGACCTCTTACTTTTTTAAGAGGAAAAGTTGATCTGTTGCTTGTTTGTTTCATCAACTGAATTTAAAGTTTTATCATAGTATTTCCATACTAAGTGGTCTTTATCATGCAATAATAGTTTGATAAAACTCTCAAAAAATGGACCAAAACTTGGAGGGAGGATAACCACTTTCATATTATAAATTATATGTAAAATGGATGGTTTTCATAATGATACATAATGCACTGCTTTAACTGTCTACATTGTATTGTACAATGCTTTGTCTGTGTGGAATTGCACCGGCTGTACCTGCTGTGCCTTTGTGGAGTCCTATTCAGCACTCCTTATTCACTCCCTCCTTTGGCAAAGCCCCCTCTGAAGTCAGTGTGTGATATGCTACAGTAAGAAGTGCTGAATAGGACCCTTAAATGATAACTCCTTGGAGGAGGAAACTGCCACTTTTCTCACACTTCTCTTACTGTATAATGCAATTTTGGCTGAAGATGCTATGAAAATACTACTAATAATAGATTGAGCTACTACATCAGGCAAATCATGGCAGTTTTCAAGAAATGCCATCCTTTTTTCAGCACAAAGGAATCAAAGAATGTTTCGGTATACCAGCATTGCTGTTACTTTTAGATATCTCAAGCGCTAGCTTTTTACATTTCACATACAAAGTCCAGAAACATTATGTGAAATGTCAAAACGTAAAAAATTAATATTTTTCAGAAAAGTATTATAAACTCGCAAGATTTATTAACAATTGGCACATTTTCAGCCCCTGGGCCATAACTATGCCTTAGACCTAAATCTTGTACAAGTAGATAAGGTACAGCTATTTCCCTTTTGAGGTTAATCTAAGTGCTGTATTAATCCATTTTTAGGCTTTTCAAAAAGTGAAGCTCCACAGAATCTTTGTTCAAACATTCAAGTTTTGTTGGGCTTCCACAATTTTACTCGTTAGCTTTGATAAACTATCTGTGCCAACAAAACCCAGCCAATTTTACATCTTAAAAAAGAACACTTTAAACAATTTGACTAAACGCCTTTACAGCTTTCGTTTTAATTAGATGTTTTGCTTCTTCAGCTTACTGGAAAGAGCTAGATAGCTTCTAACCACGTCAGTCTATAAAACAGCAGGTGTCAGCTTTAACTGCCTCTGAAAATTTTAAATGTATTCAATTAACAGAATCCCTTAGAGAATGATACTTTTTATGTTCATTTGTCTTATGCAAGGTTTGCAACATGTTTTCTTTCTATACGCTATGTTCTTGTTGATTCTGTGACCCAATTATGCCTAAAATTTTTTACTGTCAGAGTACATTCAGTTAGTGCTCTCTTCTTAATATAATCCATCAGAAAAATGAATTGTGCCACAGGTGTCATTTTGGAAGGTAAGCCTCTCTCTCTCTCTTTTCAGGAAACCAGAGCAATCCTGACATCAGAACAGTAAGTGGCTATCTGAGCGATGATAGGTAAGAAAATTGATAGCTTTAAGATCTGAAATGGATGGCTCCTCATATTCTGATCTCAATATACAAACCTACCTGTGTAGCTAGATATCTTTGAAGGCTTTCCTGGGGACAGGAGTGAAAGAACTGCAGAACTGGGCAGACACTGTGGAACAGGACTGACATGTATATAAGCTATGCATGCAAATGTATATGCACACATATGCGTAAGCGCAATTAAAAGTAAGCATGCTTGTCCTTCTACTACCAGCAGGCAGTTAGATTTTTCAATTTATGCTAACTCTGTGTGTTTTTCAGCTACCTGCATTACCATATTAGAAACCCTCTCCTATATAATGTCACACCTCCATTTTTCTTACGGCAAAAATGAATCAGGTTATGAAGCTGTAATATCATGAGGGTCACCTAGAAAAGATAAGATACCTTGGAAAAAAGTTTTAATGGTGTCACAACTGACACATTTTCCTTGAAAATAGGCTGCACGTCAGGACAAAAGTTACATAAGACACTGTCTTATTTACCCACTACTAGTTACTCTAAATTTTATTACATCAGGCATGATGTGATATCCAAACTCTGCCTTGTCTTCCTTTGACCAGGTCCTAGGAAGAGGTTGCAGTGAGTCAATGTGCAACTCAAACAAACTAGGAAGGTATCTTCACAATATTATAGGACCAGCCAAACACTAGGGAATGGCTAACTGAGTAAACCAGGTGCATACCATATGTGGACCCATCATGTTTTCCTGTGTGCCAAGTCTTAAGAGCTGGGAATAAATCCTAAAACCCTTGCAGATAAATTAATTATTATATCTTCAAACTATAGTATATTTTGTTAATGTGACAATTTAAAAGACAGTCTAAACTAGGTATGAAATATATTCTGAACACACTGATACTCCAGACAATAAAATTCAAACCCAGCCTAGGTGAAAAAAAAACATCATCTGTGATGTACAATGGTGATGGATAAGCCAGAATAAAAAAATCCCAAGTTGGGCAGATCATGGCTGCAGGAAATGATGTTTCAAAGTTAGAGGAAGCTGATCACATTACCTGCTTGAATTGAAAGACATCTTTCAACCTGTCAAAAGTGTTTTCCTCAAAAGCAGATCAGGAAGAGATAGGTGAGTCTCTCAAAATGTACCAGCAGCACTGCATGCATGAAAGAAGAAAGAAAAATAGAGATGCTATGGAGAAGAAATTAAAAAACAAAGTGAAGAAGCTGGAAGAGGCTGCAACAAAGCAGAAACATTTTTAAGCTGTTGCTGATTGAAAAAGGTTTGCTTGAAAAAAGAATTCAAGAAAGCACCAGGGGGAAAAAAAAAAAAAGCAAAACTGATGGATCTACAAAAGAGAAGAATAAAAGATGTTAAAACACGTAGACACTTCGACTGTAAGGGATGATCCAGCAGCAAATACATAAAGAAAAAAAAAAAAACGGTTGGAAGAACTCTGGATGTGCATTGGCATTACTACAGAGAAAAGGCAGAGCTGAGAAGACAAATCGATCTTTCTTCCATTTCTGGGTCATGAGGATACACCCGTAAAGGCAACAAGCAAGTTCTTTATAGAAGAAAAAGTTTCCAGAAACTACTAAAAATCAAGGAAGGCTCTTATCATGTGACAGTGGTAAGGAATCACAAAAAATGTTGCTTCTCTGGATACTGAGAAGGAACCTTTGTATTCAAATAAGGGAAATGATGTTATACTTGCAGCTTTCTCGACTGTGTCTGACTGATCTCTGTAGATCTCTCTTGCTCACTGCTATCGATTTAAAGGAAACAATGTCAGAACTACCACACCCATTTAAAAATTATTATGAATGTTTAACAAGTCCAGATGAGTCTATAGCTTTACCACTTGTCCAGAGGTGACCAGTCTGCAGTCATAGGGATTTGCATGAATACCAACTTGCTAGATAAAATTAAGTTGTCTTTCTCTTATATGGACATTTTATACTATTAAAGTGTTGACAAAAGCCTGAATGTAAAAGTAAGCTGAGTCCAATACAAAAAAATAAGGTTGTGGTGGATGAATAACATTTCTGTTAGAGTTACAAAATAATTAAAAAGTAACAATCACATTTAAATCTGAATTACTTTATTTGCACTTATTCTTTTCATGCTCTTGAGAATTTTTTGAATTTTAGAACCCCAGGAAATTTTCTTTTTAGTCTCATAGGTCTCATTTTAAAATTACTTTTAGACTGATAGTGTCTATGTGTGGCATTTGATAAAGTCATACCTCCCTTGCTACCTTCAGTAACCATTTCTATGTCTAAAGCCCTTACTTATCTGACCAACGGTAGCCACATCATTAGCCTGAACTGATATTCTTGGGAGACAATACCGCTTAATAGGTTGATACAGATCTTTGGAAATCCAGAGCATGAGTTATTGACTCAAAGTTGTAGTGAAAAAGGAGGAGATGATAAATTTATCAAAAAAGCTAAGTATCCCAAATTTAATGTGTATCAAATTTGTTCCATTTGATATATATTTTCCATAGACAGATTATTTACTTCTAAATTCTGAGTCATTACCTGTTCTCAAAATAACAGTATTTTGCTTGCTACCTGAATTGTCTTCTGATGTTCAATGCCTTTGACAAATTTGCTATTTATTTGGTGTCATGTTTTTGCAGAGGGAGGGGCAAGAAACGTAAAATAAAGAAGAAAAGACTTATAAAAGATCGAATAAATAGCCAGAGAGAAGCCAGGTTGTTACTTGTCTGCCATACACAAATAAGCTGTTCATAATAATGTTAATATCATAAGCCAAATTAGAAAGAGAACTCCATGCTTATACATAAAGACAGAAAAAGCATATTTGTACATAAAATAGGATTTCAACTATATATGTGCTTTTACAGCCTTTTACAATTTTTACTCCTTACCTATTTATATATGTACACTGTCTGTATACTCCAGCTGTATTTGCAGTCATTAGTTGTGAAGAGTTTAGTGATTTTTGAGTGTGTAAAAGTGTCCATAAAAATAAACCACATTGTTCTGAAGTGTTGCAGTCTAGTTTAACTCACAAGCAGAATGAATAAGTTCTCATTTCAGCATTTTAAACTCACCAGGATAATTTAATAAAATAAGTCTGTACCAGGAAATTTTCAAAGTACCTCAAATGGAATTTGTATTTCACAATACAAAACATTGTATAAAACATTATCAAGCACAACACAGTTGTGACTGCTGAAAGCTTTTTTTTTTTTTCCCCCTATGAGTACTTTGAAAACCCTCGGCAGAGAAACAATGAAGATTTCTAGTAGAATTTCAAAATGCCTTTTTCTATGCTCTCTCTCCAGAGACTTGGCTGCTCAAACTGTTAACCAAAGTACCTTGTACTTTTTCTTGTTATCTCACTTGCACTGGGTGCTAGTTATTGGTCTGGGGAATAAAAATCCGTTCATATTCTAGCAGCTAGCCATCAGACTCAGCTTTCCATGAGGCAAAATCAGTGTTATCCAAAGTTCAAATGCTTACACAGCATTTGGGCTTTGTTCCTTACACTAACTTTGTTCCTTACAGAAGTTATTGACTCCTGTGCTTGTAGGAAGCGGAAGTTGGTCTGGGGGACACCACTGGCTCCATATAATGGAGCTGATCCTGATTTGGTGGTCTCTGGTTTACTGGGCCAGAAAGAACACGTGTGGTTGGAAGGACAGGGGAAAGAAGATAGTGAGACTGTTCTGTTTGGACTTGATTTGTCCAGCACAGAAATTTCATATCACACCCTCTCTCTCTTGGGAAGAGATTATTAATTATGATTATTATTATAATCTTGTAGTAACATATGAATACTAATTTTTTTTTTCTTTGAGGTAGGTTAACTTCTCTCTTCATTCTTTTCTTAAATTATAACTCTCCAGTAGGTCATGGTACTAATTAGCTGAATTGGAAGTTGCGTACAAAAATTTTCTAGACATTAAGATGTGAATATAGCATTTAATGAGGACTATGAAACCAAAAATGACATTTTTTTCACTATAATTAAAAGAAAACTTAGAAGTATTTTTTTATTCAGTCACATTTCTTTTGAAAGACCTTTGGAGAGTCTGAGCTACTGAATATATTTGAAATATTCGGTTTTCATACTCAAAAATCATCCATAATTAAAACTATTGTTCTGCAATAATCAACTCAAAAATTTCCTGTAGCCCATTATATTTAGTACTAGAGTGAAAGTAGTTCATATGTAACATAGGATGTTATGGGTATGCATGTAAAATGCCTAAATTCCTGAAAAAATTCAACCTTTTCTAGACAGCAGTAGGAAGAAATGGGCTATTTTGACCCGTCGCTGATGAATCCTCAGGTGTCCCTGCCCATGGCAGGGGGGCTCAAACTAGGTGATCTTTAAGGTCCCTTCCAACCCAAACCATGCTATGATTCTGTGATTTTAACCTTGCTGATACAAAGTGTATGAAAGGTATTGTCAAAGCTCTCTGTGGATTACTCATAAGAAAATATAAGTCTGTACGAAATTATAAAATTGTCCAATGAGAGAAATGGAAGTCACTGTGAACTCTGTATGTGTAGTTCCTAGTGCACTTCATATTTGTCTTTGTCAGAAGGCTGTGCCAGTCGAAGTGTGTCAAGTTCATACGTGAAATATTACCTTTGTTTCTATTTCTGATTTTGAATAGTTGAGGTCTTAAGTGTATGGGCTTGTTTGTGGTTTTTTTGGTTTGTTTCCACCTCTCCCCCTTCCCTCATGTTCCCATGTTTGTTATAGCTCTGCAAGTTGTCGATGAACATACAACTCACAAATGATACAATCTATGGTGAAAAAAGAAAGGCTGTGAGTTAGAAATAAAACTAACGATATTTTCAGAACTAGTTCCTTATGTGTTAATTCAGACTATCTATAAACATGGAAATGGTCTAGTTGTCTCAAAATGAAACACACAAACAAGCAAATAAATAATAAGTAATCAAATAATTAGAAAATCAAAAAACTCTGAGGATATACCTCTGTTTCTTAGAAGTACTTACTGCAGCAGTTCTGTTTGGTTTTAGAACATGAGTGACAACAACGATTGCGTTTTTTGTTGTGACCCTTTTAGCTTACACTTCTATAGTTAAATGCTGAATAAAGTATTTGATTGCTTAGAGTCAGCTTCCTTGTTAAGAATCTCTTAAGACTGACCTTTCTTCTAAGACAGCAGTTGTCAGTGCCCAGTTCCCAGTGCCCCAGGGCTGCAGGGTGCGATGCAGCTGCAGAGGGAATGGGTTTTGCTCTGGTGGGTTGCACTGGAAGGAGAGCAGGCATGGACGCACCTCATGCCCCTGACTTAGCTGGGAAGCACTGTGAGCTGCTGGGGCCAATGGGGGCAGGCAGAAGGTCCACCTGTGGGAGATGCTCCTTGCCCCAGTAGGGGGCTGCGCAGCATCACCAACCCTGCCTGTGCCCTGCTTTGCCTGGGACATACACTCAGGCTCTGCTCCCCAGAAGGGCTGGCTCCAACACTTAAAGCCAGACAGCAGCACCGAGCAGGCACAGGGACCTCCAGCTGCTTGGCAGTCTGCTCCTGCCACTGGTGTGTGGCATTGCCCACCTCCTGCTCATCTTGGGAAACATCATCGGAGCAACTCCACCTAACCAGGATGTGACACAGACACTGCTGTGCTGTCTCCTTGTCTATGAAGCTATTTGAAGCCCCGGAGCCAAAATGTGCATTTGTTGTGTATTCTATTAAAGCATGAACCACTGTTATAAATGTTACAGAATATGTTACTGAGTTGAATATGTTCTAAAATACTTGAAACCTAAGGAAACTGCATGTTTTAATTCAAGTGTGTTTGTATCTCAGTGACTTGGCCCTCACAACCTTTCATCTTTATTTGTATTTAACTCCTTGTTGTTTCACAAAATGATAGACGACCTCAACATGCTTCCTTCCCAGGGGAGAGAGTAGTGTCTGGGGAGGATAGGAGGAGTGGATGGAGTTTTTTCTTTGAGGCGTTACCATCACATCTTGTGGCTGAGAGAGCTATCAAAAGTAATCACAGAACCATAAAATGTTTTGGGTTGGAAGAGACCTTAAAGATCATCTGGTTCCAACATCCCTGCCATGGGCTGGGACATCTCCCATTAGACCAGGCTGCTCAAAGCCCCATCCAACATGGCCTTGAACACCTCCAGGGAGGGCGCTTCCATAACTTTTCTGGGCAGCCTGTTCCAGTGCCTCACCACCCTCACAGGAAATAGTTTCTTCCTAATGTCTAATCTAAATCTACCCTCTTTCAGTTTAAAACCATTACCCCTTGTCCTATTGCTACAATCCCTGATAAAGAGTCCCTCCCCACCTTTCCTGTAGCCCCCCTTAAAGTACCGGAATGTGGCTATAAGGTCTCCCTGGCACCTTCTCTTCTCCAGTCTGAGCAATCCCAACTGTCATGGCCTGTCCTCATGGGAGACATGCTCCAGCCCTCTGATCATCTTTGTATCTGTCCTGGTTCCGACGGGGATATGGTTAATTTTCTAGCAGGGCTCTGGCAGGGACACAGGTATTCCATCCCATGTGAGCCATGCCCAGTAGGTAGCCGGGAGCTGGCAGAGAGAGGTGGCAGGAAGTCGCTGCTGGGAGCAGGCAGGGGCGTCCTGGGTCTGGTTGGTGAGCAGTAGTACTGCAAACGTGTTTGTACATTCCTCTATCCATGCTATTGATGTTTTTTTGTTCCCTTTGCTGTTTTGTTAAACTGCCTTTGTCTCAGCCCACTAATTTTGCCTCATTCTTCCGATTCTCCCCCCACAGCCGTGGGGGAGTGTAGGTTGAGAGTGTGGCTGTGTGGTTCTTTGTTACCATCTGAGGATAAACCACAACATTGACCCTCCTCTGGACTTGCTCCAACCGGGTGGGGCCTTGTGAGAGCAGAGTAGAGGGGCAGAATCACCTCCCTCAACCTGCTGTCCATGCTTCTTCTGATGCAGACCAGAATATGGTTGGCTTTCTGAGCTGCAAGCACTTGTTGCCAGCTCATGTTGAGCTCCTCAACCAACACCCCCAAGTCCTTCTCCTCAGGGCTGCACTCAATCCATTCTCTGCCCAGCCTGTATTTGTGCTTGGGATTGCCCTGAGCCACGTGCAGGACCTCGCAGTTAGCCTTGTTGAACTTCATGAGGTTTGCATGGGCCCGCCTCTCAAGCCTGTCCAGGTCTCTCTGGATGGCATCCCTTCCCTGTACTGTGTTGACTGCTCCATACAGCTTGGTGTCATTGGCAAACTTGCTGAGAGTGTACTCAATCCCACTGTCCATGTCGCTGACAAAAACGCTAAACAACACTCCTTCCAGTACCAACCCCTGAGGAATGATACTCATCACTGGTTGCCACTTGGACATTGAGCCATTGACCAAAACTTGTTGAGTGCGGCCATCCAGTCAGTTCCTTATCCACTGAGTGGTCCATCCATCAAATCCATGTCTCTCCAATTTCAAGACAAAGATGTCGTGTGGGACAATGTCAAATGCTTTGCACAGGTCTAGGTAGATGATGTCAATTGCTTTCCCCTTATCCACCAATGCTGTAACTCCGTCATAGAAGGCCACCAAATTTTTCAGGTACAATTTGCCCTTAATGAAGCTATGTTGGCTGTCACTGATCACCTCCTTATTTTCCATGTGCCTTAGCATAGTTTCCAGGAGGATCTGCTCCATGATCTTGCCAGGCACAGAGGTGAGACTGATCGACCTGTAGTTCCCTGGATCTTCCTTTTTTCCCTTTCTAAAAAAGGGGGTTATGTTTCCTCTTTTCCAGTTTGTGGGAACTTAGCAGGACTGCCACGACTCCTCAAAAAATTTGAAGGAGTTTAATTTCTTTAATTAACATATACATTTCTACATATCCACTGACATGCCTTCTTCTTTCCACTTTCTACAGATGACACAGCTGTTGTCCTCTGACATGCATACAAGTTATGTGCCAAAATCAGGGACTCTCAGGCCCTGGTTTCACAAACTGCACAGTTCAAGTATGATCTTCTGCTAATATCAGTTGCTTGAAAAAAAGAACCACCTTCTTGGTTCCAGCTGAAGGAGAAGGCCCCAAGTTGTTAAATTGTATGACTTAAATATGTATATACTCTTGGAGAGTTTTCCAGGCACCTTTAAAATTAAGCACAGCATTTTAAAGAGATTCTCTGCTCATTTGACCTTTGAATCATAAGTAACAGTGTAGTTTTAGTGGCATCTGTGAGTTATGCTAAAAATAAAAATATGTGGCTCAAGCTTTAAAAAGTAAATTTCAATAAAACTGAATGTTGGAACTGGGATCCTTTAAAAAAAACAACAAACACCTCTGTTTGGGACTACCATAGGGGGAAATTGCCATTAATGTCCCTGTCAAATACAACATACACAGTCAAACCTCTGAAGTTTCCCCGAGTTCAGGCTGGTTATCTCACAAATCTGTGCAAAGCTCTGGTGAATAATTTATACCAGGCTTGAGGTGACAAGTTAAACACGCCCATTTTGTCTAAAATGCTATGAAGGCATCAAGATGGAGCCAAGCTGCAGGGTGAGTAGAGCTCAGCTGATGGGAATCTGAGCATGTCGAGAAGGGGGATGCTGCTGTAAAGAAAATGAAATGTAATGAGATACTTTTTCATGCATAATTCATGGGTGAAAACATGACTGCATAAAAAGCCATGGATTTTAACAAGGCAGGGCTGCAATCATACACATTATCTTCCCAGAGGAACTTTATATAATATTGGTCAAAAAGAGAGGATTCTGAATACCAGTACAAAATAGAGCTGACATGTTTTCAAATGCAGTAGAATTTACTTCAATGTACAATGGCTGTAAAGGAAACAATTTATATTTACACCTCAAAATGCTTCCTAGAAAAAAAATTACTTTAAAACATATGCCTGTATTTCCTAGCTTAAAGAAAAAAGTAAGATGAGGAATGAGAAAAATACCTCATATGGATGAAAAAAAATCTTAAATGCATAAGCAGTATTTTGTTGAGTGTGTTGTTAGGATTGTGCTTTGAAATCTTTTGCAAGCATTTTCACTTTTTAGAAGCAAAACTTTTGATAGGAATGACTGCTGTGAACAGGCTTTAAAAAAGATAAAATGTTAGCTATTGTCACCATAAAATTTAATTTGGTTGCATTTGCAAAAGCAAATACTGTAATTCAGCTTTCAAGAACAGTTTAGTGGCTAGCACATGACTGTTTGAAATGGTGTTTAACGCTTGGGGTATTTAGTTGAAGGGATTAAAAATGGAATGTTGATTAAAGCTTGGGATGTCTTAAATTTATCACCACAAAATCCTAATGACAGACTTAGCTGGAAGGAACAGGGGTGCCTCCTTTAGTTGTTCACTTAGCAGGAGCAGATCACATACAGAAAAGGCACCAGAACAAGTCATAGGGAGCTTCAGAATCACACAAGCTGAAGGAATCTGTGAAGTTATTTGTTTAGTTTACGCTGCACAATCTCAATATTTGAAAGGAAAGTAAAATAGCCATTTTGCATCCAGTTACGGTTTTATAGTCCTGACAGTTGGGTGAAGAATGCATTAAGGGTTCAAAATGATTGATGTTTCAAAGTGTTCACCTTCCATGGGATTTTTTTTCCCTCTCAGTTGTATGGTATAAGAGCTAGAGAAACACTACAAAGAGGAGCAGGTTGAGTTGGTATAGTCACAAAACAATCTAAGCCATTTAAATCAAATTATGTCATTAACCCCTATTCACAGGGACTCCAAATTCCTTCAGGTTTTGACAGTATAAAAATAAATATGGTCTCATTTTGAGCTAGGCAATGATTTAATATCTGATTATAGAATTTTATCAGTTCACAGCTTTTATAGCAATTCAGGCTAAAAGAAACACATAGATTCCCTTTGCTCTCTCAGACTAGCAGTATGATAATGTTTTCATCTATGATCTCTAACTGTGCTCCTTCACAAAAGGCTTTCCTTCTTAAGTTGTCTATTGTCTACATTTTTAATTTTTCTTAATGTCGTCTCAATAGAAAACACTGCTCCTCTGCAGCTTTTGCAGACATCGCTTAGCCTTTAAAGAGCATGACAATGATTTGTCTCACAGTCTGCCTTGGTGAAATCTGATTATCTATTGGTTTAATCCAGGACCGACTTGTCATACTTGCTCATCCCCCGTGTAGAAGACTTTAGAACTTGAGCTCATCCTGGTCTTTGAATAGCTAATTTTCTGTAATGGTTTCCCTGCTTTTAATAATTCTGTGTTGTTAAGGGAGACAAGGAAGGAAAAAAGAGGACATGAGGATCCCTCAATTCAAGTTGAGACTATCTCCCAGCTCCTGCTGCAGCATTTGCAAATGAATTATTTCCATCTGCTCCCCTCTACTTCTTAGGGGATGTGCCGTCATTCATGAGCTCCCACTGGCTCCGGATTTTGCTGATTGTTTAGCCTCACTGACAGAGCCGTTTCCAAGCATGGAAAGGGTTTGTTTGCTTAGATACCTGCGCTCCAAGGGAAGTTCTCCTGTCTCCCACCAGGCTGAATGGCTAGCTGAATACCTGGCAATGCAAAGCAACTGAAATGGGAATCAAATGATAACATTATTAAAATCCCCCTGTAGGGACCATGTGATGCAGGGTATGCAGTCAGGAGGATGCAGCTAAGCTGAGCCTACATAATTGAGGTTTGCTTTCTATTTATTTTCTTCTTAACTTTGAAGACAGCCCCTTGAAGGTTATGTGATGGGATTGTGTGAGATGTGTGCGGGGTCAGGGACTCCGTGGTGCTGTTTCAGTGAACTCTGCTTTCAGCCTTATTGACTTGAGCGTAAGTCTGTGTCTTGACCTACAGGGAAATATTACTTGTTTGATCTCCCAGGGCACTGGAATACATGATAAAAGCACCCCCATTTCCGACTGGCAATCTTCAGAACAAAAAGCAAAAAAAAAATCTTAGCATAAACCAGCAAGACAAATATTAGTATGGAACACAATACTATAGCAGGGTTATATGAAAAACCATATCAAACACCTGTCAGTAAGCATATCATTTTATAGCAGGGTCATTAACTTATGACTTCTGAAGCAGCTTAAATATTCCAGTCATTGAACAAGGTGTGAAAAAAAACCTGTAACCTGGGAGATAAAAATCCTTAATTCTGATACTATTTCTAAAACTGATTGCTTTGTGGGTTTTGATAAAGTACTTAATCTCTTCACTTCTATCTCTAAAATAGCAATGACAATAATAGTGGGAATGGTAATAATATTCTAAATGAGGGTGAATGTTAATTTGTTGCTAAACTATTTTTTATACGCTATAAATTTTAAGGTGTATGGTATAGATATCAAGGTGCATTTGATCCTTGGTGTTAGGTCTTGCTATGAGTTTATGCTCAGCATTTTGTCTTCTGAAATAAATGTTGGTCAAGCTAAATCATTGACATTATACTACCAGAAAAATTGTACATTCAACAGCAACATGGTAGGCCTGTCAGAAGGCTGGAGGCAGTCAGAAGATAAGAGGGTCTCTTTTAACACAAATCATCACCAAGGTTACTAAGAATATTCACATCATGCATATTCTACAATCTTTTGCTTTTAAGATGTGAAAATGAGACATACGGAGTGGTGTTTTAATTTAGATAATAATTTTCTATCTTTGGCAGGAAAATAATAGAACTGAAGAAAAAGACTTCTATCAATGCATTTTCCTGCAAAATGGCAGTAATGAAATGAAGCGATAAACCTGCTATATTTACCCATACCTACAGTATTGGAAGGTCATAGGTGAAGTGCTATCAGTGCTAGGGATAAAAAGGAAACAGGAACAAAAGCGTAAGTAAGAAATGTCATACCTTATGTCCTAGTCAGAGTTGAAAGCAACTGATATGCGAGAGTGGTCTGTCCTTGCTTTTTGGACTCCAAAATCTCAACTTGGAAACTGCCTCATTACTGGGCACAACACTCACAAACATGCAGCGGTCTTCATCCTTCCTGTCCTTCCTCCGGCCTCAAAGCCCTTTTTCAGATATGTCTATTTGATCTTACTGTTTATTTTAATATTAGTGAAGTATTTTTGGAAAGGCAATAACTTTGCATCTCCTCATTCTAAACCTTTACACTGTAAGTAAGGCTTCGCTTCTGGAGGAGAGGACGCCAGGTGCCTACCTCTCCAGAATGTGTCTGAATTGCGTTCTGTTTCTTTTTCGGATATGGTGGCAGAAACAAAAGAAATAAAATGTAGAATTAATCAATTTCTTTGGTATGGGACTGCTTGATTGCTTGATGTTAGCAAGGGCTGTCATTTTAGCTGTCAAATCAGGAGGTGGAATAGCAGACTGGGCCAAGTGATCTTTAGGTGTTGCTTCCAGCCCTATTTGCTGAGATTCTGTGGGATTTAAGCATCTGAAATACATCTGAGCTATCTTTAAACCATCTAATTCGTGTACTGTCTAATGTGGCCATGAAAGCAGGAAGCTGTTTGTGTACTTATGCAGGGTAACAGAACAGATTTGCTGAGGCTAGTGCTCTGACTACGATTGCACTATTAGCTGTGGTAGCAGATATGAAGTTAGATTAGGCAGATCTATTCAATGGGCAACTGTGTTCATGGTTTATGGTACAGACATGATTCAGTATGGCTAGAATGTTTCATGAATATCTGCAGTGGGACCCGGCCATTCCCATTTAGCAGCAAACCCCAAAGGAAT
The DNA here is from genome assembly GCF_964199755.1 of Larus michahellis. NCBI lineage: Eukaryota > Metazoa > Chordata > Aves > Charadriiformes > Laridae > Larus > Larus michahellis. The sequence continues at coordinate 136,831,612 of NC_133897.1, read as the reverse complement.
TAATCCAAGCCATATGACACAACTGTATAAAATCCCTACATTAAATATAGACAACGGTGAGAGGCAAGATGCTCTTAAGACCCTAAGAGGGCAATTGTCTAACTTCAGTACTCCCATTCTCCACTGGCCTTTAAGGCAATATAGATACCTGCCTCCAAGACTAATACAGTATACTAAGAAACATAATTTTCTTTGGGAAAAGAAGTAATCAATATGTAATTGATAGCATATATTAGATCCACTCAGGATCTAGTCTGCCCAGAGTCTTTACAGGACGGGTATGAAATTGTCCACTTACAGGGTGTGTCTGGTGCAGCAAAAAAGAGGGAAGGACTACAGTTTGATTTGCTGTGATCTGCCATGGTTCCAGGACTGCATGTCTTATCTTCACCCCTAATGAAGCCTATGCCAGTTGCTGGTCCTAGGAAATACCTCATCTTTTTTTCTACCAACTTTGCTCATTGTATATTCATGAAGCTGTTCAACCTCGAGACATGGTAAACAGAACTTATTTGCAAAAAGCTTTTTTTTTTCTAATTTTGCTCCATGTAATCCATAAACAGATTTTGTGAGAAAGCGTCAACTGCACAAGAAGATAAATAGATTCCAGGATTCAGATCTCCTTGAGCTCATCTAAATGAACTGAAAGACATCAAACTGTGGTAGGCAACCATATGGTTGCAGATGAGCAGGCTGTGTGATTTCATCTTCACGGCGTCTTTTGGACATGAGGATCTTGTTGCATAAGCATATCCAGGAATATCAGATGCATAATGACACGCAGTATAGGCTGTATACATTGGCATGCAGTGGTGACTTTAGCAGTGTCAGGTCTTATTACTTTGACACATCATGTCTGTGAGATAGGTCTTTGAACTAAGATATTTTATGTTTGGACGGCATTTCACCTACCAGATTGGGATATCAAATTTGAACACAGAATTGAGTATTACAGCTGTGAGTTAAAGCTGAGCCGTGTTTTGCCACCTGATGACTACATTAAAAAACATACACGTAAATAAATTAAAGAAGAATGCAGCACCCTGAACCTGTGCCAATGCATGCCACTTCTAACAAAGATGTAACTCATCTTGAATTCAACCTTTCCTCGCTTCTTGAAGAAAACTATCACATTTTATACGATAAGAATGCATTGTGAACAGATGAACGCTAACACACACTACCATTGCTGCAATGTATAGGGTCTCCTTTGGCATATACAATGTGGCCTTGATCAAATATGATCCTAACCATTACACCGATTTTTACAAAAAATAAAACAAGTCTTATTTCAAACTGTAATGTTACCCATCTCAGGCCTGATTGGGCCCTCAAGCTACCAGCAGAATTCCAGGTGATGTCTCTGACAATTTTCATGCATATCAAGGGTACAACACAGTCCGAAGACTTAGAAAAAAAGACTAGTTCACTGACTGGACGTCTTCCAATATAAGACAATCAATTTAGACTACAAATAGCTTATAATTTTGGGTAAGACATGATGATCATCAAAGTGAAAGGCAAAAAAGAGATAAAGAGTTTCATTAGACACTCTTTAGATATTAAACATTTTGAGTTCAGAGGGGAGAAATGGTTTCTGATAGATACCTGATACAATGTAGTTTACTATGGTGGTGGCCGTGTTATAGGCTTAGACAGTGCTGCATAGATGGCCTTCACTGGATGTCTTCTTGCTATATCTGTGTCCTACAGACAGTGACAGAAACCAGTACAAAATTTTGAGTAGCAAAATAGTTTATGCTGATCAACATGATTCTACAAAGAACATGTCTAATCAAATTAATTTAGTATTTTTTCTAAAATGAAAACTTGTCTAATGAGGGAAACTACATTCATATCAATTTCTAAAAGGTTTTCAAAAGCATTACGCATTACAAAAAAAATCAGATTGCATTGATACTGACTATATTGAACAGAGAAAAGGGGGATCTGATGGATTACAAAGGTAGGAAAAATTGTTTAAAAAGAGGTTAAATAGCGGTGAAAAGTATTTGTCGCCCTTTAACCCTAGCCAGCAGCTAGAATGACACAGCTGCTCACTCACCACCACCTCCCCCTTCCCCAGATTTGGGTGGGGGAGAGAATCATAGAATCATAGAATGATTTTGGTTGGAAGGGACCTTAAAGATCATCTTGTTCCAACCTCCCTGCCATGGGCAGGGACATTTCCCAACATGGCCTTGAACACTTCCAGGGACGGGGCATACACAACTTCTCTGGGTAACCTGTTCCAGTGCCTCACAGGAAATAATTTCTTCCTAATATCTAATCTAAATCTACCCTCTTTCAGTTTAAAACCATTACCCCTTGTCCTATTGCTACAATCCCTGATAAAGAGTCCCTCCACATCTTTTCTGTAGGCCTCTTTAAGTACTGGAAGGCCACAATACGGTCTTCCAGGAGCCTTCTCTTCTCCAAGCTGCACTGCCTCAACTGTCCCTGCCTGTCTTCATAGGAGAGGTGCTCTAGCCCTCTGATTATCTTCGTAACCCTCTTTTGGACCCATTCCAACAGGTCCACGTCCTTGTTTTGAGGGCTCCAAAGCCGGACACAGTACTCAAGGTGGGGTAGAATCACCTCCCTCAACCTGCTGTCCATGCTTCTTTTGATGCAGACCAGGATATAGTTGGCTTTCTGGGCTGCAAACACTTGTTGCCAGCTCATGTTGAGCTCCACAACCAACACCCCCAAGTCCTTCTCCTCAGGGCTGCACTCAATCCATTCTCTGCCCAGCCTGTATTTGTGCTTGGGATTGCCCCGAGCCACGTGCAGGACCTCGCAGTTAGCCTTGTTGAACTTCATGAGGTTTGCATGGGCCCACCTCTCAAGCCTGTCCAGGTCTCTCTGGATGGCATCCCTTCCCTGTACTGTGTTGACTGCTCCACACAGCTTGGTGTCATTGGCAAACTTGCTGAGAGTGTACTCAATCCCACTGTCCATGTCAGTGAAAAATGTTAAATGACACCGATCACTGTACTGACCCCTGAGGAATGATACTCATCACTGGTTGCCACTTGGACATTGAGTCATTGACCAAAACTTGTTGAGTGCAGCCATCCAGCCAAGTCCTTGTCCATGGAAGCGTAAAAGTGAGGAAAAACTTGTAGGCTGAGATAAAGACAGTTTAATAGATGAATCAAAAGCCATGCATGCAAGCAAAGCAAAATATGGGATTATTTCACTGATTTCCATAGGTGGGCAGGTATTCAGCTATCTCCAGGAAAGCAGGCTCCATCATGCATAATGGTTACATGGAAAGACAAACTCCATAACTCCAAATGTCCCCTCCTTTTTCTTCTTCCCCCAGTTTTACATACTGAGCATGAAGTCATATGGCATGGAATATCCCTTTGGCCAGTTGGGGTGTGTCTCCTCCCAACGTCTTGTGCCCCCTCCCCCCCACCCCGGGCCTGCTCACTGGTGGGGCAGTGTGAGGAGCAGAAAAGGCCTTAATTGCTTAGCAACAACCCAAAACATCAGTGTTTTACTAACACTATTTTCATTCCAAATCCAAAACATAGCACTATACTAGCTGCCAGTAAGAAAGTCAGACCACGACATTCATGGCAAAATCCTATAAAGATGCACTTCTAGAACAATCGATGCCATGCAGTTACCAAACAGGGGGATAGATAATTATTAATGACCAAATATGCAGATGATTCAAAACATACTTAAGTTAAAGCTAGTGACAGTGTCAAATCCATGAGAAGTGTTGATTTATAAGGTGGGATGTACATTGTAAAATGTATTTTACCAGTATGACATCCAGGAAGAAGGCATGTAGGACACTTACAAGGTGACATTCTGGAAGGCATTGGCTATTAGGTTGTCCTAATCTTCTACCCATGGTGAGGAATGTGATCCTTGAATATATAAACCAAAGGACATGATAAGAATGAAAAGGTAGCATTACTTTTTCACATGGAATTAACAACATCATATTTCGATTATTGGTCTATGATAATTTTAGAAAAGTTGAGTAAAATTATTAGACTGATTCAAGTTGAACAAAGAACTTAGTCAATTTACTTTTCCAGAAGAAGGTCAAGACCAGCCTTGATGACAGTGTCCTAGGAAAATAGATTTTTTTTATAGTATCAAATTTAATTTAGAAGAAAAAAGCTTTTTTTGCTCTCAGTGACAGTAGTCTAAAGTTAGGCAAATTCAGCTGAGAAGTAAAGTGCACATTTTTAGCAGTGAGAGTAATGAAGCATTAGAACAATTTACCTGCGAAAGTAATGGATTTTCTATCACCCGAAATCTCTAAATTAAGACTACATGTCTTTTTGGAAGATATACTATAGCTCAGACCAAATTTATGTGTTTGATTTGGAAATTACTGAGTGACGTTCTTTGCCCTTTGTTATAGCGAGAGGTCAGGCTAGATGATAGTAATGGCCTCTTATGGCCTTGAAGTCTATGAATCTAAGTTGTGGCTTTGCTTAATGAACAATACACGAGAAAACAGTGCCTGTAATTCCTCATACCACCCTCTCCCTGCCTTCATTGCCTGAGAGCACAGATGACTGAAATGATACAAAATGTTACAAATTTTAAAAATCTAATGCAAACTTTCCTGCTATGTTATAAATGCAAGAACTCAGTGATTTAAAAGAACTGCTGCCATGCTAAAACTTGGTAAAAATAAGTCAGAGCAGCTCAAAAACTATCATCTTGTAGATTTAAGTTTCTGTGCCACCTCCTGAAAATGGTAGCTGAGTTTCCATTAATTTATCGTCCTACTTATAACTTGTTTAAAATGATGTTCTTCTTTTGTATTTCCTGTTATTACTTGTATGACATAAGTTATCCTTTTATATTACTTCTATACCTAATTGGTATGAATACAGATCTTAATTTAAAAGAAGGTAATTGTGATCCTTCTCTTATGTGCGCTTGATGAAAGCTGTGCATATTTAATTTCTAAATAAGCATCCCTTTCCTTAGAAGTTCAACAAGAAACAAGTCGGGTAGGATTCCTTTGCTGAAATCATAGTGACCACGATGGCCTGTGGTCTGTGCTTCAGATACAGGGACTTATTGCTACCTTCTTTCAAAAGAATCACGTGTTCAGATCTAGACATGTTAATTTGCTGCAGACATGAAATAATGATAAGATTTCACTAAAAATTCATCTATGATGTCACAAGCTTGTGGGGAAATGAAACTCCTCTACATACTATTTTTATAGCCTTCTCTAGTCTTTTTATGGCTTCTTTAGTCTTTGCCACTTGACCGATCTATTGGTATTTACAAATGGAAGGATTAGTTCCTAAAGAAAAAGAAATCTTAATCATTTCTTGGGCTTAAGGTCTACTGTACTAACCACACAAGGAAATTAGAGTAAGCTATTAGAAAATGAAGGCTTTAATTCATACATAAAGACCAAACACATAATTTCCAGGGTATTCTTGCATATTTCATTTTAATCTGTAGAGTGCACTTTTTCTCCTTTGTACAGTATTGGATACTGGATGAGATTCATTATGCTTCTTCTCCCCTGGGTGCACACGATCCTTCCTCCGTGACCCAGATAACAAAAAATCCAAATCCAAAAATATGGGGTGATACCTAGACAATCAGAAAGGGCATAGACATTTTTAACTTTCTCAGTATCTATGTATTCATTGAGTACAACAGCTATAAGAAAAACTGTTCCCTTGAACAGAATGAGGATATGTATCTTGGAGGTGTAAAGAGCTATTTTTACATGGTCATTCAATTAAAGAACGTCTTCATTGTAAAAAGAAATAAGTATATTCATTTAGCTCTCTTGAAAAGTGTTGCTGTGAGCGCCCTAGAGAAAGGACAAAAAATCCACTGGTGACGATCAGTTAGTCTTAGCAATTGTCTTCTGATATTTCACTATGGTGGTAGAACAGACATATTGTGAAGAGACCGGGAGCTCAATTTTATGGTGTAAATTTTAAGAACCAAGAAGTACTCACACTTTTGTTCATCAGTCTATTTATAATGGATATAAAGTGAGTATTGATAAATTTCAGCATTCATTAAAAAATACCATATATTGATTTTTTTACTCAGAGTGGACATATGTGAACAGCAAATCTAGGAACAAGATGGTAAAGGGTTTATTATTATTACTTAAGCTACTATTTATTCTTTTTTTATAAGAAAGAATTGAAGAATTTTTTTCTTTTTACTCTGGAGGACAAATTCAAATAATTCAAAACATAAATGGAAAGAATTCTTGTACAATATTCAACTAGGGACCAGTCACCATTCCTATCACCAGTTTATAAAAGGAAGCAGGAAAGATATAGAAGGTAAGAGAAAGTAGGACAACTGGGCCGAAGAATGGCAAATCAAAATAAAACTGAGATATCCTGAAGATGGGAGCTTTCCCATCACGCATTCCCCCCCCCATTAAAAAAAAGAAAAAAGAAAAAAGAAAAAATAGCAGGGGGAAGTTTAACATTAGGCCAAGTATTGACAGTATATACACAGAAACTATTCACTTTAGATTTTAGAAACTGTTAGGGTTTTGTTATAAGCAAATTTGTCTTTCTGCTAATGACCTTCAGGTATTTCTCTAAGTGTCTAAAAGTTGCCAGGTTCTCGGAATTAACCACTTTGCAAATGCGTGGAGGAGCTCAAGTCATTATTCTCCTAGAGGGTTAATGCGTCATGGTGTTATATAATACTTTGTTACAGTACAACCAGAAATAAAATATAGAAGGACAACCTAATTTGTAGATATCTGTAGCTACCAACATAGTGATAATTACGAATAGCCAGAACTGATGAAATAGCAGATCATCTGGAAAAAAATTAAGCAGAACTATTTCTAATCATTAGTTCTTTTAATTCTGTTGCCGATCCTTTACTTCTTGGTGTAAGGGTAGAAGGGGTAGAAGTAAAATAGTAAATCAAAATATGACATTATTTTCTAATTCTGGAAACAATAATCTCCACTTAGAAGTGTTTAACAACACTTTCATCTTTATTTAAAAATAGGAAAAATCTGAAAAAAAGAAGGAATTCTTTATCATTAACCTTTGAGTTATTTGTGTCATTCTTATGGAAAAGGGAAGAGGGGAAGAGAATAGTATGTATGCTACTGCATGCAAAGACTCAAAGTAAATGTAGAAGTTTGACAAGGAAGTGAAGAAAAAAATCCTTCTCTGAACTATCACTCTTGTGATTTAAAGAATTTTCCAATGAACCTGGAAATACACAAAATTCCAGAGCTGAGACTTTTAAAGCTTTACCACACAGTACATAGATCTACGCAGTCTCCATGTGGTTTAGATCAGACTCTAAATTTGCAGTTGAACGTAGGAACATTTTTCAACTCACCCATCACAGGTTTTATAACGCTTCATCACCAGCTTGATGGAGCATTGTTTTACTACTTTGTGAGCTTTCAGATAGGCAAGAGATAACAGCAGGACTGGAGAGCCACCAGGTGTTTCCAAAATTGAGTGTGGTAGTGGTAACTTGTTCCTGGCAAAACCTGAATTATTGTAATGTCTAGCTGTGAAGCAATGCCCGGCATTTTGCTCATTCTGTGTAGATCAAAGTCAGTCCAGTACTTCGCTGTCTAATAATTTCTTTTCAGCCTTATGTTTAGTGCCAATTACAGTAGATGCTTAAGCATGCTATTGCTATTTCATGGGAGTATCTGCTAGAGCGAGCCTTCAGCATTTCTAAATGGTTTATGTGTTAAGTCCCAGACCACCTAAGTGAAAAGCTGAGGAGTATTTAGATCTTGACTTGTAAGGTCTGATTTGTATGGGACTCATGGTGCTCTGTTGAGTAGAAAGCATTTCAGTTTTTCTTGCAATTACAATGTCGCTACTGGTGCTGACGTGCCTTTGGTGTCTGCATCTGCAGTGCAGTATTAATTTTTGTTAGGACTTTGCACAGCTTCCTTTTTAGTTCAGTCTATGCTATGTACTTATGCAAGGGAAAGCAAAGGCAAACATTTTTCCATAATTTCTTGCACTTGGTGCAGAACGTGGCAAGGTCCATGACAATCTTTTTGTTGCATGGTGATTGTTTCCACAGCCTGGGTCTGATTCCTGTGAAAGATCTTTTTAACCCAGAGAATGTTGTTTTGGCCACTCTAAGCCATCCTGAGCTTTAAAAAGTGTTCACTCCGTCATACGCCAAGGTGACAGGAGTGAGACCTTATCCTTGACTTAGCAATCTGGGACATCAATGTAGAGAGTAAAGATCAGATTCAGAGGTGTGGGCAAGATGAACTGCAACATTTTGCACTGGTTAAAGCTCCTAAGGGCATGTGGCTTCATGCCAAGCAGTATTGAATTGCTATAAGCCAAACGAAGGCCTGAGATCATGTTATCCTCTTTTGCAATGGCATGAAGCCTCTAAGGCCCTCTATCAGAAAGAGTAGAAATGCTTAATAATAGATGCTGCTATTGAGATTTAAATATTAATGTGTCTATACATACATATTCTCAGACTGTTTTGTGTAAGAACATTGTCCTTTATTAATTCACTGAGCTTTTGGAGTGGAAGTGAGTACTCTTATGGTGAAGTAATGTGTTTGTGAAGCTCTGTTACTGTTTATCCTTTTTTATGCAAATAGTTTTATCCATCCCTGCTCAGGTTTTATTCCTCTGTCATTAGGAATCCATTTTTCCCTTAGAATTAAAAAAGAAAAACTGTGATGAAATGCTTTTTTATGAGATGACTATATGTAAGAATTTTTTAAAAATATGCTTAACTTGTTAGATGATCTGATTTTCCCCAAATTAATTTTATTTACAACAAAACAGTGTTATTATGTTTGGTACTTACGCTCACCATACCTTCAGAGCTGGAATCTCAGATTCTCCACAAAACTAAATGTTGTAAAGTGCTTTGACTAATGTAATTGTTAGATGTTCCCTGACTAGCTAATGACTACATGCTCATATTGATATTATGGGATGGTCCCTTCGGGGAAAGCCTCATATTGTTTCCTGTCAGCGTGAGTCAGTTTGCCTGCTGAAGTGAAGTGCTACAGGCAATTCAGAGTGTTCAAGAATAAAGTCTGATTAGTTGACGCTGAGGTGTACATGGCAAATAAAACACTAAGTGTGAGCTAATAATCCAAATGGTTCCCTAAAAAGAAGCATTAAGACACCACAAAGTCGTTTTTCATAAATAAAAGTTAAGTGGGTGGATTTTTTTCAGATTGCCAAGCAGACTCTTAAAATACACATAGATAAAATTCTCTTTGCCTTCTAATTGCAGAGGTCTAGTTGTAAAAAAGGAGGAAAAAAACAGTGGAGAATTCTACTTCAAACTCTAAAGTTTTGTAGAAATCAAATTTCTCCTCATGTATTTATTATATTCCTTGCATTACCAGGCAAAACAAGTTTATTTTTCTGATTAAATTATCTATTTAAGGAACAATTTCTTACAGGCCCTTTGGGATGCAAATTGAGAAAGTGGTGATGTTTCTAAAGCTGAAGGCCTTAGTAAACCTCAACAGATGTGGAAAGTTTTAATTCTTAATTCCAAAGATTAAGAATGAGAAAGAGGGAAAAATTAAAAGGACATGCAGGAAAAATGGCTTTCAGTGTGATAATTTCTGTAATATCATTGTTGATGACTTCCGTGCTTTAATTTGAGTTGTTAAATCCATTACGAAGCAGGTTAAATTACATTAAATTACTTAACTGCTAGTGCAGTTGTCACAAGGCTATTTTTCAGTTAAAGCGCCTTTCAAGAGAAGACGTGAGCACACTCCAACAGAAGGCATGCCCATGGGGCCTCAGCTGAGAGGAAGAAGAGCCAAAACATCAAGAGGAGGAAAGTAAATGACATGCAACACAAAGGCCTTGATGAGGCGCAGGCCTGAACTTTATGAAAAAAAGCTTCTTTCTGGTAAGGGCACAGGAAAAGAGGTCTGACTTCTAGGACAGGGTTGGAGAACTTGGAAGAGGGAGTACAGGATCTGTCAAGATGATAGTGAAGGAAAAGCTGCCATTAAAGGGTGCTACTTTCAGTTAGGTAGAACTTCGCCAAACTTTAAGTCTGCAGGATGATTTATTTTAATGCCAAATATCTGATTTGCATTCAATTTGTATGAAATGTTAAGCATAATCTATCTTATTATTGCTGAAAATAAGACTGGGGAAAACATGTTAGATTCACATTATAAAAGCTGCAATTTTTCCATGAGGAATATCCACAGTATCTGTGCAGTATCTGTATTTTTGAGGAAGGGATTGAAATTTTGCACACAAGGATTTTCTGTCAAGAATGTGTCTTTTGTGAAGCTATGAGCAGCTCACTTTATGCAGGGCCAACTGGGCTTGTTAGACTCTAGCTGCAAAATTCCCCAAAAATATTGTGTGTAATGGTCAGACTCTACCTTGCAACTGGACAACTGAATAAAAATGTCCTAGCAACTTGCTCCTGATTGATGCAAGCTACTACATCACTGGGACTCAGAAGTAAGGGCAGAAAGACCACCTCTTCATTTATCTACTGTGCTAGGCTTCCAGAAACTTGAAAAGGAAAAGAACCTCACTAAGAGGCAGAAAGAAAAACAAACAGAACCTGCAGTTTGTTGAAGCATAAGCAAAAGGAGGGAATGAGGTAATGGGGTTTGAGGATGATAATTAACACAAGATCAAAAGAAAAGTTTGGAAGAGCCAAGAAAGGACAACAGTCCTGGAAAGAGAAAACCGTGGAGCACTAGGACTAGGGTTTGGTGTAACAAGTTGGTGTCCTTGCTGAAGCCAGGAACCCTGCAGCGGTAACTGAGCCTGAAATGGGCAATGGCTATCAGGAAGATGGACAAGACCAGAAAGGGGACAGGCTGGAAAGAAATGGGGAGTTACTGTGTCAGCTCTGAGTTGAAAAATGGAAGAATGAAATTGCTCGCTCAACCACAAAGTGCAATCCAGGACTGTGAAACATGGCAAAGTATCAGTTCTTTGTATGTAGGGCCTTAAAAAGTAGAGGCTGATAATATACTGCTGCTGGTGGTTACATAAGTTAGGTCAAATGGCAGATAACGGTATTGATGACATCTGAAAGCTCTTACTGTGCTGATGAACTGTGTGCATGCTAACACAATGTAAATCTCTGGTTATAAATGTGGCAGGAAATTGTATTTCTTAACCAAAAATTATAAGGAGGTTTTTAAAATCACAGCACGAACAAGAATGCCAGAGTTAAATTAGACTATGAAGTGGCATTTCCAACATTTCCAGTCTTTCACGTATTTCCATTTACAACCTTAAAGTTAATCAACAGAGGGATGTGTGTATGTGAGCTTGTAAGTGTATGCAAATAACGTAAGCTGCAGAAGAAGAAAAAGGTTTCATGCTTGCGCAGCCTTCCCATAACAGTCATTGCCTAAGACAAAATCAGGACCGACATTCAGTTGCCTTCACCAAAGACTATTAACCTCCTTCTGTAGATCTGTTCTCTTCCTAAGCACGCACTTACAACATAACCTTGATTCATCCCTGAAGCCTGGCCAATCCTGACCTCTGAATGAGGCAAAGAGTGGTTGTGAAAAGTATGTGATTGTGAGTCTAATTAAAGACTTTAATATTTATATTGGACAACTGTTGATGCTGCAGTTTTACTTTTTTCTTAATGCTGACTTTTTGTTAATATTACTTTAGATTCTTTTAGGAAGGAAATCATGTAAGGGTATTGCTTGGTGATAGAAGTTTTTATAACAAACTGCCTAACTTCGGGTTAAATATGTTTGTTTTTTTTTAAAATTACAACAAAGAATGATTTTATGAAGACAGAAACACTGATCTTTGGAATACCTTGCTGTATCATTTCTGGTCTGCAAAAGGAAAGAAAAAAACATTATTCCATGTTTTTTATTTTTCCAAGGACTCACAATCTTTTCATAGATAGACTGTCAATCCATATGGATCTGTCTGAGGAGTTGCCTATAAATTATTTTCTTGCATTATTAATTGTATCTATCTGGTTTATTATACAATGACTGCTACAACTGGTTCCACCTACATCTGTAGAAACGCATGAAAGATTTTAGTAATGCAGATTTTTGCTGTCTGCTTTAGCAACCTATATTTAACGCTTTAAGGATTAGTAGCATGATATGACAAGTGCTTTCCACTGTTTCTTTGTTATAGTATGCCGGCTTCTAGGTCCATAACTTTCAGATACAACTCCCCTTCCCACCCTCTTGTCAAACCAAAGAGGGATAGTCTCTGGGCAGCATTATTTGCTCTCTTTTACAATTTACTGTATACATATTTTTTCTTGAACTATGTCCAGGTATAATCAGGTCCAATAAGCAGTAAACAATTAGAAAAACTAAACATTAGGGATGAATAATTTTATCAGAAATTTTTTAATCAGTAATTTTCTCTCTTAAATTGTTCTAATGTGGATAGTTTGACTGTGAAATAAAAATTATTTCCACCAGGAAAATGATCCTTTGGGGTGTAGCTACACCCTAACTTTGTTCAAAAGTGTGCATAAGAATAGGGGAACAAGGAAGCATACAATTCTCCTATGTTTTTCATATGCTTAATATACAGAGATGTTTAACTTCTGCCAAAACTTGATACAAAGCCACAAGAAATCAAAGGGAGCCCTTCCACTTGTTGACTTCTGCAGAATTCAGACCAAATCATCTATGCACAGCCAGAAAAGTAAGTCTACTGATTGTTCATATAAACAACTCCAAAGAAGCGGTCACTACATTTAATTTTGTGTGCTTACACTCCACCAAAAAGTTATACTTTTTGTCATTATCATTGGCGAATCCAACCCAAACCATGACGCAAAGGCAGGTTCTATGGAAATTGTCACTGATTTCAGTTTGTTTTGCATTAACCAAGATATTAACTTATTAAAACAGTAAGAGAAATTCATACTTTTCTAAAGGTAGAATAATACTATCTCAAACTGACTTTGTCCTCAGAGAAGGGTATGATGGGAAGAGAAAAGTGATGTTCAAAATTAACTGGAAGTAACAAATGCAGAATCATTACATAGGCTTTTGAGAAGAGCTGTAAGAGCACCTCTTGTTTGTTTCTTTAGTTGATTTCCCCAATGAGTGGACTGAAGTGTATGGGAATCAACTGAAGACATTTTGCTTGGTTCTGCTAGCTACACTGAGAATATTCTGGTTCTCCATCATGATATTATTAACTCATTGTATATAGTTCAGTTCCACTGCAAGGAAGAAGATGTGAAGCCTCCAGAGCAGGGGTCTCACTACCTCTGGATTTATATGCTTCAGGACGAGGGCAGAGTAGCACGCACCAATTTTAAGCATAAAAGTGCATTGTTGTGTTCAGTTGACTTTTTTTGTGGTGTAAGAGTTAGAAAAAACCTTCACCACCTTTTAGACTGAGGACAGGTGAATTCAGCAAGTGGTTAACTAATAATTCAGCAGTATCAATTCATTTTTTTGTGTGTATGGGTCTTGTTTTGGTATCTTGCAGGAAGAAATGAAAGAATGCCTTGTGCTGATCTTCTCATAGTCTTGTCTCCCAAATATATTTCCTTAAAGAGCAGCTACTGATACGTAATTATAGAAATCCCACTGAGCACAGCTATAATCACCTCTCCACCCAAATATCTGTTCTTAATTTTATTATATGTAATATGAAGCTCTGTGGAAGTAATAATAAAACTTAATTAAAGATACACTGTACAACAGCTTTTCCAGTTGAGCCGACTGGAGCTACAGCTTAACTCCCTTGCACCCTGTAAATACACATTTAGTTCTTTGACTTTGATATGAAATGTCCAGCCACTCTTTCCTCTGGGGAAATATTCTCAGCAGAAAATCTGAGAATCCTATAGTCAGTAAAAACAAAAAGAAGAAAGGAAGGAAAAGGGAGGAAAAAGGGAAGGGAAGGGAAGGGAAGGGAAGGGAAGGGAAGGGAAGGGAAGGGAAGGGAAGGGAAGGGAAGGGAAGGGAAGGGAAGGGAAGGGAAGGGAAGGGAAGGGAAGGGAAGGGAAGGGAAGGGAAGGGAAGGGAAGGGAAGGAAAGGGAAGGAAAGGAAAGGAAAGGAAAGGAAAGGAAAGGAAAGGAAAGGAAAGGAAAGGAAAGGAAAGGAAAGGAAAGGAAAGGAAAGGAAAGGAAAGGAAAGGAAAGGAAAGGAAAGGAAAGGAAAGGAAAGGAAAGGAAAGGAAAGGAAAGGAAAGGAAAGGAAAGGAAAGGAAAGGAAAGGAAAGGAAAGGAAAGGAAAGGAAAGGAAAGGAAAGGAAAGGAAAGGAAAGGAAAGGAAATCAGGAAAAATATTTCCTGAAAAAATACAGAGCTTAAAAAGGAGCAATAGACTTACATTTGTTAAGGACTAGATTAATCAGAGGACTGTTCAACAGTGTGGGACTGGTTTGATGCTATGTCATTCAAACAGAATACAAGATTTTTTTAGCAAGGCTGTGAATGATATGAAATCTGTTTTAAAATCTGCAGCTCATACTGTTATATCAACTGTACAGTTGTAGCAGAAGTTAAAGTAACTATAAACAGTAATGTTTTCAACTAATAATATCTTGAATAGTTTTTCTTTTTTTTTTTTTTATCTTGTAATAGGTAAGTTCAGATCACCCCATAACCAGAGTGTAATGAAATTGTCAACATTTTCTTCATTTCTTCTTTTCCTGACAAATGGTGTGAACATATCACCTTTTTCTCTTAATGGAAAACCTAACTGGAATACATCAAAATGCTATTAGGTTTTTCATTTTCTACCACAATTTAATGCTGGGGAATGCATGCAACCTTCATCTGCGCACGACTGTAAAATATTCCCTGTCCCTGATAAAATGACTGCAATGGAAAATCAAGCAGAATTGTTCTCTATTTTGTATTGCTATTCCTTTGTTACAGTCTCTCTCTGACTGCGTGTAGGAGGATTATCAGGACTACACAAATACACATGGGTTATATTACCTAAAATGTGCTAAAAATGACTTAGGTAAAATGTTAATGTGTAAACATGTTTAATTAAAAAGTCTCCATCTTCAACACTACTTTGGTACATACAGCATTTCTTCAAAAATAAAAATAGTGAAGAAAACAATGCATTTATCATAAGTTCCTGGAGATGTTGATTTCAATATTATGTAGAAAATAGAGAAAAAGATCAAATACCCTCATCCCGAGGGAAATATCTATAACCTATTCGTTGTTTAATTCATTTTGTCATGAGCTAAACCAATAGTGAGGTATAAAATAAATCTGGGCTTGCATACATAATATAAGTCAACAGAGATCCTAAAAATGAAATCCTTCATCTATAATATTACACCTTACAAGATCAAATCATGTTCCTTTTTGAGGCAATTTCTTTAAATGGGAGCCGAATTGGGCCCTTGCATCGCCTCCCTCAAAGGGAAAATCTGTGCCAGAGTGCATAAAAAATTGTTATCCTAAGCTAAGTACAAAACGCATAATTATGATAGCAAGTTTCTTTAATAACATGAGGTACTAAATAAAATTAATGATACTTTTGAATTCCTAGCATCTCTTATCTATCTGAAAACTAAAAAAAAATAATATTTGTCTATGTAGCAATTTTTTGTCTCTAAAGCAGTTGTAGTAAGTAAAATGGAACTTCTTCACCAAGTTTTATGAATAAATAGACACATTGTTGAAGGAACATCAACATTATAAATTTGCCTTTGCCTAAAGATATTGACTGTTTTCTGATAGCTAACTAAAGTAATTTAATAATTTATAGAGATATGTATGTGTTTATAGTTAAATATACATTTCAGATTAAGTTTTCTATTAGTACAAGTGGAGGAATCAAACAGCAAATTTTCCCTTTTCTTTTTGTTAAACAATACATAATGTACAGAAGAAATCAAAGTTCTGGAGTAGTTGTTTCAATGTAAAATAAAATCAAATTATTTTGATTAATTGGTGCTTAAAAACAAAATTTCTGGAATTAAAAAATGTAAAGCAGCAAAACTGAAACATCCTATGGAAGTGCATATTGGTTATGAAAAATAAATGTTACTAGGATGGGAATATAGATTTTTGTCTAATTTTAATATAATAATAATAATAATAATAAGAAGAAGAAGAAGCCATTTTTTGTTAAGGCAGTGCTGATTTAAGGATGACTTCGTAGCAGTGCTTCGACTTGTCAGTTAGCAGCACCTAGATCTGGTCTATTGAGGCTGCAAGAGCAGCAGTAGACAGGTGTCCTACCCTTCTCCATGCTCATCAGCAGGCTGCGGCTATTGTCTCAGCCAGAGACATTGTCAGCCCCTAGAAAAACCAGAGATCAAATGTAGAGGTCATTAGCTAGCACCTTTTGGTCTTGCTATAATAACATCCCGATTGCATACATGGCAATTTACATAGCATTACCCATTATGCTTTGTGCTGCAATTTTGCTTTTGGAGGTCACTCTAACTTGATTAACTCTCTCTTAAGAGTGCCTTTTCTAAGCATCAAAGCCCCACATTTACACATTTTACTCTATTCCTTGTTGACAGCTTCTTTGAAACTAAGGTGCTGTGTCAAATTGTAGTGGGAATCCTGAAAATATAACCGTAAAAAAAAACCCAAAGCCATAAGGTAAGACTCAAAACCTTCAATAACAAAATATCCAATTAAAACCATCTAGGTGGCCTTGGTAAGCTTACAGCCTTTCTGAATTTGCAAACCTCAGTAGATATTTTTAATTGCTTTTTCTGTATTATTTATTTGGTTTATCTGTAATTAGATACACAGACTATCTGCCTCTCTTGTTCATTTTCTTCAGCATTAGCTGTTCACAGTGGATGTTCCTTCCACTAGGTATCTGTCAGAATTTGGGATTCTATACCCATTATCGAGATTGATAGCAGTTATCAAACCTCAAAATACGCATGTGTTTTTTAAATATTAGCTGTCACAGTGTGATAAGTTGTGTTGGATTGTATGTTGCTGAGTGTAGCACAGAGCCCAGTGGGGCTCAGTTTTAAAGACGAACATACTGAACTCGATGGCAGAGCACAGAAGCAACGTAAACACATCGACACAGATACAGAGACGAACAGGCATGCACACACAACTGGTGCTCAACATTTAATGGAAATGTATTACAGTTGTTCAACATCCTTATCTTTCATTTTCCAACATAATTTAATTGCAGAAGCAAAAAGGAAATGTTGGTTTTGCATTTCATAGACTGGATAAAATTTACTGTAGCTTTGGAATAATTAGTTAAAGAGAACATGCATAAAGGCTAAAATACTGCAGAGAAATGCAAAATACGGGAAAGAACAAGTGCAAATTGACCTGTATTATATAGGTGGCAGGGAGTAATCATGCTCTGTTATGCATTTTACAGCATAGTGGTCTACCAAAGCATTAGGAGATGTCTGGAAAAAGTGATCCACAACACATCTACTGAATCTCTGTGAAATCCTTCCCATTTTGGAATATTAACTAATTCATTTTAATTCTTATCCTTTAAAAAAAAAGCAATCAGATTTTGATTACACCTTTTTTATTTAACAGAAGAAATGAGTGTTATTATTGCTTTAGAGGCAACAGACATAGGTGCATCCGCATGTGCATAATAGCATCATTTTAGCCCGTGAGTCCAGTCCTTCTTTTACACTCCTAAATAATCTCAAAACATTTTACACATTCTTTTCTGCAGAAATTTGCATATTAATGTAGTCTAATTGGCTACTCTTGTAGCCTTTAATGCTATCTGCAGTGTTCAGATATCTTTAATAAAGAAGCTGTAGAACAGTTTTGGGCTCTTTAATGGGGACTTTAAAAGTATATAATTATCCCTTTGTGCATACAAACTAACAGAAACACTTTTATACTGACAGAGGATTGCTGATATTATTTATTTTTTTATTTCTCTAAAAGGTAGTGGTGAAGAATTCACTTCTAGCGAGCTAAAATGTGGTATTTTAATTAAGTGGAAAACTTGAAAAGGGAAGCTTTTTGCAGAGGGGGCTCAATTGCTTCTTACAACCTTTCTGAAAAGGGCAGAGTGTTAAAACAAACCTCCCACTTTTATTTTCAAAAGGAAAAAAAATCAGAAGCTAAAGATAATCTCTCCATTAGTATTATTAAAAGTGTTCGGCTTTCTTCACATGCTTTAGAAGCAGACAGACTTGTCACGAGCATCACATTTGCAAGCACTGTCACAGCTACTGAAGGCTCTGGTAAAAGCACAGAAGTGCGTTAACAGTAACTGCAAGCAGCCTTTGGGGAACAATAGGCTTACCTATACTGTGCCCAGCTATTCAAAAAAACAAGTTGCTTTATTATACTCCATACTCGCTTTAGTGCTCATATAGTGCTTGACCCAGCCTCATTTTTTGAAGTACTGTCACTAGTTCTAAACACCTTTTTCATTCCCTTTGTGTTAGCTAATTTGACTGTTATAGCATTCACCAAAATAACACTGAATCCAGCGTGTAACATCCAATATGTTCTACTGCTGGAGAGAGAAACCTTCCTTCAAAGGTTCTTCCATTTTTTTTCTGTGCACACATACATTTGATCATTTGTCTTCTTTTAAAAGAAAGAAAGAAAGAAAGAAAGAACGATCTAAAAATTATTTAATTATCTTGACAGATACATGTTGACAATAATTATATATAAAAACCCGTTGGTATTAAGACAATAGCAAAAAGTAGCTCAGGATTTGCAGAACAATTGTAATAGTGTCATTAGTGCCATAAAACTTCTCAAGCATGTCAGAATCACTCAGCAAGAACAATGTGGGACACTATTACAAAAGCCTTGTCTAACTAGGAAGTAATTTCTGTTTGGATTTCACTCTGTTGTTTTGGCAATTAATCTGCTCTAGGTTGGTTGCATTGTTGAATAAAAATACTTTTTAACATGCTGTGTGGATGCCATACATAGGGTGATGGAAAGTGGACTAAATTTGCATGACCATACTTTGTCTGCTGTAATAAAGCCGTGGCTGCAGTATAATCAAGCTGAATAAGTAATCAGCTAGGATAGTGTTTTCAGATCTTTTTTCCTTAGGTCAAGTAAGTCCCTAACTGACATACTTTTATAGGATTAGGCAAGATCTAACTAGGTTTGGCATCTAATCTGTTTTAGACAGTGGTTCATTTTTTCCGTCATTTCTATCCATAGGGAGGCAAGGTCACCCAATATGTAGACAGAACAGACTGTACTTCTGCATGACAAATAAAACAAGGGGAACACGGGCAGGTTTGAAAGAGTCTGAGACTCTATTCCATTTCAGGCATCATGAAAAAAGAACTGTCTATTGCCAAATGGTGAAACAGACTTTCTAAGAGCAACAAGTTGTGTGCAGACTTGTGGCATAGCAAGCCAGAAACACCATAGTACTTTAAATATTTTTGACTTGCTGAAGCACAGAAATTATAGCCATTGCTTCTGTTTCCTTTCATAACACTAATTTCTTGGTGAAGAAGGAAGAAAACTAAAAGGAAGAAACTAAAACCACCTCAGCTTGTATGTGTTTCAGATGACCAAATAGCCATGGGAAAGGAGAAAACGTCACAAATTAATAAAAATTTGTCTCTAAACGTGCGGCCTAATTCTTCCTTCTCAGCTATAAAAGCAGACGATTAAGTATCTAGCCCAACACTGGAAGTAAAAGTAGGGTTCAATAATTTTATTTTTCTAAAGATACTCTGTTGAATACATTCTTATCTTCAGAAACTGAAAAAAATAAATGGACATCTTCAGAATCCACATTAACTCTCCAATTACAATAAAAGTAATTACTATCCAAGGCAGCTTTTCTATAACATGGAAGAATTAAGAAGGTTTCCTCACTAGTCATCCACATCCTCCCACAAGGAAACCTGAATGTGTGTCTCCAGCAAACAACCAGAAACCAGGGCCAAAATGACCCTCAAGATCAGTTCAATAAAATGATTAAACTGAGAGCAGATGTTTGGGAAGAATAGTTAATACCACAGACCTAAGCACCGGGCCATTTGTTTGAAAATCAGTCAGGAAGATCTGACTGCACGAGGTACCTTAAAAACCAGCAGGGAAGGGTTAGATTCCCTTTGTTGATCAAGTTCTGTATATTTTTTATGAAATAGAGCTCAAAGGCATTTGAGCACTTTACAGATTCCTTAAAGAGACCTTTTTCAATTATATGTGTATGAGAAGTGGGCTGTTGTATACGCATACCGTCTTGCTGAAATTGTTCTCAGAATGTTTAGGAATGTTCCCTGGCAGGAATATTGAAAAAGTCAAAATATTTTTCTGTTCAGTGCAGTAATCTCCACTTATAAAAAACTCAGATGAACACCTAAGCATCCAGGGCATGGATCGGAAACAGCTTTTTACCGGAAGAAGATATTGCTTTAAATATGCAGCAGGACAGAGGAGAAACAAAATGTCAACCCAATCTCTGCCTCCCCTGGAAAACAATCCATATAAATTATATGGAATAAAATTGGTGATATATTCTGATCAAGTACCTTTGTATGGAAAGAAGTTTAGATTTAATATGCTGGAATTCTGTATTTCCTCTTGCAATGGCCACTGGAGAGGATGGCTCCCTCCCGCTCACTACTGTGAGTTACTTATGGAAAATAAAGTGCAAAGAATGCAATTCTCCCTCTCACATGCTACACCTGGCTTGTGGATAAAGATAACGGCTATAGTCCCTGTTGCTTCCCCTTCTTTTCTTCAGATGACTTAATTCATCACTAGCAGGGAAAGCAATAAAATGTATGGGAGAAGCAAGTGCTGCAGCAAGAACATAAAATGTGCCTTTTATATATTCAAATTCATATCCAGTTGTAGGAAATATTCATGACTAATATTAAACTAAGCCCAGAATTAGGCAAAATGCAACAGACATATATTGAAGTGAGCATTTTATTATGTGCTATGTCAGTCAGATTAAAGAAAAGAGTGCATGACACCGACAGGATATTGCATGTATATCAAGCAATCTATTTATATATGACAGGGAGGGTTTGATTTCTGGAAGGAGTGACAACCCAATGAAATAACTGTTCGCCTTCAAAATTACTATAGTCTAAATGTATACCCTTTAGAATACAATTTTAAATTACAATTAACAAAATGTAGATAAATATGTTTGGGAATCAATTCTGACATACAGAATCGAGGAAGAAGAAATAATCCGTAAAAATACCAAGAGGTTTCTGAGTGTCATCAGCACCCTGGCTCTGAAAAACTGAATGAAGGAAGCAATGGATATTTCTCTGAGAATCCCAGAGAAGGTAATTTAATAAAAGGGCTGATTCGTTTGATGCCAAAAAGGCCTTGAAGTAGAGGTGGGGGTGGCAAGTTATATTGCGCTATTTTTCCCCAAGATCAACATGTAAACTGGAGAAGTGAATCTGCTGTCATTAACAATATCTGATCAGGATATGAGCCTGTTTGTAATAACAAATCGCAACATGTCACGTTGCAACGTAGAACATTTCACTACTGTTCTAGCGAAGTTAAAGCTTTTGTTTTATTGCATGTGTTTCTAGTCATTTGCTTCCTGCTTTGGTGTAACATTGAGTACATATCTGCAGAGACAGAAACTTCAATGCTAGCAAAGAGATAATTGCTGCACCATTTTTAAATAGCCCCTGCTGGGAGAAAACAAAAAACACAAAGCAACAAAACAAAACACCCCCAAAAAACACAGAAAACCTAAAGAACTAAAGCTGAACCCACTAACTTCATTACCTGTAAAGATAAAGAGCATTGAAACAGAAATTCTTTGAGTTCACAATCATTACACTTGGGTGCTTATATGAGAGAGTAGGATAAAGGAAAAGAACAATCAACGGTCAATTGACTATTTCTTTTTCTAGAATTAGAATTTGCATGACTGTTACATGTTTCCAAGGTTATCTGAGCAGAACACATACCGCCCATCTGACACGCAGTCCATAAAGTAGGCTGAATGAGAAAAGCAGATATTCCATGTGAGACACATCAACCTGCATTCTAAGCAGTAATGAGAATCACTGTAGTCAAATCTCCTCTTGCTCTTATTTCCATGAGGTTTCAGCAATATCCATTTGATGCATTTGGGGGAGCTATAGGACAGACGCAATCACGTATGGCTTTATACATCAATAATTCCAAACTGTATTTTCTCATAACCTTTCCTTCTTTGTTCAAAAGGGGACTTCCATTTTAAATTGTAATCTATGACTTTTGAAACGGATGTTAAAGTGTCTTGCCGACAAATTCTTCTGGTTGATTTTCTTCTCTCTCCTTTCTTCTTCTCCTTCTTGCTGTTTTGAAAAGCCATCATGGTAGCATTATGTGTAGGTGAAAGGTACTAGACTGTAAGGCGACAATTAAGCTCCCATTTTTTAGTGGGATTGCTATGGGGATTATGTATTTAGGAGATGTTAATCGAAGTTGCACACAGATGTTAAAATTCAGCATATATTAGCTACTTATACCCAGAGATTAAACCATTTCCATAACACACTGCTAACATCTTAGTCTGAATACTTTCTACTTCCAAATCTCACTCTACATTAAGCTTGATTACTTGTGGTTTCATAATGCATTTGCTAATATCATCTTAATCCTTCAGTGGCATTATACCGTATAACAATGAATAACGACCCAGATACAGGAGCTGCTGTATCACAAGATCCAAGGAAGATTTAGCGCAAGGAAGCAAAATTATCTGAGGTTGTCATGCTTAAATAATAATTATGAACGTGGGCCAGAAAATCCTGGCCTCTGATTGGATATAAGCTGCTAAAACCCAGGATGATCTTTACCTTCTTATCTCCGGCTCGAACTTCTGTTAAAAGCAGGTGCTTCCTGCACCAGACCTCACCCTAGCAGCAGCATGGCTGCAGATTTATGTGCTCTCACACCCTAACCTGAAATGAATGCAGGTTCTTCTCAGAAACATTTAAAAGATGAAAGTGCTCCAAAACCAGACTACATGATTAAGCAACCTTTTTGTGATATAAACTATGTGCTTTGGAAATGTCAGTGCTTTCTCATTTTTTGTTGAAAAAATAAAGTGCATTTCTGATTGAAACTAAAGTGCCTTTGTGATTAAAACTGAAGGCAGATTTTCACCATCATGTACCAGCTGCTTGGATAGGGAAACAAAGGCCACATAAATGGAACAGAACTAAAATATATCCATGAATCAGAGAACACTTTTTCAGCTGGGCATAATATCCTTCCCTACTGTCTGTCCTCAACTATTGCGTGGAGATGCACATTTGCTACATTCCATTGCAGAAGTGGCTGTATTTCATTTCATTTAACTAATTCCTCTCTCTCTCTCTCTCTCTCTCTCTCCCCCTCTGTAAAAATGGTTCTTTTAGAATGAATGGCTTTATGTGGATATAAATGTTCACTATTACATTTTCATTCTTATCAGAGCTTTGCAAAGTGATGAATGCAGTAAGAGAATTTTGGATTTGGGGGACCCAAGCTTCTTTCTTGATGTTATTGGGAAATCAAGATTGAGAACTTTGCACACAGACCTAAGAGATGTAAAAGTTTGGTCTGCACTGCCTGTCACAGGACATCTATGGCTGTTTTCAGGATCCTGTCTACTGCCCTGCTGAGCATCAAGACAGTGGCGGCGTTCAGAGCTGCAGATGGTACTTTGTGAAGAAGCCAGAAGGCCACAGGCTTCAGCAAGCAGAAGCAGGACATCCAGAAGTTTAATATGACCCCAAGTAATATGGGAAAACATATCTACAGACTGTGTCTTCAGTCAGAGTTAACGAGGTCTTTGAAGCAATGACGTAGATGAACTCTCAGGTGTGCAACAGAGCTGCTGCCCTTTCCACAACAGCTCTACCCTCCCATCAGGGGCAAGATACATGAAACCTGACAAGCTTTCTCTCTCCTCTAAAAAGGATGATGCATAGGTATTGTACATGTGATGCTGATTCCCTAACGTAAGACAAAGCTCTGTTGCAGCTCAGTTTCTTATGAGGTAGCTTATGGCTAAAAAGCAAACTACAGTCTTAGTCATTCCCCACCTCAATTTACCCATTCATATAATTTGTAAAAAAAGAAGTGGACTGTGACTGTTCCACAGACCAAGCCGTTATTTTCTCTGATGGTACCTTGACTGAGAAGAGCGGCAGGGACAGCGGAAGACACAAGGGAATTTTAGCTATTTCACCTTTTAAAAATTCTGGTTGAGGAAGTTATTTCAGGTTTCTTCCTGGGATGGTGGACATTTGTGTCTCTGAGTGACAAACTGACTCTGCACAGGGGGAGGAATTGGCTTGATCTACTTTGTTTTTACCAAGGGACTGTGAGTACTTACAACTGACTCTAACTTCTCTCTGCTTTGTAGCAGAAGACCTTCTTTTCTTTTGTGCCTCCCTTTCCTCCCCTTCTCCCAGATGATTTTTCCGTTATTATTGAATTCTTTGATTTTTCTGTCTGTGGAAAATGAGCTTGTGCAAGGAGTGCACTGTATGGGTTTGATAGCACTTCTAAGTCAGCGATAGCATTTTAATGTCTTGTTTTTACTGGCTATTGAGTTTGGCAGCCTTAGCCAGTAAAGAGGGGAGGAAGGGGGCTGCAGACAGCCTGCCACTCTCTGAATTCCTACCATGTGCAGCTCTGTCTGACGATGTATTTATTCCCAATTTCTCAAGAAGTAACATTTTACTCGGACAGGGGAGAAAGAGATACACTTGAGGGTTCCCATTTGATTTCTTCAGATGAGAAATTAATGCCCCAACTTTGATTACACTGAAGTCTGGAGCAGAAAATGCATAAATGAATGAATGAATAAATAAATAAATACAGACAGTAGCGGGTGCAAGACTGATCTCTTAAGTATGAAACAGCATTATCTCACAGGAGGAGAAGATCTGGCAAGTGTCATGCTGTAGACATCTGACAATGGAGGCATTCCCATGGCTGTGATGTGGCCCGCTGCCAGGAGCAGCTGATGGGCTCACCAGCTGGTTGCATCTGGCACCCAGAGCTCCGAGTGCCGCAGCACGAGGCTGCAGCATCGTGTTGCCACCAGGAGCTCTTTGAATTTGAGCTCTTCCCAGGTGCAGCTTGCTGCCATAGCCTTGCCTTTGTCCCCGAACCTGCCTCCCATCGTACAGCCCCTCTCCCATACCTTCTTCTCTCCTCAAGTCATACGTCCAAAATATGGAGACTTACAGACTGGATGAAGAAATAGAGGCCTGGGAGTAGGACAAAAGAGACTCACAGCTTTGCTATTATTGCATTTTTAGGTGATTTCGTGGGAGGAACTGTAAGCAACATTAGCTCCATCTCTCTCTATGGGCCAGTTTTAAAGTTTTGATCACATTCTAGAAAAATACTTTCTCTGTATGTCCAAGCGTCTCAGGCAATATATATTCTTTTATATATTAGGAGCACATTTATAGAATCCATTTCACATTTTCATTATTGAGTACTTACAGTACAGTGTATGCCAGTGAAAAGGAGTCCTTTAGTATCATTTATATGAAAAGTATACAGTGAGCTGTTTCTATACAGTGTTTTACTGGTTAACTAGAGCAGTGTAATGGTAAACATTTACTGGAATACATAGGCCACCTACAGTAGAAGGTAAATAATATTCCTAATAAATTGCCTTATTCCCTGCATTGCACGTAAGGAAACCTAGACAGTGAGAACAGTGAAATTTGCTTTGCAGTTAACTATTTTATCTGTTTAGTTGTGAGGAAAGCTGAAGCAGATTAGATTATATACAGGCATTGTTTAATACCTGGAAACCACAAATTTCTTGTGGAAAAATCTGTTAGTCCACACAAAGTAGAAAGTAACTGGGATTGCATGACGCTGGAAAAATGAATCTGTCTATGGATCAGAATCCCTCTGTTATGGTGATAATAAAAATGAAAAAATAGTGAGAGTATGAAACTAGGAGGGGGAAAACAGACGCTAAGGTTTGCATCCAGAATTAGTAGGAAAAACATTTTTTTCAGAGAACGAGGATGTGGCCAAAGAGTTTATATATAATACTGTAAAGCCCTGGATTATGAGTTTTTAATAGTGATTTCTTGGTATTTTGGGGGAAAAAAACATAAAAATCTTTAGCACTTTATACCAAGGTCATTTTCTTGAGACAATGCTCCCCAGGCCTGTTATAAAAGCTAAACCAGGGGAAATTTTGCTTACCTCTGCCGTGCCAAAGAGAAAAACCTCTTTTTACAAAACTCAAAAGAATCACATGCTTTCTATGTTCGACAGTATCCAAACTTCATGCAACAGGTCCATCTCATTCAACTGATAAATCTAAGATGCAGATAGAGGGTTCACAAGAAAGAAGCTGAAGTAAATAATACCACAACTTTCACCTTCAAAATTACGTAAGCTCCTGATATCAGTATAGGTTCAACAAAACCAACTTTCTGTATCTTCTCTTTTAACCTCACCTCTCTCCTCCTCTGATTGTACATCACATTTGGCATCTCCATGAGTTAAAATACTCCAGGTTTACCCTGTACTCATCACCAATTCTGAGATATGCCCAGTTCTACCGTATCACCTTCGTAGTTCCCAGTAAATTGACTGCTTTCACATTGAACTTTGTAAAACAGACCACTCCCCCAAGTCTTTCTCAGTGTAGTTGATGTTCACAGTTCCTAATCATCAAGAGCGTCAGAAGAGCGTATTAAATACCAAAGGCAAACTAGCCCTGACTTTTCTGGTTTAATAATTGACATACGTTAAATTAAAGTAAAACTAAGAATGTCCTTAACTGTACTCATTTTTCCTCCAGGAAGAAATTACCTTGAACAAAATATCCAAATTCAACTCCGAAACCAGGCAGTATGAAGGCCTCTTTAAAATATGTACAACGCAGTTAGTATAAAAGTCCCTTTTCAAATTTATATCAAGAATATGCCAGCAATGTGTGGTTATAACCTCATTTACAGGAGCACATTTATACTCACCTAAGTGGTAAAAACAGAGAGAGTTTTATTTTCATATAAACTTTCACTTCATTAGCAATTAATTACTATTTAAACTTGCTATAATAATTAATCATTTACAATATTGTCTCAAGCAGACTCCAGTTTATATAAAGGTTTTCATTGTATAGTCCTAGCCCAGTTTTTGTGCATGTACATTTGGATTTTTACAGCATATAGCTGGTTTAGAAGCCATTCTCCACCCAATAGAAGAACTGTTACAAAGATCAGAACCATTATGTTCAAGTTTCTGATTCCATCTTCCACCAGACCCGGTTGGGTTGGTTCTAGGTTTAGTGGTAACTTGACAGTGTTAGGCTAATGGTAATCTTATAGATCTTTTCCAGCCTAAACAATTCCATCATTCTATGATTGTCAAACTTTCATTTACTCATTTGTTTTGCCTTTATGTAACTATAACACCTTAGATGGTTTTAGAACAGCTTTTAACAATAATTTTACTTAGAAAATTTTTACACATTTAAAAGGGCAGAGCCCTTTTTCCTATGGAGACAGGACTGATTTTATATAAGGATAGAGGAATTATTTTCTTCTCTAAATGAGTGCTCAGCAATTTAAAACCTGACATTATGAAACACAATTTACATGCTGATTCTTTAGCTATCCATAATGATTCCTGTTAACAACCTATCTGCATTTTCACTTTCTCTGTGTTAGGATTAATTTCAGGCTCAAATATTGGATTTGACTGAGGAGTGTATGATGGACTGAGGTAATCCTCCCAATCACTGTTTTTAGTATCATGACTACTGATAAGGGAACCTTTTTGCATTAGCCACACAAAACCATATTTTTGTACTGGAAACCCTGGATTGGTCTTTAATTTCCTGTGTTAATATTACTGTTTTAGTTAGCTAAATTACAGCACCTTTTTAATGAGAATTTTGCAACCTGCAGGAAAGAATCTTTAGCTTATCTAGTCTCAGATTTCCACCCAGTTGCCCTTGTAGTAAGTATGCTAATTTGTGTTTGAGTAAAGCTTGTCCAAAAAAAAAAAAAAAAGGCAGTTGGTAAAGATGAGCAAATAGTTTCATTAGTTATTCTTACTGTTTAAAACCTGTGCCTGATTTCTAGTTTGGAGGTGGGTGACTTCAGTTTCCAATTATTGATTCCTGTTTGGTTAGAACTTTTCTCTCCCAGATTAAAAAGCATACTATCACCTGGCATTTTCTCCCCAGGACTGTGCTAATTTAGCTAATAATGTCAGGTCCCCACATTCTCTTTGATAAGACTTCTTTGTTCATCTGCTTCTTCGAGCCAGAAACTCAACACCCTCCAGATTGGCAAGAAAAAACATTTAACGTTCTTTTTGCCAAAGAGTTCAAACAAAAAAGCCACATTTATTCAGATTCCAAAATTTCTTCTAAGGACTTCCATATTGCCATATGTATATATACACATACAAAAATAACAAAATTCTGTAACATGCCAGAACTTGAAAATCTGAGAGGAAAACAGAATAAACTGAGTATTCATATAAAATTTTAAGGGATACTCTACTGTCTGAAGTGGAAGGAAATTTAGAAAACACAATGAAGAGGCTTTGAAAGAGTATGAAGCATTACTCCCTTGTTTTTACTTTTCTACAGGGCCATACATGTATGTCAGTTTATCAAAAGATGAATACTGATTCCTTATTCCATTTAGTTTTGTAAGGAAAAGTAAATGTATGTGAGGTGACATTAAATATTGGAAATGTTGCTCTGTTATGTGTGATCATTTAGTCATTAACATAGCAAATGTGAAGAGAGAAAGCTCAGCAAGTTAGGTTTGAGATATGTCTTTATAGTAAAAAGAACTTTTTTTTCAGAGTAAAGACGTTAGAATTTGTTAAATCCATCATTCTTTGGGGGATTGGCTCATGAAAAAAATTATGAATATTTCTTTTTTGAGGAGTCTGGAAGAGTTGGGAAGTGGATAGACCGGATATCAACAAATGGCAAAGTACGCATTAAAGTAGGGATCCTGCCTTTGTTTGTGGTCATATACTGCATAATACAGAAAGACTTCTTGGGCCAAAGAAAATATAAATATCAGTCAGTGCCGGGTGCCTGTGCTGTTCCTGTATGGTATTTTCTGGGCAGGGTTTTCCAGTGATTCAGATTGTTTGGCCTTTATACCTACTTTTCCCTTAGATTCTGGAAATTTAGGAGGATTCATTTGGGTGAGAGAGCACTGAAAGAAATGTGGGTCCCATTCTTGGGTCAGTCACAGACTGAGTGAACTTTCGGGCAAACCTTAGTCAACTTCATGTTTCAATTCCCCATCTGAAAAATGGGTTCAATGCCACTCCCTCTTACAGGTTGCAAGGATAACACATATGGAGGTGCAATCATGTAAGATGCTCAGACACAATGGTGGTTGGGACCAGGATAGTTTGGTTACTAGCTAAGAGGAAATGACCTTCAACTTTTTTTACAAGGATTAAGCTAAATCCTTTCATGATTATTATACAGAAAGACAAAATGGGCTGGTAGTGAAGGCAGAATATTTTTTAAAAGTGAACTTTTTAAAACCCCAAAGTTCTTAGATGTTACAGTGTGAAGTATTAAGTTCAAGTCAGTTCTGTAAGACATACACAGATGGAAGTAAAATGTTAAATGTTTCAGCCAGCAGGCTTGAAAACGTCTGACCAAAACATTTTATTTCTTTACTTCCAGCTGTGCGTATCTAATAACATATTTCATGATGTTTAAATACCAACTGCATCACTCTACTCCTTGATATTGAGCGCAAGAAAAATGACTTAATTTGTTGATGAGCAGCATGTTACAGGCTGGCAGTAATGGCAGTGATGATTTTACTGGCTCAGAGCTCCTACCCCTGTTGCACTGCCCTCCCCCTCTTCTTGGAACTTGGATGCCTATAGCACACAGCACACCACTGTCTGTGTTCCCTGGTTCAGGATTTCATTTCATTTCACTACATCATAAGCTACTAACACAACCTTGTCATTGCAATTTGTCACACTTTTTTGTGTGCTCTATATCTGACTGAATTCTCATCTCCCCAGCCCATAGGCTACTAGTCTGGAACAAATCTCTGAAACATAATGGAAAAGGATAAAAAAAAACCCCAAAAGTAATAAAAAAAAAAGACACCCAGTCACCACCTCTCCTCCCAACAGAAGCAGACACAAAATCATGCACAATAGTTGCTTTTCCTGGCTCTCTGTGGTGCTGCGTTGTACCAGATCAGCCAAGACTGGCTGCCAGGAACACATCCTGGTACTTGCTGACACCTTGCCATGTGCTGGGGCTGCCGTTCAGGGTGCCCTGGGGCCAGCATGGAGACACCTTCTGAAGAACAGCTTGGCTTCTCCAGGACTTAAAATCCTTTTGCTCCCTTTATCTTCTGGTCTTTCCTCTTGAGCAAATATGCACAATTTTGTGGAGGAAATTCTTAGGGATCAACTGTGCTGCTTTTCAAGCTGAGCAGCATTTGGAAAGGGAGAAGGCACATATCTCCAGGCTTGGAAGAAAACAGGAGGAAAAGCATCAGCTGCCATAATCAGTAGAGAAGTGGCCATGGGAGCAAAACATTGTGGCCCTACTTTGACCCAAGTAGATACCTTAAGTTTTGGAGTTTTTGATGTGGTTTGAATTTGTTTTAAATAATATTACTTAAGCTTGCTACTATGACCTCAAGCAGGTCATTTTGCCCCACTTCTCACATGCTTTGTGAAATTAAAACATTTTCATCTGTTTCTGTGGGAAAAAAAATCCACTGACGACCCCCAGTTACATATGTGTTTTAAAGAATTTCTATGAGCATGCATCAAACGCTGCAGCACTCACTGTATTTCATGACATCAGAATAAGCATTTTTCCCTGACCAACCTGACAGAAATAGAGACTGCAGCAAAATCAACTCCATAGTAATGACACAGATTAAGATTTCAAATTTTAATTCATTCCTCCTGTACACCCTATGCCCTCCATGCCCTTCAACCAATATATGCAATCAGGAAAGCAAGAGAAAAAAAGCCATTCATACATGCAATGCGACTCAGATAATGTTACTCAAAGAACCCTGACATCAAGTGGTTTTAGCTGCATTAAATATTGCATTAATTTTTTTCCACATGTAATATATATTTTTGACACTGCTGATCTATCAGAATTACACAATACATTCTAGTTTCTTTATACTAAAGGGAAGCCATAGGAGAAAAACAGTAATGCTCTTAGGCAAATTTCCCTCAACTGCTCTGCTTGTCTCTGTTGTCTTTACATTTACTGGTTTTATTTCTTTTCTTCTTCCTTTTAAGTGTCTTCAGCCATGTTGACAGGATTGGGCTTCCTATCAATGCGACATGCTATTTTGTCAAATGCCAGCTAGTCATATTCAGGTAATTAATTTACTTGCTGTACATCTGACCCAATTTTCTTTGTTAATTGGCAGGTCAGACAACTCTCTTACCCACAAGTAATTCATTTTTTTTCTATCACCTGCTAAGCACTTCTAAATAGACAATTTCTAACTAAAAAGAAAATTTGTGCTTAATTGCTAATTGTTGTGCCTTTTCCTAAGCTCGTAGACCACATTTGCAAATATGATATATGCAATAAGAGGTATCAGCTCCTCCTGTTTGCAAGTGAATTGAGACAATCAGAAGCTGTGCATCTTATCAAGGAGATCCTTACTGTCCACAATTCTCCATGCCTTTTGCTGTATTTTCAATATACAGTAACTTCTTTCAGTGAAAAGTTGCATTGAGATCCTGCACTGTATTCTGTATGTGAATTGTTGGTAATGTTTGTCTAGCAAATGTTATATCCCTGCTGAGCCATTTGCTGCCATCGCCAAACTGGGTAAGAGCGAGTCAATACAACTAGAACAAGTGTGTCCACATGACTGAGCTGCTTGACCCAAGCGAGTTGTCCCCAAAGGACTAGGACACTCTGGGATTAGGTAGCTGTGAGGACTCCAGGGACAATTCCACCATGCCTCAGCACATCCTGTGCAGTGATAAAGAGACCTTCACCGACCTCTGATGAGGCCCTGTTTGCACAGTAAAGATATACCCAAAGAAAGCCATTTTATGTCTCACGTGGGTAGTGCTCACTCATCAGTTTGGGCTTCCGAGGCTGCACTGCATATCTTCACTAGGATGAACCTGAGCCATGCAACTTACATGTACATTGCTGGCATGCAGAGTTCAAAAATGTTTTTATGCAAAAAATGCAGCTCCATTAGAGTGAAGACCTTTGCAAATTTAATTTTGGATATAGATCTTCAAGTTCAAGGTAAATATGATGGTTTGTTTCTATATGATTTTTAATAAAAATTAAATTTAATAAATTAATTTTAAATATAATGGACCATGCTGGATTCTGTCTCACAGTGATTTGTAAAAGGTGAATTTAAACTAACAAACTTGTCAATAAATACTACTGTACTTCATTGAGAAGATGTTTCCACCTATAATGAAATTTTGACTGGATTTCACACATTTTGTGATAGATTTACGTTATCTGCTGAGAGTAAAAGTCCTGAAATGAGAAGCTGAACCTGCTCTATCTGGAAATTTTTTGCAGGGGGGCGCTTGTAGTTAACATAACTAGTTTCTGTATTATCTTTAAACTGTGTATCATTTTAATGATGAGTTTATAGTTCATTTCTTGCTGATATTTTGATACATAGGAGAGCAGTGTATGAGGGACAAAAACACATTAATCTTCATAATCTTGCTATGATATCTCACTGATGTTCAGCAGGCGTGATTTCTGATTTGTAAGAAGTGTAGAACCTAAGAAAACTCTGCGACCCCATGTACTAAGAGCACTAAACTAGCATACTTTTTTGTGCTTTATTTATGTAAATTAAGTAAAGGTCAACAAAACCTAAACTCAGTCTGGAAGGATTTTAGTGAAATTGCAATAAGATCAAGTATTTGTTGTGTGATTAAGGTAAATTTAACATTTTTTTTCCATTTTCACCAACCCATATAAACCACCTTTAAAACAGAAGTGCCACAGAATGGTGTAAGGCCTCCTTCCTAGCGTTTTTACTGCTTAAAATTGCCAGAGATAGATTCAGTATTCAAGGAATTTCCTGTGACATGAACATGACTGCAGAAATAATTTTCAACATTAAATTTGGTGAACTGCTGAACTTTGTTAATATTTTTTGCACTGTTCAATTCATTTTAATAAAATGTACAGTACTAGCAGCGGTATGAAGTCCAAAGTCTGAACAGGTCAAAGAAAAAAAGTTGGCTTGCAATCTTGAGCCTGTTAAAACACTAACTAAAAAATTAGGCAGGAGAAACAGTTACAAAAATATTGAGGGTATCTTTGATCAGCTGGTTGAAGAGAAGTAATACGACAAACAGGAAATTACAAAGAATAACTATTTTGACTGTAGTGGAAATAACGACTTAGGTAGCTGTAGTTCAAACTAGATACAGAATATTTTCCTGGAATTTTAAGGAAAGGTATCCAGATGTCTAAACATTCTGCTCAATGTGGCTTTTATTTCAAGTTTGGCAAGCCTTCAGAAAACTGGTAGACAAGTTTAGCTGGAAGACGTTTTCCAGTGTATTTACATAATTTCATACATATTTTATGCTTCTGCATTACATCTTTTAGCAGTGGTCATATTTAATTTTAGGATTCTTTTAAAACACTACATATAGTTTCATGAATTATTTCATTACCCCGCGTCAAAAAGCTTTGCATATTAAACAAACCTTTAAACCTGTGAACGGCTATAGTAAACATAAGCGAAGATAAGCTATGGAGAAAGACGTTAAGGAGAATTCAGTGAAGTGTCTCCATGTAATTGTAAAGTACTGGTCTCGAATGAGGAAAGAATGAACTGTGGTGAAAGGAAATTGTTGTTTCTCCTTTGCGCACAACCACATTTTTGGTATTGTATATTTTAAAAGTAAAATCCCGTATAAACATTCTTTGCAGATCAAATAAAAAATGGATGCAAAGCATTCTGCTTGGAGTCTGGGACAGAAAAATCATAAACTACAGCAAAGATACAGAATGCCTAGACAATAAAGTACACGTAGATGTGAAACGTAACAGGTGGGGTCAGCTGTATGCTCTTGAAGGCTACATCTCTTAGCAGCTGCTGTTTGAGGAACAAAAAGCACGGTACAATACATTATAACTAATCCTGCAGGAAGCTGGGCGTCCTCTAATCAGACCAGTATCAGGTGGTATAGCCGTCAGCATCTCCCTGCTCGTGGCTACCATCTCACCCTAGGGGGACAGAGAGAACATGCTAGAGATGCCTCCACTTCGGGCTATGAATATTTATCTTTCCAGTTTTATCTAGCTTGCTATGAAACAGGAGTGGGATGTCTGCTTTTGTTTTCCCTTTTGTTTCGCGAATATTTCTGTGGCTGAAGCCAAATGATATTGTTCTAAAAAATTGAAGTTTTTCAGACTCAGAGCCTGTGTTCCGTTCTTCCCATGAAAGCAAAGACTTCTGGCTTTTGGGGAATGTTTATCCATATTTTGCATACTGTGTTTTTAATTAAATGAAGAGTGTAGACAGAATTGTTTATACACTCTGTGTATATGCAATTAAGGGCAAAAAAAGATTCCTTTCTAACATAATCAGCTGGGAGATAGCAAAATTATTATTCTGGATCCTGTTCAGAATTACAAATAACTCAGTTGAGTAAAACAGCAGATACAAATGAAAAAAAACCCCTCTTTTTTCTTTGTTTCTGAGAAAAGGAAAAAACAGATATGTGTATATAGAAATCATGATAATTTTTTAATAACACTTCATTACGAAGATACAATACACACACAGTGCTATCCATTTGATTATTTCAGCATATTTTATAAACATTAATTAACCTTATTTCATTAAGGTATGTATTGTTTGCTCTGCTCATATATGAAATCTGATAGGATGTAGTGTGCAGACCAGACTTTTCTATTTTATTTTGCACTCCTTGGATCTTGGATGATCAGCATTCTGGAAGCCAGGCTCAAATTGCCTCAAGGTATTCCAAAACCTGTGAGGTATCAAAATTCAGTGACTGTGATTCAGGGCACATTTCTGTGATTAGACGCAGAAAACAACTCCATTGACACACTATTGTGGCCAAACAATACAAAGAAGCTCTGTTGTGGAAGGCATGCTGTGTTAGCATGACACCAACAGAAGGGCATGTTAGTTCAGGTTGAAGGCAAATACAGCTACATGGCTTCCAGACCACAGCTGACTCAGATCCAGGAAGCTCTGAGGGTTGACCGAAAGCGCATGTGCAGACCTGCCCATAAAGGAATGATATAGAGCAGTATAGCACCCAGATTCCTTTCCATGACTTTTCTTGTCCCTTAACAATTGCTAGACTACCTTTCCTCTCTAAAAAGAGGTGTGTAAAAGATTATAATTAAGCCTGATTCCCTAATAAATATATGAGATGCAACAGCAAAAAGCTACAGTGCAGAAAAGAAATGGGAGTGTTATGGATATGTTTATTTGTCCAAAAGCATATTTGCTTCAGTTTTAGATGATAGAGCAATTTTGTGATGCCACTCGTACATCACTGTCTCTCTTCTTCATTACTGCTTAATGTTGTAGAAAGAGGTGCCCTCATGTACAAAAGGGTTAAATTTGATATATTGAAAACAATCACTGAAATGTTGGGATGGAGGTGACCCCTACAAGACAGGTATTATATTTCTCTGCTTTGGGGGAAGACCAGGAGTGACTAGACTTAGACCTTTGTACACTCTCTTCTAGAAACCCTTTATGATGTGTCTTTAATTCCAACAATTATCTATTCCTGTACTTGGAAAAGACTTCTTAATATCAAACTTAGATTTTTTTTTGGTGAGAAAATGAAGCAAAGATGGTCATTCTCCTTCCTTGGTGGACATGGAGAATATTTGCTGATGTTAGAGGAAAAAACTAAAATGTAGGTTGAAGCCCATAACAGGCCCAGAATACTAGAGAAAGGAGGCAAGATAACAATAGAATCAAGTCAACCATTTGGGTTACAAAGGTTTATCTCAAAGCAGAGGCCTAAGTTAAATCATAGTCAGAAATAATTACGTAAGGTTAGGATGACCAGAGAGGAGAGTGCAGCAGTGTAGGACAAACAATCAGGTGCTGGGAAAGGGCAGGAGCAGGAATCAAAGGCACGTGGGAATCATTAGCAGAGATTGCTGGAGAGCCACAGTCAAGACACCCAGAAGCTGGGAAGAGCACGTGGGACTGCATCACAGAACTGACAGACCAGCCAGGCTTGCTGGCCAGTCCTTACCTTCTCCCCATGTTGGCGACACCTACTGAATCCTTGCTGTTCAAGGAGACTGACAGCCAACCTGTTGGTGAGTAAACAGTCAGAAAGCATTTACACGCATCACATAGCACCCTATTCAGTCCAGTTCCAGGGATGAGTCAAAACTACAGATGAATTCCTTTGGGGATTCCAGTTATGTGGCCTTTCAGGTTCCCTGAATTAGCTGAGAATACAGCCCTGGCAATTAGTCCACAACAGGCTGCCATTCAAAGCAGCTGAGGCTCACAACTCTGTGCAGTAACTGCAGTGAATTCTTGGCAGGGGGAGAACCCCTCATCCCAAGTTTCAAGCATGGAACTGATTCTGTGCAACATTGACATGATGTGTTCTGCAGAAAAAGCGGGTGTGCTGCAATTCAGCACATAAACTGGAGTAGAGGTCCAAAAGGAAATGGTAATCACTGGCTCTTGGTGCTGCTTGGAAAGCCAAATGCATCCCCACGCCATTAGTTCTTTTGCTCTTATCTCATGTTATCAAACAAGTGTTCTTTGTGTACATTGCAGGATAGCTCAGCATCTTCATGGCTATCCCCATTTTCCAGAATCCCTTTCAGAAAGCAAAAAAAAATCATCCGATTACGATCATTCTTTGCATTTAAAACAGGCCTGCTGTCAGCAAGAAAAATAAAAGACAGTGTCTGTAGATCTGAAACAAATACATCCACAAGCTTCCAGAGCAGGAAGTCCACTTTTTTCCAATGAGATTTTGACTTGGAATTGTGATTGCTGTTCACAAAAAAACCTGAAGGTGATAAGCAGTATGTTAAAAGTGAGTAATTAACTAAGTGACTAATTAAAATTATTACCATCATTACATTTCTGGCTTGGTCTGAATGGTTAATTTTTCACCTAATTTAAAAACTGAACTATTGTTTTTGTGTTTTACTTAGAAATGAGATGATGATGTAACAGCACGCTAGCAAAACTTGGAAGTTTGTCCGACAAACAGTAGGACCCAATTATTCTCATCTATCAACTGGGATCTTATCCAGTTTTCACAAGCCATGTAACACTTGGGAATGTCTGAAAGCATAGGTATTCTCATTTTCCATTAATTTCACCATGAGATGAGGATACTGCACACCTCACAGGAGCTCCTTAATGAGTGACATTGTCTCTTCTCTGCAGTTTAGGCAACTAGGTGAGCTGAATGGGCTAAACAAAAGGAAATTTTACACAGGCACAGACAGACATGCAAGCACATGGAGTATGCAGTACATCTATGTCTATTCAAGGTATAACATTCTCTGATATGTCCTCTAG
This sequence comes from Larus michahellis, assembly GCF_964199755.1. Taxonomy (NCBI): domain Eukaryota; kingdom Metazoa; phylum Chordata; class Aves; order Charadriiformes; family Laridae; genus Larus; species Larus michahellis. Next base: position 136,794,151 of record NC_133897.1, on the reverse strand, counting down.
GCAGGAATTCAGCACATGTTTTTCAAGACACGAACCTTCTACCATCCACTCAATAAAACTTCACGTCTACACTAGGAGATCTACATCAGCTTCTTGTGTCTTTCTGCAAGAGGAGAAACCGGATGCATATCTTCACACAAGTTCCAATCGTCTTGGTAAGATGATAAGAACATATCAACCCCTCATGGTGCCAAACGCACTACATTCAGTTCTCCAAGAAATATTTGGAGCATAACTGCATCTTAGTAGACTGTGAGTGTGCTGGCTGTCATTGAAGCTGCACCTGAAAGGGGAAGACAGAAAATACTCAAACTGTAGGTCTCAGTGGGCATATATCTCCCTTGAGCCCATTCTGAAAATAAAGACGTAATCTTCAAGATTTTATGGTCTGCATTTTAAGCACTGAGAACTCTGGGTTCTAGCTCCAGTTCCACTACTGATATTTGCTACTGATGAACAATTATTCTGTGTATTGTTTTTGCCACTTGAAAACAGAGGGAAGAATACTTACTTGTATTTGCCATTGTGAAATGCTGTTGAGGATCTGATATGAACAGTATTATAAAAATATTATTGTATTTCATTCTTCCTAAGTGGAACAATCTTTTAAAATTGACAGTTGCACATGAGACACATTTCTTGGCTTGGCTGTTGTTTTATTCTTCTCATTTGCTTTCTATAAGTACATATGTATCTTTTTTTTCCTGGCAGAAGGGTCTGAGGGCACTTCTTAAACACAACAATCTATGAATAGATTCAGATAACTAGGGTTTTAATTTAGCATGTAACTTCTACCTTTCCGAGAGATTTCATTTTAACAGTCCTGAAATTCACAGAGGAAATCAATCTGTACTAGTATAAGTCTTAGCTTCTATGGCTTATATGGCAAGATCAGAGAATCATTGATTGAGGTTTTTTTTTGTTTGTGTTTAAGGTTTTGCAACTCTTTTCAATACAAGCAAACATCTGGAAGTAAGATTCAAGGGTCACCAACGACTACATCCAAAAACAGTCATCGTGATATAGTAGCCAGAATGGTGTGAACTTCTCCATTAGCCTTAATTACAAAAGCCTTTACTATCACAAGAGAGTGACAGAACAACTTGCTTGAGCAGCAGCAGAAGTAGGGACCATCTGTGTCCCATTTAGAGGGATCTCATGTAGAACTTCGGATAGTTTTCATTGAACCATTGATACTGAATTAAGAAGGCCTCAAGCTTGTGTTTCAAGACAACTGAATGGAGCTGAAACGAGGTTTTGGTTTGACAGTATCGTTCTCATATGCCATAACAATTTATTTGAAGTAAATATCTCCATTTCAAATTACATGCATTTTATTGTTATAGAGGGCTATGGAAGACTCATGAACTACTCATGGCAAGAAATTAGTTATCCTGTAGGCTATGTTCTTTTAAGTGATTTTTCCACATCCCAATATCGATATCAATAATCGATCAAGGAATGAGAACTTTGTTGTGAGTTAAGTAGCTCACTATAAGCGTTGTACTGAATTGATGCAGACATAATATATGTAAATCAACACGTTGGAGAAAACCAGATGGTCATGTATGACTGTATTGGGTTTGCATGGCAAGGTTTTAGTAGCGAGGGGGTTACAGGGGTGGCTCCTGTGAGAAGCCACTAAAAACTTCCCCTCTGTCCAGCCGGCTCGAAAATGGACCTGCCACTGGCCAAGGCCGAGTCCATCAGTGACGGTGATAGCACACCTGTGGTAACATATTTAAGAACTACCACAACTGCAACCAAGGACAGGATTAAGAATATGAGAGAGAAACAACTCTGCAGATATGAACATCAGTGAAGAAGGAGGGTGAGGAGATGTACCAGGCAGCGGAGCAGAGATTCCTCTGTAGCCTGTGGTGAAGACCGTGCTGAGGCAGGTTGTCCCCCTGCAGCCCATAGAGGTTAACAGCAGAGCAGATATCCACCTGCAGCCCATGGAGGACCCAACGCCAGAGCAGGTGGGTGCCTGAAGGAGGTTCTGACTCTGTGGGAAGCCTGCTCTAGAGCAGACTATCGGCAGGACATGTGAAGAGAGGAGCTCCCACTGGAGCAGGTTTACTGGCAGGACTTGTGATCGTGTGAGGGACCCACACTGGAGCAGTCTATTCCTGAAGGACTGCACCCCCTGGAAACAACTCACACTGGAGCAGTTAATGAAAAACCACAGCCTGTGGGAAGGACTCGTGTTGGGGAAGTTCATAGAGGACTGTCTCCCGTGGGAGGGACCTTACTCTGAAGCAAGGCAAGAGTGTGAGGAGTCCTTCCTCTAAGGAGGAAGGAGCGTCAGAAACAACATGTGATGAACTGACCACAACCCCCATTCCCCATCCCCCTGTTCTGCTTGGGGGGAAGAGGTAGAGAAAATCGGGAGTGAAATTGATCCTGGGAAGAAGGGAGGGGTGGGGGGAAGGTGTTTTTACGATTTAGTTTTATTTCTCATTATCCTACTCTGATCTGATTGGTAGCAAATTAAACTAATTTCCTCAAGTCAGGTCTGTTTTATCCGTGTCGGTAATTGTTGAGTGATCTCCCTGTGTCCTTATTTTGACTCACAAGCCTTTTGCTATATTTTCTCTCTCCTGTCTGGCTGAGGACTGGAGTGATAGAGCTTCTTGGTGGGCAGCCGGTGTCCACTCAGGGTCAACTCATCATAATGACAGAAGCTGTATATGTTCCAAGCATGAAGGAAAACTACTATGATACTTCAACTCCTTATATTAGTGTCTGAAAATGGACAAACGGCTCTACTTTATCTTCTCCAAAGTTGAAGAAGGAAATAATAACATTTTCATGCATCATGAAAGAGCCTCAGAATTGGAAACTCAAAGATATATTTAAAAACAGTAAGTGTTATTTCATCTAAGAGTTGCTTCTGTAAAACAGCGATGTCGATAAAAATTGAAGCTTCTCTGCACTTTACAGGATCAATCCTTGAAATTCTTTCCACAATCCAAATTGACAGCTTTTAGAACAATTGGTTTTCATTATGGGTACTTTAATTCCCCTGCTTCTAAACCAAATCATTTTTGTTTATATACGAAGTGTCAACAGATACTGTACATATTGAACTCATAAAAGTCTTGTGTAACACACAGCTAAGTAAAGAGAAGAAAAGAACTGAGGCATATACCAAAATGCTAGTCAAAACTATTAAATTGTACTTTTAAGGGTCCCACTGCAGAGAAAAGCTTTCTGTTTACTCAGTCGGAGTAGCGGCAGTTAACATGAATGCATTAAAAATAGATAAGTGATAACACTTCTAAATTCTGCTAATCCTCATTTTTCCTCTTTTTCTGTGACCGGAAGCTATTTTCTCATGAAAGCTCCAACATTTCAGCAGTTTACATTTAAAGAAACTCTTTTTTCCTTCTGAGCTCTTAGAATATGCAGCAGCTACCATAACTGTCTGGAGTTTGTGCTATAGAAGTAAATTTTCTTTTTTTTTTTTTTCTTTTTTTCTTTAATTTTAATCTCTAAGATCAGGAAAAATATAGGGTTTGTTTTGCATAAATTCTTTGAAAAGAAATCTCTTTGATTTTAATATTTTTGGAGTACTATTGATGTAAGATCAAACCTTCTTTAAATGGTTAGGGATAAAATATTGAAGTAATACAATACAGCAGTTTTGGGACAAGAATTGCATAAATCAGCTAAAGGCCCTTTAAAGCACATAACTGGCTGGCAAAAGCAGACCCATTTCAAAACTGTCATAACACCAGCTTGTTTTTCAATTCTATAACTCAGAATGTCTGGATTTCAATAACATTTTTTTTCCCTTCAGGGTACAACGCAAATATTGTAACGAAAACCACTATACATTTTGTGTGTGTCTGAGTACAGCTATTATATACAGACCAGATCATCCTTGTCTCTTTTCTATAGGCAGTATGTATGTACAGCCATTTAATATTTATTTCCCCTCGTAGTCAAAATGTACAAAGTAGCCACAAAACATAAAAGACACAGACTCTGTCTCAGGTTGTTAAAATCTATGGCCTGATCCTGCCATGAGTTTAAGAGAAAGGGGCTCCTGTGGAGCCTCATTGGTTCCTGCCTGCCTGTACAGAGCTCAATGCAGGGTCACAGATTAAGTTACTACCGTAAGCATTGGTATTAAACGCCCACTCACAAACACCTCAGGATGCATAAAGAAGTGAACTTTTTAAACGTGGAGTAGGCCTGATGAACATGCGTAACAATTTGCAAGCGCTATAGTTGCATTCTAATGTCTATGCCGTTGTGTTTCCTCTCTACTAGCAGACCTAGTCTGCATGGCTGGGACATGCTTTTTAAATTAAGCAGAATGTTAAATAAACTCATGCAGATCATATAATTTGTGAAAGTGTATTTTACTGATTACAGAGGGGTTTTTTCAAATGATGGTTGCTTTCAGATCTAGCATGACAACCAGCTAAAACAAGACCAAATTTTTCCGTGGGTTCATCAAGGAACAATTAGAGTTGGAACAGATATAAGCACTAATATTATGTGCTCATGGAAATAAAATTTATTAGTTAGAATTCCTCAATAATATGATGATCCATACAGTCTCAAACAAATCTGGATGATGTTAACATATATTCTATGACACCCTAGCCTCCCAAGGCACCGTAGTGGGTAAACAAGAGGAGGAACTCTAAGACCAAATATTAACAAATATTATAAAATCAGAAACGTTACATAATAAAGCACTTACTTATTCTTACACATCAATAAATGCAATTTTTAAAATACATTTTAGTTTTGACTAGTTAACAAATTATAATGGGCATCATATAAAAATATTCTGTCAACATTACTTTGTGTAAAAAAAATAAAACACAGAAAAAACACCCAAAACCCTGTGCCAATTTCAAGTCTCTTTTGTGAGCATTTCAGTGGATGAAATTATTAGCAAGAAGTGATAGACAAATAGGAAATGTTAAATCCACATCAAAGTATTAATTTTGGATGCCTGACTTCATGTATGTTAACCTATGCAGGGGAAAAAGTATCAAGCATGAGCTATCTACAAAACCAATTTTATGAAAAATTATATTCTTCAGGAATCTAGAATAGAATTGTTTGCAGAAACTACTCAGCATAGATTTCTTGAATAATACATAAATATCAAGATAATTGTGAATTGGTCACGGAAAATTCAGAATTGAAAAGGGGAGAGGATATTTGTCGGCTAAATTATTCATTGCAAACTATTTGCTCAAGTAAATTTATTATTTAATTAGTCATTTGATCAGCAAGTTTAGCACCTGTAGGATCCCTTCAAGGAGCAGAAGTGACAGACGGCAGTGGAGGCAGCAGGGCTGGGGGAAGAAAGCAGTTCGTGCGTTGGGCTGTGAGACCCATCGCCTGAGCTTGCATCCAACTGCAGGGCCCTGCTGGACACCCCCACCCCGCCAAGCCAGCTCTGCAGCCGTACCGTAGCATCTCCCTAAAGACACAAATTCACTAGATGGGGTACTGGCCATGTAGTCATTGCATGCAGCTGGCTGGGGGTACTGACAGGGCTTATTGAGCCCAGGAAACGATTAATGGAAGATATACTGAGAACGAACTGGCTCATTCCCAGGTGAAAAAAAAAAAAATACCACCGAAATCTGAAGAATGGAGAAGTTCTTTTAATTAGCATGGTACTAAAATGTCAAAACTTGCATGTTTCCCTCTCCTGCTGACAATATCACTCACAACTGACTGAATAAATTTTTTTTGAGTTCTGACATTGTAAACACCTTTACCTTACAAAAATCTATTTATCTGTGTTCTATATATGTCAAATATTCTTCTGCTACATTGATGCAACTTCCATTGCAGTTATTGCAATGGGAATTGTACTGATATTACAGGAGAGTTGGCTCAAGGTGATTACTTATTATATTCTCAGTGAAGAGAAATCTGGTCTGCAAGTTCTAATTATTCTGGTAAAAATTGTCCCTGACACAGTGCCCAGGAATCCAGTTAAGTTACACCAGAGATTAATTTTTCTCATTATAATTTTTTAATTGTAAAAAGAAGCACAATAAAGTTTATTTAAATTTTACAGTAGTTCCTCTTCAAAAGGTCAGTTTAATATTTAATTTGAAATCAAGTAAAATGTGTGTGTGTGTGGGGGGGTGACAAAGTAATGTTTAAACAATCAAACCTGACAGATGCTGACAGATGCTGTCTAATAGTCCTGCATGCAGATTGCATTGTGAGTCACAAGGCTCAAGGTCATGCATCTATAACCACCCAGAAGGCTTTCTTCTTTACTTGATGCACAAATTTAAGTTCCATTAAAGCTAATGTAAGATACAGATGCTTACTGTAAGGAGAATAGACCAATCTTCCAAAATGCTGTATAATCAGTAGTGATGTGATTCATAGCCATTGTTCCTAACCTTGGTAAATTATTTTGCAGTGATTAAATAAAACACTCATGCAACCTGTTACCTTACCATATATCTCTCGGGGATACGATACTAGAACCAGTCCAAAAAATGAGGAAAGGATTGTCCCTCTAGTCCCTCCCCTCCAAATGTCAACACAGGTAATAATTTTTAACATTTTTAAAGACTCTGTGAAAACATTGACTCTCCAGCAAAGTATTTCGGCTGACAAAATCTCAATATTTTGATTAAAATTATAATTGTAGTATCTCATGGGAGATTCAGTTCAGGTAAAGATTTTTGTGTTGCTCAAGTGAATCAAGAGCACCCCAGCTGAGGAGACACTCCATGCTTCTTTTTCTTTACTCCCCAGGGATAGACATTTGCAAGGACAGCAACTGCAGGAGACCTCCTTACTACTCTGTGAAAAATTTAACAATGATTTCTTTCCTTCCTGCCTGCCTGCCTGCCCTCCTTCATTGATTCCTTCCTTCCTTCCTTCTTTCCTTCCTGCCTGCCTGCCTTCTCTCCCTTCCTCCCCACCCTCACAGTAGCTACAGGACCTGCCACATTAATACCCATTTTCGTCTTAGGACCAGAACCCACAAAGCATTGGTTTCCTCTGTGTATATGGAAAGGTTCATCTCAGTACACGACCTCTCTGCCTAGACCCAACACATGCCATTTGATGACTTTTCATTTTCCTCCTTGGGATACACTATAAAGTCCTGAGAACTGCTGGCTGGGAACGGGCACATGCAGAGGCAGTCACAGGATGGCTTGGTGAAATTTCCCCTGATTCATCAGTTGAGAAGGACTAGGAAAAGCACATTACCTAATCTAACCGCAGGTCTGAAAGAAAGCCTATGTTTGTGTCCGGGATACCAAAATATTTTTATTAATTTCTAGTTTTTGTCTGCTTGTTCACTGAACTTTTTATTCGAGACAACTTAGTCTTGAAATCACTTCTTGATTGTAGCCGGGGGAAAATAGGGTTGGGTGGGATGTGTGGTAGATTTATAAAAATCACAGTCACTTGTTTGCAGAAATATTAATGTGATTTTGGCTTTGCCTGCAATAGAGTTTGTTGCTGACTCTCTCCATGCTTGTAACTAATCCTAGCTTACAGCTACCACAAATCTTGAAAGGTAGGGGCAGAAACATGGTTGTTTGAGAATCCCAAGCTCATTTTATTGTAAAAAACCAAAACAAACAAAAACATACACAACCCTTAGTAGGTGAGCTCTCTGGATCCCCCCACCTTCTTTGCCCTGCCAAGGTGGAGTTTGGCTGCCTGTCCCTTTTGACCCTGCTTGTCAGCTTATATCAATACAAAAGCCTATCTCAGAGAAGGGGAAAAAAGCTAGAGACCTGATTTTTTTTCACTCCATGAAAGCAAAGTTTCTTTTTACATTTCAGGAGGGCCCCCTCAACTTAGGCTTTAAGGAGTTCAAAGATCAACTCTTCCTCTAATCACAGAAAACACATCAGAGTAATCAGCACGCTGGGAAAGGAAGGGCAGAAAAATTATGGGACAATTTAATGGTGATTTATTGAAAATTGGTAACTGGCAGCAGCACTTTATGGAGGAATCTCTGGATCAGCTCTACATTTTACGCCTACTGTGGTTATGAAAGAGGAAAATAAATGGAACCTGATCCCTAACTGAAATTGAAACCTCTTGTTACTCACTGCCTTTGGGACATTGGCATTTCCCGCAGCGTAACCTGCTATTTTCCTAAAACATACCCCCAATTTTTTAGGGGGTGCATTGTATTTACAGAAAATTGGGACAGAGTACAGGATTTATAGTAACCACTGTTTTGTATCTTCAGCTTGTGTGCCCATTTAGTGTTTGTGAATGAGGTGTCCAGGTCTGGGATAAATGCTTAAGAAGATATTTTGCAAGCACCTCTTGCATAGTTCAGCCAATGCACCTCAATCTTGACCTGCCACAGCTCCACTATTTCAGTCCCAAAGCCCTTTTGAGCAGAAACTGCCAATCACGTAAAACGGTGTCATTGTTTCATGATGTACTCAAAAGGGGACTAGGATGAAACCATCAAACTCATTTTCACTTGTGACCCAACCTAGTGAACTCCAGTCATGAGAGACAGGATACCTACAGCTCCTAATAAAAATATAGTCAGGATAAGAAAGTCTTACAGTTAAAGAACACCTGGGCATTAGTGCTATTAATTCCCACCTAAAATGGTCTATTCAATGTAAAATACATATTAGCAACACTACTGAAGACCTGAGCATATTGATAATGATAAGTAGGGCCAGGAGCAATGAGGAAAGGAAGTATAATGAAGAGATTACAATCAGAAAGGGTATTAAGGGAAATCTTGCTTAATGAGGCTATTGGTATCAAACTACATTATTCATAGGGACTTCTGATTAGAGACAAATGTCAAATGTAACATACATTTCTGGGTGGCAAGTGTCCATTTGCATTTCAAATAAACACTGTTGGATCCAGGCTTTAGCGTATCAAACCGTACTTTTAGATTTGAGTAAGTTTTGCCACATTCACAAAACACCTTTAAATCAATAATGCAAAAGACGAAGTAGGTCTCTTAAACATAAAAATTCATTTAGACTTAGAAGTCACCCAAAATCCCATGCATTTAGTGTCCACCAATATTTTTAAGAACAAGATGGATAAGGAGTATGCAGAACAGTACAGACTTCTCCATTCTCCAATTTTCTTCCTATCTTTCCTCCCTGCGTCTGTCTGCAATACAACCAGAAGTGCCTTCAGACTTAGAAGCTATGGCTCTACCACTTGAGGGCAGTGGATGGCTTTCTGTGCTGAATTTGAATAGGCATTTTCTTATATTTCACTACATATGTACTTCTCTTTCTGTTCTGGGCACTGGTTCTCTGTTTTCCTCTGGTCTTTCCCAAATCCTCCACCCTATTGTGGTTTTCCCTTCTTCAGTAATTCAGTTTACCTATTTCACACAATGAGACATTTCCCTTCATTTAAGATATGCCTTTCAAGGTGCGCTTCTCAATCTCAATGTACCAACAAAGAAAGAACCAACAGAGGGTTAAGTCAGATTGGGCTTCAAAGACTTGGTTAATAAAGCAAATTGTTTAAAGCTACATTTTAGCAGCTTGTGATATAACTTCATAGAGGTAGCTTTGATGTTCTCTGTAAGTATGTTGGCAGAAATCTGTGCAATTTGTAGAAAGTTATTCTTAGAACACCTCAGTGTATATGGTAAACAGAATCAGCAATGCATTCTTAAAGGATGTCATCAGCACTATCAGAATTTGATTTGAATAAAAGTTACATTATGTGAATAAGAGTTACATTAATTAGTGCTGTAGTTTTAATTGAGCAGAGTGTGTCATGGCATTTATTCAAATTCTGGTGAACTGTGTGTCCGAAATGTTTGGTAACTCTTTGTCAAAAATGACATAATCACTGGTATTGTCCTTAGTACTCATTGTTGGAACATGAATCATACTGAATTGTTTTGGTATTCATGTGGGTCTAAAATGTAATACTACAGAAATCCTACTGTACTTTTGCAAAGCATTAATTAGTGCTACTATACAAATTACGTAAGGAAACAGAAAGAGCCACAAACTTTAAATTCTTAATTAAAGAAATTCCACTTTTGACACTTAAGAGGGGCTGCGCATATGTGAAGAAAGTATCAAACCTCTGTATTTATTAGTAAGCCAAATGGAAGAACCTCCATTTTGCTCCGTTTACAGTTGGTACTTTTGCCACAAGTTGCCCCGAAAGTCAGCTTGGAGAACCCCAGGTCCCATGGTACATTATGGCACTAGCTCTCTCCAGGCAGCCGGTTTTCAGCCCTGTGATTCCGACTTTGTTTCCTGCCTTTTAATGAACATCTACCCAGAGGCTTGCAGACCAAAGGCCCAAACTTATTCTGAGAACATCTAGCAGCAGAGGAGTGATTCAGATGTACATTTGTCTCTTGCCAAACTAACTTGACCAGTTGGTCAGCGTCACATCTGGACGGAGGATGGAGGCTCATTCCCTGTCTGGGTTCTCCTTCCCTTACAGCACAGAGACTTGGGTGAACCAAGAAACGGCTCCAATAGGAGGGATTCAACATTTTCCTTCACACAAAGGAGCTGGACCCTCATCCCTGTGGTTTATGCCTAAAATAAAGATTTGCAAAATTACCAAATTACTTCAACATCTTTGTTTTTTTGAAGCCCTTGATGAAACATGTTAGTGGTATTTAATTTTTAGGGATGGGGGTTCAGTTTGACAGGCATTTCTCTAACAATTTTCAACATGGACCTTATATGAGGCATACAGAATAACTGGCTTCTTTTGAAACCTTGTTGCACAGAGGAATTTACTTGGGAATTTAAGAACTTTGAAGTTTCATTAAAAGAGTTTTTGCATGAGGTTTTAAAGAGGGGAAAAAAGCACAGATATTTTCAAAAAAAGGACAAATGAAGAATCATCCTTAAATGACGCTTCTACACTTCCAGCAATTTTTGATATCTGCAAATGAAGAATTATCCCTTATTTGATATTTTTAAGACCATGATTAAAAGTAAAATTGTCAAAGGTAGGGATATCTTAAAATGATGTTTTTACAATCACACTGTTCTGAGAAAAATGTCAGATAACTACTTTGTGCATGGCTATTTTTAAGTGTATAACTATAAATTTAAGTGTTAGATTACATCAGTATTGGTGTTTTTCAGATCGTTGTGCTTGTAAAGACATCATTTTAGGATAATCCTTCTTTTAATGCTTTTATGATCACTACGACATTTAATAAGTGCAAGTGAGGAATTTTTCTCCATCTGATGTCTGCAAACATCTAGTTATATGTGAAAATATTTTCAACACTGTATTGCGTTGAACTGTATGTATCAATAAATATATAACTATACATACATAAGTTAAATCAGCCAAACAGCTGGCTGGCTGGCAGGTATTTTTATCTGGGCAGACTTCAAGCTTTCTGCAAAAGAGCTCTTTTTCCCCAGTTCAGACGTTGTTACATCATTTGTGGAATTGTTATCTCATGGCTAGTAAGACTTTACTGCTGATGCCTGTGCTCAGCTTAATGCCAAGCTTATACATGTTTTATAGCACTGCAGTGTTCATCCCTCATTACCAGCTCATCTTGTCTGGTTGCCTTCCCAACCTGCTCTTCACCAGCTACAACACATGCATGATAGAGTCCTTCATTACCCAGTGAAAGAGCTGTAACACAGGACCCCTCAAAGAGAGCATTGCTGGGCCTATTGTGGATACAAAACAGGGAGGAAAGGCAGGGGGAATAGAGAAAGGAAACATTCTCCAGAACCCATATTTAAAGATTATGTCATAATGGATAAGTACAAAGCTTCGGACTGGAAAGAGGGCACAGTTTGAGTTTCAGCATTGTTGAGTGCTTGACATCTCAGTATCATTGGGTCCTTTAGCATCATTTATCTCAATATGTGCATCTGTGTGCTAGTAAGCATACGTGTATAGAAACACAGGTGCATATGAGTATAAAGGTATCTGCTTTAGCGTGTTTCATGTTTTCATGCTTTGTGGTATTTGAACAATTGGCTTTCTTCCTCAAAAAGGGTGGAAATGAGACAGATAATTTAGGGGTTTTGTTCGTTTGTTTGTTTTTCAGAGCCAAAGTTCTACTTAAGTTTCTACACATTTCAGACTAATCTTTTTATTTGGTGAATGACCACATTCAGAGGAGAATTACATTCTGATTACTTTAAAGATGTAGTGCAAGCTTTCTTAGTATGAGTCACTGAACGATATTCAGTTTTGCTCTTCCATTGTTTTTTAAAAATCTCCTTGTTTAGAAGTTAATTTTTACATATTTTTGGTTCTTTTTCAGTGGTCTCTTTAGGCATTGACCTCACTTTGGCTCCTTTTTTTTTTCATTCAGCCTCACAGATTCTGTCATGAGATGGACCCTTTATAAATTAATAAAGTAATAAAATGAATAAAGCTTGATATAACATTTCTTAGTGATTGCTGTAATGTTAAAAACATCAAATGAAGCATTAACTTCATTTGATGTTTTTATAGCTAGATATACTGAAAAAACATCAAATAAGGATACCCTGAATTTCACTTTTTCACTTGGGACAAGAATGTTTTATGTATGCTGTCTGTCAAAAGACTGCAATGGAAACTTTATAGTACATATGTGTTATCCATCTGTATCATTTTCCGTTCTCTTTGGCCTTCTATCACTTTTTACTTTGTTTTATTTTTGCATATTTTTTCTTGACTTTGTGACCCAGTCTATCTTCATTCCTTCATTATTAACAATTAAAAGCATTTTGGTGAGCCTGAGTGTTCTTCGTAGCCCTCTGACATTCTCGGAGCTCTTGCAAGACTGGATCTTTCCAGGAGGTCGTTTAGCCCATCTCTTTTCCCACGTGCTTATGCTAGTAAACAAAATAGCAGAGGCCCACTTCCCAGCCTGTGATCCCCCACAGTATTAAACTACCAGTATATTTCCTGGCCTGGTTTTGGCCTGGGCCACCGGGAGCTCACTGACAATGCATCAGCATGGTTCAGTTGGTTTCATGGACAGAAATGTTTCCCAACAGGGACATTTTAATTCTGGGGGGAATAGGAGAATTTAACTCTGTGGAGAGACTTTGTATAGCAGTTCTCCTAAGAGCCAGTGAACAGTCTTTGCCATTTGAGTTATTAATAAGGAAACAGTCAATGGATTTTCTATAGACAGAACACCAATTGTTTGTCTTCACAGAACCATTGGTTAAACTTCTTTGTTACAAAATGCTGACCCATGGGAAGGTTTTGTCACAGCTTCTGGTAGCTTTGGGAACAAATAAATACACATCTACTAAAATAACTGAAACCCCCTTTGAAGCGTCTCAAACAACAATGACAGCAGCAACAAATTAAAAATAGCTGTAATATTAAAAATATTTAATATTTAAAATGTGAGGTTGTTGGTTTTTTTTATTAACAGGGATAAACGCTATAAGTTAAGTTATTTTTTAAGACAAAGAACAATAGCTTTTGCTACCTTTTTTCATAAATTTCCTAATGGTCCCAATAAAAAGCTAGGAGAATCAGATTAATCACTTTTGCCAATTTCTAAATTTTTGATGGGAAACAAGTCTTGCCAGTGAATAATTTTCCTTTGTCATCTCAGACTCCACAGGGGTTAGATGACTGTCTTGTCTTTAAAGGTAGCTCTCTGGCATTAAAATTACATTGCAATCACTAAGGGTTCTGACTTACATCCCTATCATATTTAGCAGCAAAATCTTACAGGATATTCAAATAGCAACCCATCTTATCACAAGTTCAAATTACATGCCTGTTTCCAGTTCAACTTGAAATGCTGGTGAGCAACAGTTTTGGAGAAATGGGCAAACTGACTACAGTATTTTGTTGACTGTGAGAGAGTGAGGCAGAGAGCTTGAGTGCTAGACCAGTGATTGCCCACACTGCTCAATTCTTAACATTGCTCCCTGCCAGAGTTTTGGCCCATGTCAACCTGCAGACACTGAATTAATTCCAGGGCATGATTTCTGTGGATAATAAGCAGCAAAGACTATTCCCAATAAACAGTATGGACAAGACTGTGCCAGGTTATACTTCCTTCACTGCATGTGTTTCTTCAACACTATCCAGCATGCTCTGAACCCTTCAAAACTCCTGAGTGCTTCCATATCACACTTCCAGTAACAAAGCACATGTGATTGGTTTCTTCATGTTCAAACCACCACTCTGATGGCTTGAAACAGAATCTTCATGATTTCTGAAATGTTTGGAACATACACATATACACACATGCACATAAACACAAACAATCCCCACAACAAAGGAAAAGTTATTTTGATTGTAGGACTACAAGGATGGAACAGGAAGCCCAGAAAAAGACCTACAGTCAAATACTTTCATGTGAACATATCCAGATTATGGGACTAATCTCTCGGCCAGAGACTAAAATCTGTCCCTTTTATATTTTGGTGCATAAACATAACCATGTCTCATCACTTATGCTACAAAGTAGTAACCTCCAGCAGAATGAGAAGAAGAATGGCTAGCTGTCTTGTCTTCAATCCCTACAATTTATTTAACATTTTACATGTGTTGGACCCTTCAGGTAAATGTTCTTTTCATGCTTATATAAAGGAGCACAGCCACCAGCTCCTTGGAAATTATAATGTTCTTTTCTGTCTTGGTGGATATATGAATTTAAAAAATCACAGACATCTACCCATAATCTTAATACAAAAAAATTGACAAAGTTCAGAGAAAAGGTGATTATGAGAAGAGTTTTGGTTAATATATCTCAGTTTACACATCTCATAAATAAAACTAAATAAGTCCCTTTCATATGATCTACAAAGGTCAAAAAGAAGGGAATGGTTCCGTATTTTGACAGCAGTCATCTCTTGCTGGTCACTCAGGGTAGTTCAGTTCAGTGCAGCACGGCTGGCAAGAAAGTTCATGCTCAGATATCACATTCTTTGGATTTTAACAGTTAAGAGTCTTACTTATTCAGACCATCAATTTAAACCTATTTTTAATTAGTTTTCCCTCTCTTCAATTTCTCCTCTATTAAGTATTTATTATGAGCAAATATCTGGCCTCTACCACCAGAACTATTTTTGAAAGTTTTTGGAAGTCAGTCTCTCCTTTATGAAAATAAAATCAGTCAAACTCTATCTTCAGGGTCTTCTTTATAGACCTTTTTATTGTAATGTGAGCCTTTTCTGCATCTAGTCTAGCCTTGAAAGAAGACATGACACATTTCATAACTGTTGTGTTCAAGCTCTTGGCAAACTATGCCAACTATTGCTGCTTTGGTTCCACCAAATTAATGTTTGGAAGATTTGCCTTGCAATCATCACAGCTAGCGACTTAATTATTTAAGGGAAAAGAGAGACTGAAGAACAATTTACAAGTCTGCCTGTTCCCTGACTATGCTCTATGTGTTGTCCCAAGGGTTATGCCCCCATGTACATGAAAACAATATTTACATTCTGTATTATTTTTAATTAATCATTTAATTAGAGTGGAATTTATATGCAATACAGGAATAACAGTACTGGGTACATTAGTTGAGGTGAAATGAAGCCAAAATATATATATATTAATGCTTTTGGTTGTTTGTTTTGTTTTGTTTTGTTTGTTAAATTGGATAGATGACAGAATAGTAACCATCAATGTTTAACAACAAGCAAGGAAGTTACGTTCCTTCTAACTTTAAGTTTCTTGACTCTAGCTGAAATTACTTTTTGGAAAGGTGTACACAAAGAAGATAAGAAATTAAACAGAGAGTAGTGTGAGTTTAAGTCTTTCTAGATTATTGTAACTTTAAAGCTCTCTGGAATATCGGATGTGGATGAAACATCCAAGGAAATAGGAACATGATAAGAAAAATCTGTTTCAGGGAAGCCAGAGGGTTCACTACTATGAACAAGGCAAAAGACAATGTTTCAGGGAAGCCAGAAGCTTCACTACCTGTGAACCTGTATTTTTACAAAAATTTATTTGACTGTGAGTAAAAATGGATTCAGATTGGCTTTATGGACATTCAGTAGCAATAACTGCACACAATGATGGCACACGTCTGAGTTTTCATCTATAGAACAAAAAAACACTGCAGAGTGTAACACAATTTGAAGGCTCAAAAGAATCTGAAAACTGGAGAGTTTAAGGTCAGGGACAGTTTGTTATAGCTGCAGTCATTACTCTATTTTCTGTCTTCTCACTTCTAATCCTTTTGCAGATCTTCCTTCCCTTTACTGTGTGCTTTCTAGAAGTACTCATTACTGCTGTTTAATGTGTTAACAAATATTAATAGGCATCTCAACGGTAAACTACAAGGCAGGATATAGCACAGACAAATAAGATTTACGCACCTCATTTTAAGAAAAATATAATGGAAAAGTGTAATAAAATTAATGAGTAGTGGTTGATTTTTCTACCAGTGTGTAGCTGAGTAATCATGCCACCCATGGGATAGAAAAGGTATCTTGATTGTGAAATAGTGCCTTCAGCCTTTGACTTTCTCTTGCAATATATAAAAATGTGTCCTTAGAGCACAGTACACAATGTCTGTTTCCTTGGAGCATGTAGTACCCATTTTGTGTTCATTAGGACAGAGTAGGAATCTTCTTGGTCTACAGGGAGCGTGATGAGATGGGGAGTATCTGCACCAGGTATAGTGGGGGAGGAGGGAAGGTAAGTTTTTCTTTGGTGGACAAAATGTGATGAACAGACTAGGGAACTGATAAAGAGAAAATAGATGTGTGTGTTTGCACAACAGTCGTAGCTTAGTTGTGGTAGCTGTCTGTGGAATATGGAGGAAAACAGGGATGGTTAGGACTGCGTATGCTGGTGATAATCTGTCTTGGATCAAACGTGTTTTCAGGTTACAGGGATAACAGTGGAGAATGGTGCAAGGAGGAAGAGCTTAGGGAAGATATCTTCTAACACTGACCTTGACTAACACTATGCATGTAGATTGCATATTGTATCTTCGTTGCATGTTTTTTCCCATAGGACCTCTTTTGTGTTGACAGTTTAGTTTCATAAGCATCCATACTCGTTGCTGGTCACCTGGGAACGTCTGGAATGATGGGAGATAGCAAATGACTAAGAAAGGTTTTCTCAAATATTAAATACTGCCTGGCTTCCCAAAACTTGGTGTCACTCTGCTTCAAACTGTGGTGGTTAAATACTAAGAAATGTTTCTAGCTTCCTGGAATGCTACTAGACATAAAAGAAATGCCACTTGTGGCTGCTCCCACTCTTGCTTGCTGTGAGCAGGGGTATTCTCATCAGTTGACTGAATCTCCATGACGATCCCCATCCTACCTGTTTGCTTTGGTAGGTAATGCACTTAGACTTTCATGATCAAGAGGGTCCTGAGGCACTCAGAAGGCAAGTAAAAAGGCTCCTAGATGTCCTAGAAAAGGATGTCTTCTACATACAGTCTTTAGGAGGAGTGTAATTTTCCACTTGTCGGAGCTGTCAGAAAATCATGGGGATATGGATATGATAGGAACTTATACTCTCAGAAAATGAAGTACCATTCCATTTGATTATTCCCAAAAGAAAGTAAGTAGGAGAATAGGGTTATGCAGTTTAACATGTGTCCTAAAACTGCAGTTCTCAAAGCTCTAGGATGATCTCCTTCTCTTCGTGCTTATGGGCTTCTAAGGACAGTACTTTGCTTTCTTCCAGCAAAAAAGTAGGAATACCTGTGCATTGTACAAATGCTTGTGGTCACTGTTGCTCAATTCTCTGTTACCTATATGTTTTCTAAATATCTTTGCTCATTGCAGGTAATCTGAAGTTTCTTTTGCACAATGGGGATGTCCAAAATGAAAAGGCCTTATCTTCACTTCCATAGTACCTTATTCAGATGCAAAGTTGCAGGTCCTTCTTTAAGTATGCTTTTTTCCTCAAAAATAATTTTGTAAGAGGGGAAAAAGACAACACAATCTTCTATGTCAATTAAATTTACTTTGAAGATCGGAACTTGTTGCTGTTGCACTTACTGTCATTCTCCTTAAACCCTAGAATTCTTAATTAACTTTATTTTACTTCCTGTACCTTCTCCTCCCTCTTTCCTGTAAAAATGCATGCTCTACCTATTTTAATGGAAGGTCACTGGACTGTACAATAGCTGTCTATCAATGGATCTCCTCAGGAACTGAGGATGTCACTTTTTCCAGTGACATTAAGTCCCTTAAAGAAGTCTCAATCTTGGACCAATTTGAGAAATCGAGGCATGATTTTTCTTTTCTTTTTTTTTTTTGTTGTTGTGAGAATAATCCTGTAAAGAAAATCTAAAGTTGCACCCCTCATTATGAATAAAAGTACATTAAACATAAACTCTAACATTTAAAACAGCAAGATTGCACTTACATTGTATAATCGCTACACAAAGGGCCAATAATCACTTTGTTCAAAAGAGATAATGCAGCATAATATAAGTAGTAGTTTAAGCAATTATCTGGTAGAACAGTTAATCATCACCCTCAGTTCACAGCCTTTTGTTTCTCAGGAATACACATGTCAGATTGTAATTAAATGCATTCACACTATTCAGTGCTGTGCAGGCTGCCTGGGTGAACAGTGGAACCAAGCTGGAAAACACAATACACACAAGTTTAGACACAGCTTTTATGGCTGTGTCTGCCTGGCATGGGGTCCTTGCTGACAAATTTGTTATGTAAGGGTGAAACCACATGGCAGTAAATTATTTATTAAAGAACGTAATTTATGGTAAAAATGCTGGCTGTAGAAAATTTATTTTCACAGTCTTTTTATACTTTCAGAGAATTTTGTTACAGCATGGATTATCTGTCTGGGTTAAATATTCTTACTCTGAAATTAAAAGTGAGCTGTTTTTGGAAATGGAGTGATTAATTCAAAATTGGCCTTTAAAAAGAATTGCAACATCGAGGGGCACACACACCCCCATCCAGAAAAAAAAACAACCAACAACCCAACAACAACAAAAAAAAAACCAACATAAAGATAGACATTTTTCAAAGTACATCTGCAGCTGCAGTTGCAGTTTTAAAGTAGGCTGTGGCTGATTGAGAGAGGGGCAACTAGTTTGTGAAACAATTTGTATTGTACACCGTGAGCTGTGAGAGACAAGAAGGGAGGGAAAGGCAACTTTCTTGTTTTGCAATGTGGTTATTCTGTGGCTTTCCTAAGACACAATTCCAACCTCTAATGAAGACAGCTGAGACATCTGTAACACAGCATAGTCCTCACCATTGGATGATTGTAATTATGGTTTTGAGAAATGGTGACAACTGATCCCCACAGCCAGACAGAAGTGTTCTAGTCTTGCTGTGAGGCAGCTGTGTTATAGCTGTGCGCTCTGTGCTAAGATATAGACCTTCGCAATTTTCCGGGCTGCATGTACAATGCTGTCTTAGAGAGATGAGTCCTGAGCTTGAGCTTTTGCCTATTCCACACTTGACACCTGAGTGCCAAACTATATTAAATCTGATAACTGTGAAAGATCTTTGTACAGTAGAAGACCTCTTGCTAGCAATAGAGACACCAACTTGGTTTTTCATCCATTTCAAGTGGGGGAAAAACAAAACCAAACCCTACTTGTACAGCTTTAGTTGCGAGTTCTGTATATCTTAATATAATGCATAAATTTAATTTACTGGTCTAGGACTGATCCTATTAAGCCCGTATTTCCTGCTATATTTCACACAATGTTGGTTATAACTTTCTAATCCAGCTATTCATGTAGTTATATCTAATTTAGTAGTATCTTCTAATGAAATGAAAACATAAAAGCAAAAAGTACAGGTGGAAAAAAAAACCTTAAACTCTTCCTAGCTCCCTATATTCAATCAAAATATTTAGACCTCTGATTCTTTTCTATTTTTGCAGCGAGTTCAGGCATATGCAATGTATATGAATATCTGAAGCAATTTTATTTCTTTCATAAAGCTCCTCCTATAATACATTTTTGCCCATACCTTCTGTAATAGAGATCTGTTACATACAACCCTTTTTTCCTACATGCACATACAGGTTGTATGGGCTGTGTCCACAAACTTTTTGTTATAGTGCTGTAACGAGTGTATATTCCAAATAAATCAGTCATAGTGATATGAGAGAGCACGCAGATGATCTTCATGGAAAAGAACAAGTTCTTCAGAAAAAAGTCCTGTAAATAAGGTGGCATTTTGTTTATAATTCCCAGGAGAGAGATGTCTTGCTGTGATCGCACTGAGTTTGCTAATATTAGTAGTCAGATAGTATAGCTTACCATAGTATGAGCCAACCATAGGAGGATGCAGCAAATTCTGATATGGTAGATAAAAGTGAGACTGTTTGATGGTCTTCTAAAGGCTGTCCTGTAATGATTATCAAATATTGATAGATAGTCTTTTAAGGAATCTGATTGAGAGAGTCAAAGGTGTCCAACATTTGGAAATGCCTCTATTCTCAGCATGTTTCTGAATATTAATCCAAAATTATCTGTTCAAAAATCAATATTCCAGCACAAAGAAAGTTTCAAGAGCACACGGCCTAACTGTGTCCCATCTTCAACATGAATCTGCAATGAATGGCCATAGATGTACCTGCTCAGTGACAGTCTGTGGCAGTCGCAGGATCAGGTAGACAACCAGCCAAGAAAGCTTTACAAGTATGCAGCAGGGTATTATGGCCTTGTAGGTACCCAACTCAACCATTTTGTCTGTATTGCAGATGTCATAGTGCAAAGTCAGGGAGTACAGATATTTGCTTGCACTTATAAAAAGCTGCAAATCTCATGACAACCGCACCATTCCCTGGCACAAAGTAGTGCTTAAAGAAAACATTACTTATCAGTATTTAATTTACTTTTTTTTTTTTTAACTTGAGAACAAGACAGTCTGTGAATCAAATTACTTTTAATTTAACAATTGATCATTTCTGCAAATAGCCAAATTTGATTTTAGCAATTTGGAAAAAAAGTCAAATAAAATGCAAATGAATAATTGACGATGAAATAAGGATGACAAGCTACTTGGCAGACAAATGTGATGAAACTGCAGAGAAGCAAGGCCTGCAATCTGCCTTCTTTTATAACATATTATGTTATACACATTGAACTTCTGTAGTCTATTTAAATATTAACCCTTCATATGTTTGCTAGTTCCCCAAGGGCCTGATCATCCTGTAGACTCGTATGTTTTGCTGGCTCGCTAAGCAACTTCTGTTTAACATCTTAGACATTGGCTCAGCTTATCTCACTTCTCATTTCTGACTCCTGCTTACCTTGGAGTAAAGAAAGAGAGCATGAGGAGGAAGGAGTACAGCGGTAGTTCAATGTGCTGTGATGAGTGTTGTACAACAGGATGAATTATGATGGAATCTTAGGACAGAAACGGTAACCAAAATAAAAAAAGTAGGAAAACTTAGGCTCCCATTTCCTTGATAAAATGTCCCTGTTTAGAAGGGAAACTGCCAAAGGATTAAGGGATCTTGCTTTAACAGTTTGAGGGGCAAATATAGTGTTTTTGACTATATCAGTCACTGCTTAGATAGAGGGACACTCCCACCTTTATAAGTTTATATCCTATAAAAGGGGAGCTTATTCTGCCCTCCTAATAGCCAATCCCATGGCCACTAAAGTCAGTAGAGTCTTTCCACTGAAACGAAATTATATAAAAATGTCATAACTGTATTTTTATTGCACCCTTAATAGAAAATCTTAGGTGGTCTGAAAATGTTTTTGTTTTGTATACATATTCAAAAGAAACACTTGCAACATGTATTTTCTAACAAAAAACCCCAACAAAGTGAGAGGGCAGTGGGGGTACCTTCTTCCCAGAAATAAAATCAACTCGGTGCAACTCTTACCCAGAGCTCAAGGGATTAGCTAATTATACAGGCATATAAACTTTCCTTTACACAGATATCAAACAACTTTCTTCCTGAAAACAGAGCCGACCCTGGAAAGTGCTGAATGACTTTCTGTCTTCAAAGAATTGCATACCCAAATCTGTGGACTTGACAATTTATTCAAAAGCAGCAATAGTACAGCATTACTGGAATGCTCTTAGTCCTAAAAAGATTAGAATTGGCAAAGGCACGCCAGAAGTTACTTAAAATTTGTCACTTTGTCAGAACTCTTCCTTTAATTTCTGTTGCTATTATTATTTGACTTATTTAAAGGAATATTTTCCTGTGGCCAGGTATACTTCTACAACACTCAGAGTTTTGAAACATTCCCATGTGATTCCTTGGGAAGATCGCTTCACAGCCCATATTTTAAATAAGCTTGAATTTAAAAAGTCATCCTGCCAGCTGATAGCTTAAAACATTCTTCAGTACTCCTTATCGGCACTATCTCAGATATTGCCAGTGATAAAAAGGGCTGCGCGTTTTAGAGTTGTGGGGGAGCACCCTTGTAAATCCACCGAGCTTATAACCCAGGCGTCATCAGAGAGCTCACACATAAAGACAGACTCATTAAGCAAAACCAGGTTTTGCAGCTACTGTACATAGTATGTAATAGAACCATAATAACCTGACAAAGGATTTTACTTCTTTCTTGATCTAACAAGTGTCTTATTAAATATCTGTTGCTTTTATAAATAACTCACGGTCGCCCGCTCTCCCTTACCACATGCATGCAACTTCCCCATTAGCATTAGTAGGACTCACATGTACATGAGAGAGACTGTTGAACTGTGCGATATATATTCTATTTATAAAACTTGAAGATCAAAAGTTAGCCTTAATGAGGCAAACAAGCTATGCTTGCTTTTCTATTCTTATTAAAGGTAGCACTTGTATAAACTGTTTTCTTCAATCATTTTAGGGAAGCTGTTTAAAGTAAGTACCATGCTAATAATGTAGCCCTAGGTGATTAGGACATCTGAACATTTTAAAATGTTGATTAAATTAGGAAGGGGGAGAAGGTTTTTTAAGACTATGAGCTCATATTCATTACAGTAAAGATTATTAAGACATTGGGAACTCACTAAGGTAAAAATCATTATCTTTGTACAGCAAATTTAATTTGTAATAAACAAGCTTTTGATCATTAATTCTCACCACTGTACTTTATTCTGTGCATTGTTCAAATTGGATACCTTCTGTAATAAAGCCCACTGGAAAAAGAAAGAAAAAGATTTTTTTATATTTTTTTTGTACATTTCACCTTGTATTCAATAAGTAACTGGATAGTTACAGCAGGTGGAAAAAAAAAAAAGGCAGAAATACCGAGCAAACAACACCTTCGTAAAATCTTTTCTTCAAAGAAATAGCAGAAGACACAGATGACATTGATGAGGGGAGGGTGTTATTGTTCTTCTCACTGTTTTGATGTCATTACCATGTTATTTCCATTGTTCTGACATAATAACTTGTTTGTTCTAATTGCGCCAATCTCAACAGGATGATATTTGTGTCATTCATCAGCATGAATAAATAACTTATGGTTTACTGTGTAATTCATACATGTCAAACATACATACAGTTAAAGATTTTACATGCTATAGCATTCAATGTATACATTATCCTATTGCAGAAAATCTTTTTTATTTTAAAAGGTGTTTATCAAGCAGATAGACTTAGATGTAGATAATTAGGTAAACATGAAAATTGTGGCCACTGCCAGTCATGGGATGAACCTTTTCTTATGCGTGGACTAGGTTGTTCTACTTTTATGATGGTTTTAACACACTATTTTCAGATGGAAGCATTATTTCTGCTCATTTTCTATGGATCCTCGAGAGCAGCAGACCAGTGGGAAGCGTGTGCGTGGGGGGGCATATGTGTAAAATTGTTTTTTTGTACAAGCTCTTTTTCATGCAAGACCTTTCTCGCTGTTGTTATTCATGCTATGTATTTTGGGATGCTGTGCTGTCTATTGAGCACTGTGCCTGTTGGTCTGCGTAGATATATGCACGAGCAAATGGTGCCCTGAATTAAAAGGCTTGCATTGCTCTCCAGAATTGCTGGCATAAGGTATACAACCAAAACCTAAAATAGAGAGGAGCATTTTTCATACAAGCTTCTCTGTAAATTTTCTGCCTCTGCCTGCCAGACACATTAACTAGTGGAAATAAAGTATAAGGCACTATATC
Organism: Larus michahellis; assembly: GCF_964199755.1. Lineage (NCBI taxonomy): Eukaryota > Metazoa > Chordata > Aves > Charadriiformes > Laridae > Larus > Larus michahellis. Next base: position 136,770,167 of record NC_133897.1, on the reverse strand, counting down.
AAAGCTGTGTATCTTTCTGAGCTTTTGTGTGTGTGTATACATGCATTTTTTTATTCTCCCTGTCTACATACTCTCTGCATAGTTCATATACGTGAGTGACTGTCTCTTTCTCTCTGTATATATATGTATCTATCTATTCGCATGCTTTAGTCCAGTCATAAAATTTTATATTTCAATGATACTATTTCACTGACAGCACCTCAACTAAAAATTTTGCTATAAAAGATGTGAAAACAGAAAAGGCAATGCAAGCTACAGTGTGTTTCAAGTACAGAAATCTCCAGCAATGAGGCAGGAAATGCAGTCCGGGTTTACAGTGGTCTTTTTAGTAGATGTATACTAGCAATTAATTTGATCTGTAGTCTAAGAGGCATTTTATAATTAATTTCTCAGCATTTACCACATACAAGCCATCACTTTAGAGTGCTATGTCATTAACAAAATCCCATTTTTTCATAGAGAATAGGCATACTGATCTACATTTTCCCATGCCGCCTAGCCAGAATGGACTCGAGGGATATTATCTTATTCAGAAAGAACCTTTCAAGGTTGAATAAAAGAAATGGTGCAGGGTCCCTGGGAGAGGGAAGTGATCATCATTTTCACCTTCAACTCTTCTTTGATGTGGCAGAGTCAATTTTTAATCAGCAGCCATCAGACTGGGCTTCATTTCGCCTTACAAAGTCCTATTACTCTGCCACTTTCTGGAAGGAGGTGATAAGGACAATGCTCTTCTTTTTCTCTTCATAGAGCCCCGCATATGATGAGTCCCTTTGGAGAGGTTTGATAAAAAAAAAAAAATGAGTGAGTATGTAGGGATAAAGGTCACCTCTCTGCCAGAATTAACTCTTCAAGACAACAAACTTTTGATTCCAGTGTATTTGTTTTTAACAGTTCTTCTGTATTCTTCTGTATGTAGTTTTTGTGGTCAGCAGTAACAAGACAAGGGTTAATCCCCATGAAGCTTTTGATCTAAATGCTACTTCAGATTATTGGCCTGCAATAGAGGAAAAAAATAAAATGGAAAAAAAAAAAAAAACAAACCCCAAAACAAATAAACACACACCTCAAACGCATACCACTGGCTCTCAATTGCTCCAGTGCTAAGTGGAAATTTCGAAATGAGCAACACAAAGGAAATAGCATAAAATTAAAATATACCTATTTTATCAAAGTATCTCAAAGTTATTCTTTATTGCAAAGAGTACACCACAGACCCTTACAGATAAATGACAGAAGAGATATTCTCTACAATCACTGAAACTGAAAAAAAAAAAAATCCCCCCTCTGGAGGTGTTTTTTATGTTAAATAAACCTAAATTATTTTTTAAACTATGCATTCATGCAGAAAAAAACCTCTATAATCTCTTAGTATCATTTATTGTAGTCAGCAGTCTTAATTGCCTCCCTGAAATGGATCAGAGTTCTGGGAATTACACACTAAAATGATGTTACCACTCTCCAGTCTTCACATTCCTTGATATAATCTCATTAAAAATATCAAGCCTCTAGGTGAGGGAATACATATGGATGCTAAATGCATTTTAAGCAGGAGCACCTAAACTGATGACCTAGTTATTACAGAACAAAGCAGCTGAAGATGAATTTTAATGCTGAAGTAAAGCAGTTTGTGGTTTTTTTTTTTTTTGTTATTACTATAATTATTAACATGTTTTTGGGCTGAATTTTCTTAGTACCTCTGGAAAAAAAATTACAATTCTGAACCAATCAAAACAGTGAAATGACATTTTTGGAGCAACGTAAACTCTTATTTTCCAGTAGACCACACAAGTTTAAATAAAAAAAAAAAAAAGGAACTCAGTATCGGTATAAAGCAACAGTTTCATTAACTATAATTACCATAAAGAGATGGGAAAAGAGATATGCCAAGTTCCAACTTCTGTTTCAGAAGTTCTAACTGTGTTAAAAAAAAAAAAAATCTCTAGAGAAAATAGACACATCTCCCAGCCAAATAAATGTCAAGGGAGGGGGAAGTTATGCTGAATTCCACATATGAAATAATTAGATTTCCTTTTATAAATTGCAAAGAATACTTCTTCAATAACTAAAAGTATATAGCCTGAAATATCTTATGTGCTCTTTGTTCTGATGTGTTGCAATAAAAAATCATTTTGTCTCTGGTGCAGATTAACAGAGGCAGTATGGACTGGCCTTCAAAAAAGTAGTTAACAAAATTTGAAATATTTCAATATTTTATTTTCATTATCTGTGTTATCAAGCCGGCTGGGTGTAAGTGAGTCCAATGGATTACACCCAAGGTGCAGGACAATATAAACTAATTTGATGAAAAGAATGAGTGCTACATGACACTACGCTTTTGAAGCAAATGGTCATAAACACTTTCCCAGTGATTGCAAAAGATTTAAAAAAAAAAGCGATGACCTAACTGGAAGTGAGGTAGTTATGTTTTTTATATATGATAAACTCACATTTCAGAGGTTTATAACCCAAGTGCTGAATTTTTTTTTCAGAAAAACACCCAGGAAAATAATGCATAAAACTTTTTTAATCTTCTTTTATTCTTTTCTTTTTTTTTTTTCTTTAATATTATCATTGGTTTGTAGTGAGAAATGGCCTGCTTGGGGATTGGTGACACAAGATAGTGCATTTCATGTCATGGCTGCCAGTTCAGATCTGTCATGTGTACATGAGAATAATTACCCTCTGATGGCTGTTTAGTGACTTGTGTTATAAGTAGCAGTATCACAAGGGGTGATATTGGGCACTGTAGTGGAAGTCTCCGCAGGGAAGGCTAAGGATTACGTGAGAAAGAACACTGAATTTCCTTTTTCCTTTCGGGAACTGTTTCTCCAAACTAGGCCATTAGCTTGCAGAAGCTTCCAGTCTTACAGCTTGGAGAGGATTTAGTGTTTCTTTTTTTCTTTCTTTTGGTTATAGTACCATAACTATCATAACCAATTAGGGACAGAAGCCTTCTCTCACCTGAGAACTTTTAATAGTCTTTCACTTTATCTTCATGGAGGGTCAAACTTGACTGGTAAGTTTTGGTTTAATGGATCAGTCCTCATTACTCTGCCTAGCCCTAATAAGTTGTGTGAATATTTTGCTACACATTCACATGGCCAGATCTCTTCCTGTTCTTGAATAGGGCAAATGGAAGGCAAGGAAGGACTTCAGACAGAACCACCTGAGAAGGATTAGCTATGGAAACCATTTGAATTGAGGTACAAACTTCTCCCTAGCACTTGGCTATATGGGGACTTTTTCAACCTTTAAGGTTTATTTTTGGTCCTATTATTGGTCCTATTATTTTTGGTCCTAAGCTTTAGTTCACAATTCCAAGGAATACAAATATGGAGTATTGATAAAAAGTCTTGATAAAGGTCACCACACCTGCCAAAAGGCAGCCTTTTGATATAACATTCCTCATACATAATATCACGATTTTGAGTTTCTGTCATGGCATCTTGTTTCCTCAGAAGTATAGCTGAGTGGGATCTGAGCTAATTTAGGCAGATCCTTAAGCTTTGTAACCTCTAGATTTGCAATAACTCTGTTCATTAAGATAACGTCTGCTGATGAGTCTCAGAGCATTGTATGGTGCAGACTGTAATGCATTCCTTGATCTAGAGCACTGAAGAGACTTGTGTCGTACTGCTGTGTCTGCAAAGAGGGGATCTACCCACGTCAGATCTGCAGACCCAACCATCTAAAGGGCCTTATGCCCTTGAAAGACATTGGCCAGATGTAGGAGACAGAGGTGAACGTGAGGGTCATTCCCAGCCACTCTTCAGATTCCAGTTTTCTCACTGCATATAAATTATTTTAGTGTCCTACACAGCAACAGCTTAAGGAGGTTGATTTTTAGCCGAAGTCTGTAGGCACAACACAATCTTTCCGCTGCTGCTGCACCATCAGGCCTGCCTCCCTTAACATCCCTCCTGCTCCCCCATACAAAACTACAACAAAGTTACTCACACATTTCCTCCACTCATTTCAGTCAAAATTCAGCTGGTTAAATCATCTAAATTATTTAGTTAATCTAGAACATTTTGATTTTAAATGTATTAGTAAACAGCAGAGCTGTCAGAATAATGAGTGGTAAGCTACAGTGGAGTCATAAGGTTATTACATTTCTCAGCTGGCACAGATGCATCAATAAGTGTACATTTATCTACAACCGGAAAGACTTGAAGATCTAACAGGAGAAAAGCAAGAAGAGCAACCGAGGTACCCATTAAACTAATGAGGGAGATAAACTTCTAAACTGTGTATAGGGGTGTCATTTAATGCTCATTTGGTGGATGAGAAGCTCAACATGAGACAGCAATGTGCACTCACAGCCCAGAAAGCCAACTGCATCCCGGGCTACATCAACAGAAGCATGGCCATGGGGTCAAGGGAGGTGATTCTACCCCTCTGCTCTACTCTGGTGAGACCCCACCCAGCGTACTGCATGCAGCTCTGGGGCCCCCAACACCAGAAGGACTTGGACCTGTTGGAAAAGGTCCACAGGAGGGCCATGAACATGATCAGAGGACTGGAGCACCTCCCCTATGAAGACAGGCTGAGAGAGTTGAGGCTGTGCAGCCTGGAGAAGAGAAGGCTCCGGGGAGACCTTATAGTGGCCTTCCAGTACCTAAAGGGGCCTACAGGAAAGACGGGGAGGGACTCTTTATCAGGGAGTGTAGCAATAGGACAAGGGGTAATGATTTTAAACTTAAAGAGGGGAGATTTAGGTTAGGTATTAGGAAGAAATTCTTTACCGTGAGTGTGGTGAGGCACTGGAACAGGTTGCCCAGAGAAGTTGTGGATGCCCCATCCCTGGAAGTGTTCAAGACTAGGCTGGACAAGGTTTTGAGCAGCCTGTTCTAGTGGGAGGTGTCCCTGCCCATGGCAGGGAAGTTGGAACAAGATGATCTTTAAGGTCCCTTCCAACCCAAACCATTATATAATCCTATGATTCATTTAATGTAAAGTCATAACCATTAACAAAAGCATGAATGCTGCTTACAGGAGTATGCAATGAAATGTCCATCACACAACTTTGAAACTGAAAACCTTACAAACAAAATTTATATGACATACAAGGTTTATGTTAAAAGAATCTTGCTCAGGTTGAAAAGTAATGTACTCAAAATTTAGGAAATATAAAAGTTAGGTAACTTCTACATATGTATGATAACAAGCAAGCCTGAACAATAGGATCGCATACTTCCACACTCTCGGTGGCCTCATTTTATTTGTTGTCCAAGATGATCCTTGGCAATGAACCTCTTCATCACTTGTATTCTCATTGCTATTGTTTGACCATAGACCTTACTGAATGTACACTGCCCAAATTCTGGTCTGAGTACACAAAGGCTAAGTTCTGTAGCAATTTTGCCGTGGCCACTCATTAATGTTGTATATACATAATTAAAAATGTTAGTTAATGTGTTTCCTGTGATCAGAAGTGATAAGCTGTTTTACTATTAGGGAATTTTGGTATAGGATGGCTTCATTTATTTTGATTGAAGATAGATATGTCAAAGTCTCTGAAAATTTGAGAAAAGATATTAAAGTTAGAAATACACACTAATTTTAGAAGGCCTCAGAACCTGATTTTTGAAGCCCTTCACCATTACCTTGCTCGTGATACACATGGTACACAGGCCCACCAGTTAATTAGTCTTGTAGATCACATACTAAAGATTTTCATCCCCAAAATGAAGAACACATAACTTTGGATTACCTTTTGAGAACTTGGTTTAGCTTGCATTAACATTGCATAGCAACTCATGAGAGAGGCAGGGACAATGCTAAAGTCATCAAAGCAGCATTCAGTCAGTATTGCCAAGAGGTAAACACTTCCTTCCTTTCTTACTGGTGTTACTGGGTTTTATTTAAGAACCAAAGAGTTTGGAGCTGTTACATCATTTCACAGTCTTGACACAGCACATACTAATTTTTCAAAGGTTTGGAAATTTTTGGAATTTGGCAGTGCAGTAATATTTAAATCTGTGGTATAATGGTGCCTTCCTACCAAAAGCAAAATCTTTGTGCTAAAGCAAGAAAAATGTCAAAATATAAACTTTCCTATTATTTCTTAACGTAGGTGAAATAACGTATTCTTCAGATACATCAGAACTGTTAGACAGATATCCAAGCAGTTCAAGATTGTCAGGCTTGTACAGATGGAAAATGGAAGTACCAAGTAGCCCTAGTAGTAGATGTTTATGACGGCTCAGTCTTTATTTCTCACAGGAGGAAAACAGGAGGAAAAAAAGTCCTTCTTGGTGGATATAAAACAAATTTCAAATATAAGGGAGAACTTCCTAAATAATAACAATAACAGAGTTCCTCACAGAATATCTCATGATTGTCACTTTCAGAGTTACCTTACTTCTCCATGATTCCAAACAATTTTCCAAAGTCTGTTATAATTTCTAGCACTGCAAAATGTTAGTTAGAACTATTTTCTAACCTAGGATCCCAAGCATTTCCAGAATATGTTTTACAAATAAAAAACCTTGGTGTTGAAAGTAATCCATTAAGCAGTCAAAGATCTCAGATAACCAATGTCACACAAAATGGTCTGGGGAAAAACAACTGAGTTCTCTGGTTATAAAATATTAGTGGATATTTATCTCTCATCCTGACAGTTACCTCCAGGTTCATGACTGGCCAAGCCCAATGAAAGAAAGGATTCAGTTGTAGAGGGAAACACTGAGAGGCAGATTTTTGATTTTTTCTGATTGTTAATTCCATCTTTCCCAGGTACAAAAGGAATGTAAATTTGGCTCTTTGTTCTCTCTTTTTCTCTTTTTTTTTTATTTTTTCTTTTCTTTTTTTCCCCTGAAAGGAAAAAGGACAAGAAATTATGAATATACTGTTTAGTACCAGGGGAGATTAAATGGATTTCATATTTAGGCAATTTGCCTTTTAGTACTTTTGCTGGTAATACTCCTATCTGGGTTTGAGATACGCCAGATCTTAACTATAGCAGTTTCACGGTACAGGTCTATTTGCAGTTCACTGTTCTGAGTACCTCACGCCAACCTCAGACTTACAATATCTTCAGTTCCCAGAAAAAACACCTTCCAATATTGCAAAAGAATGTCTTGCTAAAACTGTTATTTCTAATCATATGTAGTTTTTCTCATATATTACATTTGTTTTCGCCACTGTTTTTCATGTCTTCTCAAAGATTCCTCAGAAAAGAGATATCATTTGACATATTGAAGGTTTTTTTCTTCACATTACCTTGTTAATTAAAACTTGGTGGGTGTCTGTTTATGTGCAGGTCACCTTAACAGAATATTTTCGAACAGTCTTCTCTGCACTGCCAAACATAAATTGATTGTATTCATTAGGTGCTAATTTAATTAGAATTATGTTACGCCTCCCATTTTCACACTTAAAAGTTATTACTATATCAAACTGATCTTAAAATTAAAAACTCATTACGAAACATTTGCAAATACTGAAACATTTCCTTAGCGGCATCAATGCCTCACATTGCGGATTGACTGATTGATTGATGAACACTGGTCATTTTATAATGACAGAACTTGTATGTCTCAAAGATTAGTCTTGAAGATATACTAGGAATTCAGTCTGAATAAGGCAAAAACATTGTCAGTACTTTAACCACTGTGTATTTGTTAGAACTCTGTTATACTACTACTATTTGCTACTTCAGCATTCACACTTGAAGGAATATTTTGTACCTACCCACTCATCTTCCCCCCAGGAAGAAGTCTGGAGTGTAGGTCAAGAGTTAGGCAGCTTTCTATACAATAAAAAAAAATTAGTATCTGATTTTCTTCCAACTTCTGAATATGCATAAACAGTACTAAAAGAAACTGAACCATACATTTCTGAAGATTTAGAAGACTGTTCTTAAGTGTCTGGAAAGGTGGCAGAGCCAGCCAGTAATGATTATTCAGACAAGATGCTACCCTCAGTAGGTTAAAAAGCTAGTAATCGGGCCGCCTTTTTGTCATGTATGAACTGTGAAATACGTCAGTCCTTATTTACATAAGGACCTAATAATTATTTGGAAAGTGCTCTATAGAGTGAAAAATAATGGTTTTAGTTTATTGTTATGTTAAATATTTTAGGTTAAGGTACCTCATTACAATGCAAATGTATGTAATTGTTTCTTCCTGTACAATAACTTTTGCCAAGGCAAGTGATAGAGCCAAATAAGACTATTCAATTTGGCTTTGATGAAGATAGCCAGTCAACTTCTGCCTCTAGAAAACAGTCAGAGCAAGTACATATGTCAGGTGGAGAGTTCCTTAGGCTGTCTGGCGACCTCCATGCTACTGAGTAAAAGTCAACAGCCACTTCAAGTACCACTTCTGAGGATGATGGGCATTGATTAAACCCTATTGGGAATCTAGAAGCTAAAAGGACTAGAGTAGGAACAGGCAACCTTTGCCTCAGAAAATATTTTAAAAATTCCTAACTGTGTTTAACTAGCTAAGTAGATGCTCATTTATTTAAAAATGGTCATTTATGCAAAAAAAATATGTATCTTTACGGTGGACTTTGCACTAATTGCAATCATTTTTAATGAAAGAGCATCCTATCCTCTGTTAGTGTTAAGAACAGGTAGATGCATGGTGTAGTTTGGAAAGGAAGTGTACGATAAATGTGATGGTGTGAGTAAATACATTGCCATATAAGCTCCAAAGCACTCTGTCCTCCCAAAATAGTTCCTTAAATGCATATCTATGTTGCTTGAGTGGTGACTGACAAAACCTCAAGGCAGGATGTAATCAAGAATATTGCAGAGTATGAAACAGAATGGCTTAATCATTTATGAGTCTGGGCAATGTTGGAGCAGTTCTATAGTTATAAAAGCTAAAGCTTCGGCTAGATTTAAATAAGATCTGTAGTTAAATTACATTGTGAAAGATGGACAGTGAAACAAAAAGGTCAGTACTGAGGACTGTGTGTGGGTTTTCTCTTTTTTTTTTTTTTTTTTTTTTAATCCAGCTAATATATATAGTGTTCCTTGTGCTATGGTAAGAATGTTTGATCAGTGAGAACATGTTTTAATGCCTTGAGGTGTAAAAGATGTTTTTTAGACAGACACAAGAGAACGAGGATGATAATTTGGACAAGATGTTTCTAAAGGACCAACTACCAGCAAAGTAATCAGCTGCTGGGCAGAGAAAACACTAGGGGAGGAATGACACAAGGTAAAGTGACAATATCAGCAGAAGACAGCAGAGCTGGAGGACATTCTGTATTACATTGTGCCATCCTGCTAGTGATGTGTAGACAAAGATATAATCGTGCTACATTTTGATACAAAGCAAAATAATCATATGGCACTTACTTAAATGCTTAAGCCAATTATGTCTCATTACAGTAACTTATTAATATGTTTGTACTAGTAGGCACTTAATTGACATTTGATTAGCAATCTAAGGCCAAAACTCTGACTGTAACAAATAAACCTAAACTAAATAAATTTAATAGAAAATTTATTAAAATCAGGCCTTATCAGTTTATAAATGACTTACTCCATACTATGAACACAGAACACTAAAATAGTTACAGAAATATAGTATACATATGAAAAAATAATTAAGTGAATATTCAATTTAAGATTCATATACAACTGCATATTTCAATAATAAAATTCAAACTTGATTAGGAATGAAACAAAAGGAGTTTAGTTTTCGCTTTAAACCCATATTAATTCAAACATCTCCATCAACAATTGTACTATATAAGCATGATGTCTAATTTTTAATGAAAATGACATGATCTGCATGCATGGTCAACATAAAAGACAATTTAGTCCTTTATGTTTATAAGAACACAGAATCACTGGCTGTGGGTGACAGCTAATTTCCTCTAGTCTCTTTATGCCCCGCAGCTATTAATGCATGCTGATCTTCAAGTATTATTGGAAAAAATTAAGCACAAACATAAAAAGAACAAAAAGAAAGCCATCTATTTTAGGCTAATTTCAACAAAATAATTTGAAATGCACTACTACAGTTAAAGAATATATAATATGATGCCGGACTAACAATTTTGTATGAAAAACAACCTGATATCACACACACAAAAAAACATTATAAAGTACAGATGTTCTCTTAGATTAGGAAAAAGTTCTCTCTTGGTATATTTAAACAAACCATATGGGATTAATTTTAGTCATTTCAAAGCTTTTTTAGATATTTCTTGAACAAATACTTAAGGCGTATGATATGCGATGTAAAAAACTCTCTAACATACTTTTATTCTTTGGTATTAAAAAAGTACAAGGCAATAATTTAGGAACTTAATACCAAATGGATTAACTAGAAACCAAAGACTAGTAAAATAGGAAAAAAACGAAGCAAAACAAAAGTTTCTTCCTGGTTTTACAGCCTTTGCCAAATCATTCCCTATTTTTCATTGAAGTTAAATGTGTGGTATATTTCACATCGAAGCTCATTTGCTTTAGCTTTCCAATAGCCTGTGATTTCCTCTAGCTGGGCAGAAAGTTCTCCAACACTTTTTATCCAGTCTGATTTGTTTGTTTATCCTTGGCTGTTCCACATTCCTCCTTATTAGAAGTTTCCTTTTCACTTTTGAGGGGCCTTTTTGGCTATTGTACAAATGCAGGATATGTGTGACAAAGTTGTAATTAGAAGACAAACTCTTAAGCAAATTAACGTCCTTTGCCCTGGTTTTTCTTTGTATTGAGCTCAAAGTCATATATTCTGATTACAACCAACTACCTGCAGTTCAGACTGTTGATGCAGATTTTGAGTTTGGAATTGTGGTTTTGCCTGTGCAAGTTATTCATTGTCTCGAGGTGTATACTGAAAATAAACATGAATTAGACATTGTTGATACCACATATTCCTGTGGAACCACATAAGAAAGAACGCAACTCACTTTGAAAGAGCTGCAGGGTTCGAGCAGTTTGTATGCCTTAACCGACTTTGCTTTTCGAGGAGCAATTTCAAAACAGTTTGCAAATTCTAGTATATGAAAATTCAAATTTTGGAAGTGTGAATCACTCCTCAGTCAAGCACAACCAAGTTAAGGTGAAGCGATTAGTTTTCAGTGGCTCTGCCAAGCAGCTTCTGAAGCATTCTGTTACTTAAATGATGGTCCAAGCGAAAAGGCAGGCAGAGTTACCTGAAAGAACGTGAACAAAAGGCTTTCGCTGCTTACATTCAAGTCCACTGCAAAGCAATTTCAGTTCTAATCATTAAAAATACATATTATTTATCCCATATACTTAAAGCATTTTTCAATAACTTGCAGATGACTGTGTACTATTTCTTACTTAACTTCTCAAAAATAGCTATTTCAGAATTGATTTCATAGGAATCTTACCCACTTTTTTATATAAATATGTATTTATACTACTCACAAGTGCTTGATATTTCCTCATTTAGTTACCAAAAGGAACTGACTGTTGACTATTGCAGCTCCCAATCTTTTCTGGAAATCTCCAGTACGCTGCTTCATGATTACAGCACTAAGTGGTCTTGCTTCTGAGATGGATATGTTTAATCAGGAGTGACACACAACAATATATTGTAAGCTCTGTAGCCAATTTGAAAATGCTCTAAAGTCCAATATGTAGATTTTGGCAGGAAATATCAGAGTGATCTTTTCCACATCAAGGACAAAATGAATGAAGAATTTGACTGAAGAAACCCCAGAAGCATGGTATTGTTTGGTTGCTAAGATGGTAATAGGACATAGAGCTTATGATTCCAAATTAATTGCACCCAACATTTTTTTCCTGACAAGTAGTTTTCTGAGGTATAATTAAAGTTACCATTGTTCTTGGTGTATTTTCTAGTGAAGAGCTGACCTTCTCCCAGATGTTATAACAATGCAAATTTTACTATCTGACATTCTGAGCAAGAAGATCTCGTGATTAAATGACTCTGCAAACTCAAGGTGGCTTTCCAGAAGATGGTTGGTCATTTACTAGTGGGATGAAAGGAGCAGTAGAAACCTTCATTTCCACTCCATCTATTACATCAATCGTGTAAGGAAGCAGAAGCTTTTGGTGACCAGAGGTGTGAACTTGACTTCCTTTCCTGGTAGTGAAAAAATTTCAAAAAACCCAAACATATAAACCAGAAAACTCAGCCTTCTTAGGGATATTTAAGTTGTAAAAAAAATGTTGAAAACTGTATTTAGTATATGTAGGAATATATCAACATTAGCAGAATGGCAGCTTAAACCATATATATATTTAGTAAGTATTTGCATTCTACTCAGGCTGAATACTGGCATATGTGAATAATTCCCATTAACTTCACTGGGGATGATTTCTGCTTGTCTGAAAGAGTGTGGCTTCCACAAAGCAAGTAGTAACAAGGTGATGTGCTGAAGCATCAAGGATGGGAATTCGTGGAATTCATATAAAATTCTTTGGGACATCTTGTATTCCACAGAAGATGCTTTGAGCTCTTACCACTGAATATTGCCGTGGAAGGGTATAATTTCTAAAAAACATTTTCTTGTTCTAAGACTTCCCTGGCACGTCTTTTTTCAGCTCAATTTAAGGTGAAACTTTGCTTGTTTGCTCATATTATAAATGAGTCTAATATATATAATCTTTAAAAGGTAACAGTATAGATTTCTGTGGGTTGGATACTTTTTATTAGCAGTCACTCAAATTACTGGATTTAACGTTGTCATTAGTGCTAATTATGATCCATTTTGCTACACGAGAAAACTGGAATAGAACACGATGAATCATGCCTTTGCAATGACATGACATAGTCTGTTGGCAAAAAATACAGCATATAGTTTAAATTAGTTTAATTTTTATTCCTTGTGCTAATCCTCAACATTTCAGTCAACTTAATAGCAATAATTTTGGCTCAGCCCACCTATTTCCAAAAATAAATATGCATATTAGAACTATGTAATCCCATTTCCAGAAGCATTTATAGAATGGGCATATAACCGTGCTGGTCAGAAAGGGGTAGTTTCCTCTCTCATTTCCCTTAGCACATTTTATTTGCAAATTAAACAGTGAAATTATATCCTTCTTTTACTATCTCTTTACATTTTGTATCCTGGCTCTGTTGTCTTGATTGCTGAGGTAATTTGAAGGAAAAAAAAAAAAGAAAAAAGTTAAGTCATAGTACCATGGCCCCATACCAAAAACATATTGCTGTGCATTCAATTGCAATATTTCTCCTGAGGCCAAAACATTATTTTCACAAAGAATAATGCTATGCAAAATAACAGGAAACATACTGTGAATAATGTCTTACATATGAAACCCTTGGTACTGTTAGTAAAACATTGGTTATGTGCGCACAAAATTAAACGGCCATGAAGAAGAGACAACATAATAGTTTGTGGATTTATTGTGTATTAGCTAATAGCTTTTTTATTTTATTTTAAACACTAATATTTCTGCTTTAAAAATATTTCTAAAATTATTGCATATACCCCTACTGTTGCAAGTGGCAAAAAGAAATTGAACGTAACTTTAAAAAAAACCACAATGCTTAAGCAGACTAAATGTAAGGGACAGACATGAATACCAACCTGGCAGTGATGCTGGACTTCACCCTGAGTAATTCCAAGACCTCGGTAGGCTGAAATGATTGGCCTTTTTATTATTCTGTCATAATGGGTTACTAGTTTAGTCTGCCTCAAAAATGCAAGAAATTACCCTTCATGCTGAAATTACTACTTCTGCTACATCTGACACGTCTTGCTGTTACTGCACAGTTTCTGAAAGGCCAGTGTCAAAATGCAAGGACTCCTGCCCTCTGAACCCCTCCTCGGCAGCTCAAATTCTGGCTGAGGGAACATCATCACATACTAGTTTTTTGGACACCATAACTCTTCCTGAACACTAGGTCTCTAAATGGAAATGTGGCAATCACTTCTCAAAACATGAATAAACCTTAGAGCTGGTAAGGCTCACCACTGCTGCAATGTCTTTTGGACAGAAATAACGTCTCCCTGGTATCCACAAATTGCATTCCCGAAGATTGAGCTGGATGGTTGGATAAAACCTAATAAAAAGCTCTGTTACAGACTTTCAGGAGAATTTTTGAAGGGGTTCTGATAATTGAATACCATGAGAGGCATGTGTTTATAGAATCAGACAGTCATAGAATGGTTTGGGTTGTAAGGGAACTTTAAATATCATGTAGTCTAATCCCCCTGCTGTAGTCAGGGACATTTTCCACTAGATCAGGTTGCTCAGAGCCATGTCCAACATGACTTTGGTGGGGCATCCGCAACTTCTCTGGGCAACTTATTCCAGTGTCTCACCACCCTCATCGTAAAAATTTTTTTCCTTATGTCCATACTAAACCTGCTCCCTTCAAGTGTAAAACCATTGCCCCCTGTCCTCTCACTACAGGCCCTGGTATAAAGTCTCTCTCCATCTTTCTTATAAGCTCCCTTTATATATTGGAAGGCCACAATAAGGTTTCCTCAGAGCCTTCTCAGGGCTTCAGGAAAGTTGTCCCTGCTGGACAAACTTCAGCAGGGTTGTCCAGGCTGAACGACCCCAACTCTGTCAGCTTTTCTTCATAGTAGAGGTGTTCCAGCCCTCTGATCATTTTTTTCACCCTCGTCTGGACCCACCCCAACACATCCCTGTCTTTTCGTGCTGGGGGCCCCAGAACTGGACACAATACGCCAGGTATTTCAACCCACAGCCTGTATTAGTATTGGGAATTGACCCAACCCAGGTGCAGGACCTTGCATTTGGCCTCATTGAACTTCATGAGTTTCACACGGGACTACTTCTCTAGCTTGTCCAGGTCCCTCTGGATGGCATCCCTTTCCTCAAGTGTGTCAACTGCATCATTCAGCTTGGTGTCATCTGCAAACATGCTGAGGGTGTACTCAGTCCAGCTGTCTATGTCACTGATGAAGATATTAAATAGTATTGGTCCCAGTACAGCCCCTTAAGGGACACCACTTATTATTGTTTTCCACTTGAATATTAAGCCACTGACTGGTGGCTCTTTGGATGAGGCCATCCAGTTAATATCCATCTAACAGTCCATCCATAAAACCTATACCTCTCCAATTTATCACCAAGAATGTTGTGGGAGGTTGTGTAAAAGCCTTATAAAAGTCCAGATAGATGACATCTGTAGCTCTTACCTTGTCTACTGATGGAGTCATTCTATCATACAAGGCCACCAGATTAGTCAGGCACAATTTTCCCTTGGTGAAGCCACATTGGCTGTCTTGAATCACCTCCTTGTCATTCATATGCCTTGATATAGCTTCCAGGAGGATCTGTTCCATGGTGTTACCAGGCATAGAGGTGAGGCTGACTGGTCAGCCAGGGTCCTCCTTTTTACCCTTTTTAAAAATGTGTGTGATATTTCCCTTCTCTCCAGTCACTGAGGTCTTTGCCTGACTGCCATGAGTTTTCCTATATGATGGAGAGAGGCTTGGCAGCTACGTCAGCCAATTCCCACGAAGTAATTTAGTTCACCACTTCGGCAGCACTGTCTCACCATTATCAGAATGTCCCTTCACACTCTGTAGACACCTACATTTCTGATACGTGAGCTGTGGATGCATGTGATTACCTTCCAGTACGGATCTTAGTATGAATAGCTAAACTATATCTAGACAAATATAATCAGAAAGCTATATTATGTTGACTGTCAGATAAGATTGATACTTACTATTTTCCCTAGGTTTGCTTCTCACCAGTCACACTAAAATGATTGCACAAAGTCACAGGTTTGTTCTTCATTGCTAAAATCAAAACAGTTATTTACTTGATACAGCTTAACACTTTCTTGCAAAAACAGTCTCATCGCTTCTGGAGATATCACGCTGAAAAAGCTCAGAGGCCTGCTCCCTTAAGCATGCACTTTGTACGTTTTACACCTTCCACACATTTTATAATCATATTGGTCAGTACTTTGGGCATGATCTTTCTTATTCTTGTTTTGCTGTTTTTTTAATCACACAAACAAATAAGGTCATAATAACCTTTTTGTATTGAGGGTGACTTCTATATATAAATGTATGCATAATGCCGCCTACTTTTCTCAAGAAAACTTCTTAGGCATAGATGTTACTTCCTTCCTTTTCTATAGAGCTCAAACCTTGAGAAATTAAATAGCTGTGTTTGGGAAAAAAAAACAGTTCTAGACAGATTCTGGAAGCATCCCTGCTTGTGCATCTTTTTAATCTAAATCACCTGCTGTAAAACCTCACATATATAAGATTACTCATCATAAAAGAGGTCATTCTTACAGTGGGAAGACAGAGCACCAGATGCACAGTCACAAACATATCACTCACAAAAATACCCGCAACAATCAAGATCGCTCTCTGTACAGAGGCCAGTGGGAGTTTGCCTGAAAGGGTCAGAAGACAAAACAAGACACTTACTCTTCAGTCTGGTATTGTAATCGTAGTCTTTTATCAGAAAGCATAAAGCCAGAATGTTCGAAAGTAAACTTGAAACAGACCTATTTCACTCTGGTTTTGTGTGTAAAAAGACTGATGTTATCAACAGGATCTTAGGAATGTTTGCAGACAAAAAAATAATTTTAAAGACACAGCTCTTAATTGTCAAATAATCTTCAAACTAGCCTGGCTTTTGCATTTCTAGTGATGTGGAAGTTGACAATAAATACCCAACTCTATGTGAAGCTAAAATTATTTGGAACTGCAATTTAATTATTAAAGCATCATCTATTAAAACATCAATTCTCAATTCTCTCCATTGTCTTTGATTTTAAAATGCTTTGCTTAACAGGTGGTGGGATCATATGTGAAATATATATATGCTTATGTACACATATGTGTACACTAGGGAGTTCTGATAGTGAGACATAGTACAGGGGCTTTTGGGCTTGAGCTTGGATTGTTACCTTCATTGGAACAATGATGAGTGATGTGACCTGGAGTTCGTCCCAGAAGGGTATCATAACTCTCTCATGCTATATTGCTTTAACGGTATGTACATGGTGCAATATGAGCACTGATCATCAAGAAAGTTAAGGGGCAGGCTGAGGTTTTAACACTTTCCCTCTGAAGGATTTTATCTCATACTTGCTGTGATGCTCTGAATGATCTCTGGGAGATAGGTTCTGAAACAGAGGTTATATTAGTCCTTGGGCGTCAAGGAGGTAGAGCTGCAGAAATTGCCCATTTTGCCTGATATTTTGGTGGTGAAAAAACACAGCTGAAATACAGGACACTTTCAGTTATTTATCTTGTCTTTTTGAGGAATCAAATCCCAGGTCAGTTCTGCAGTCATGAGGAGAAAAGGGATAAAGAAAGGTAGTTCTCTGCCTCTTCTTTGGTTCAATAAGTACCCTAAATATTGGGCTACATCACCACTCTTCTGCCTTTGTCCCTACAAATATTTTGTTATGCTATACAAAGAGTAATACTGTAATAAGAGGCTGTGAAAGAGTCCTGACTGGGACTCTTAACCAGTCTGGCTAATAGACAGACTTCCACCCACCTGCTTGCTTGCTCCCCTGCACAGTGGCACAGGCAGGAGAAAATAGGAAAAAACAGGAATAAGCAAGCTCATGGGTCAAGATAGTTCTGTTTAATATCTTTAATAGCTTTATCAATGATCTGGATGAGGGGATCGAGTGCACCCTCAGTAAGTTTGCACATGACACCAAGTTGGGCAGGAATATTGATCTGCTTGTGGGTAGGAAGTGTCTACAGGTGGATTTGGACAGGCTGGATCAGTGCACCGAGGCCAATCATGTGAGATTTAACAAAGTTACGTGCTGGGTCCTGCACTTGGATCACAAAAAGGACATGGGGGTATTGGTCAACAAAGTGCTGAATATGAGCCAGCAGTGTGCCCAGATGACCAAGAAGGCCAATAGCTTCCTGGCTTGTATCAGAAATAATGTGGCCAGCAGTACTAGGGAAGTGATCATCCCCTTGTACTCAGCACTGGTGAGGCCACAGCTCGAGTACTGTGTTCAGTTTTGGGTCCGTCATTACAAAAGAGACACTGAGGTGCTGGAGAGTGTCCAAAGTAGGGCACTGAAGCTGGTGAGGGATCTAGAGCATGAGTCTTATGAGGAGCAGCTGAAGGAACTAGGGTTGTTCAGCCTGGAGAAAAGGTGACTGAGGGGAGACCTTATCGCTCTCTACAACTACCTGAAAGGAGGTTGTAGTGAGGTGGGGATCGGTCTCTTCCCAAGCAACAAGAGGAAACAGCCTCAAGTTGTGCCAGGGGAGGTTTAGATTGGACATTAGGAAAAATTTCTTCCTGAAAAGGTTATCAAGCATTGGAACAGACTGCCCAAGGAAGAGGTTGAGTCCCCATCCCTGGAGGTATTTAAAAGATGAGTAGATGTGGTGCTGAGGGACATGGCTTAGTGGTGGAGTTGGCAGTGCAGGGTTATCAGTTCAACTTGATCTTAGAGATCTTTACCAACGTAAATGATTCTATGATTCTATAAAGACAAGGAAATCACTTACCAAATGTCTTTGTGGGCAAAACCCTGGGATCTTGTCACAGAGGCAACTGCTTTCTCCCCGCTGCTGTAAACACCCTGACACCTACACCTGACACAAACGTCAACTCAAATTCCTGCAGACAGAAAAGGAATGTGTACACTAATAAACCACTGAATAAAATGGTGAAAGGGAAGTGTTAAAAGGGACAAAGTTCAAGACTGTGAATGGTGATTGAGGAAAGATTTTCCTAAATCAGCTAGAAAGAAGTTACACACCATGTACTCACTTCTGTGAGTATGTTTCCCTTCTTCAGGTACCTGTTTTTCCTATGCACTGTGCACATGCTAGATCCATGTAGATCATATGAACTTTAAAATTAATATCATCCTGAAAGAGGAAACAGAATTATAAGGAGAACATGAAAGTACAAACATACCTGATTGCAATCTATTTGCCTGGAGAGTTTTTTAAGATTTCTTTGTGGCACTTCTCCGTTCTGGCAGGCTGGAAGGCAATGCAGCTGCATCCTGCCCTCTGCAGCCTTTCTGAATGAGCCTCTCTTAATATTTGCTCTGTAGTAGAAGACATCACAGCCTGAATGCCATGTCCCAGGCTTCACTGTTGATGCTTACATGGCAGGGTGGAGCGAGGCTAACAGCTTTGCCTGCCCAAGCAGGTTTTCTTTGCCGTCGCCCTTGCTGACGCAATGACCTCTCCCTCTGCTTTGCTCAAGGTGGCATCACGTTCCTTGCTCTTAGAAGTCTGGTCCTCCAAGTTCACCCAGCAGGAATGTGACTGCAGCAGCACAGCTCTGTGCTTCCACATGGGGCTTTGGTGACCTTGACACCTCCTCTCTTTTCCTTTCTGTTACCATATTTCCTTTCCTGATACATACACTGCAAAAACAAAGCAATGTCTTTTCCCTCTAAATGTTAGGATCCTGTTCTGCTTTGAATTCATGTATGCTTTCAAACTTAACAGGACTTCTTGTAGGCCACTATATTTTCGAGCTTCTTGTCATATTACATAGATGATGTGTTTTAAAAATATTTAGTGTATGGATATCTCACGTAACTTACAACCGATATCCTGGTTTTGTTTCCTCAGAGAGACTAAACAAGATATTAAAAATGCAGATGACAGATATGACATTCATATATTTATTTCATCCTTCTCATGTACAGACATACAGATGCATGCTTACAGTCCCACTTATATTCTTTATCTTGTTATTTATGATTGTTGATCATAATACAGCTTTCACCATAGGCTTCACATAACTTTCTCTGGAAAGTTGAGGTTAACTTATAAACTGTACTTAACAGTGTATTGTCTTTGTACACCAGAACAAATAGGGCCTAATTTGGAGAAATGGATGTGTCTTTCTGTGAGGGGACTAAAAGTGCTTAGCTGACTTAGCCAAGCAAAATTGTGTATGAAAGAAAACGTGACTGTTCTTTTTATGGTGAAATAAATACTGTGGTGAAAAGATCAATTTATGCTAACGGACAACGGAGGCGTAATAACAAAAATGGCACAACCTACGCAATATTATACATGTAGTACAAATAAGTACTTTTCTAATTTCTAGAAAACTAAGTATCTAGCATTAGGACCAGCAGGACTGAGTGGCGCTGCAGCTTTTAAAATAGTGAGCTTGATGCAGTTGCAATAGACAAGCTTGATGCAGTTGCAATGGGGCAATAATACCATGGATCCAAGCAACGGGAGCAAATTTTAGTAATGGCCAAGGTAGGTTGGCTTTTTAGTCAAAATGTCCTATGTCAGAAAGAATTCAGTCCCGAAATGAAATCTTCCTGTGGTCAGCTTAAGTATTGAAGCGTAGCTTAAAAAAGAAAGTGGTACATCCATTGGCACTTGATAGTAGAACAAAAAAGATTAGAAAAGGACTTATGATGTCCTCATTACACTTGAAACTACTCATGAGGGGATTTCCATGTGTGCGAGGAAGCATTTCTTGCATATATTGGACTTCATAGTCATTTGAGGACTCATAACTAGAATTCCCATGGGAAAGAAAAGTGTTGGTTATGATGACTGACAATGACAGACACCCACTGCTAGTGAGGGACTAGATTTGATGACCTGTTATCTACCTATGTTCCAGGCTTTGGGCTGGTCCCACAGATCAGGATGAATTTCAGACAATGTCAATTCTTGGTTCGTGAAACCTGTCGTCAGATAGACAGAAAAGATTTTTCTGTGTATTCACAGAACAATGGCATGATGGGCGACTGACAAAAACCTCTAAACAGAATGAAACCCTACCATACAGTGACTGCCTCTCGGGACAAGAGGCTGTTTCTCCCTTCTTGTCCATTCAGCAATGGCTTTGGCATTACTGCTCTGATTGTAATAAATAAACATCTCTCAAGGAACCAAATTTTTGAAACAAGGTGTTTGTCTAAAAATGTATACCTGTCATCAACTGCAGTTCCCTGTTCGCTTTTTTTTTACTTTTATTCTAGATACTTGTCTAAGTGTACTTGTACAACTCAAATTCTTTTTATAGTTGTTCCTACTTTGAGACATTGCATTCTATCCAAGGTGATTTTCACAGTCAAATTACGAACTGTTGAAAAAAAAAAGATTTCTAAAGCAAATACTTACAGATTCTTAAATCTAATGGCAGTGCTAGCCACAGATACTGTACTTGAGAGAAAGCAATCTTCTTTTCTGGTAGATACTAATTAAGCTATAGCATCCATGGTATAGTAAACATTACTGGCCTCTTTTTTCTTTCTGTTGTTTAAATCTTAACATGCAGATTATGATGGGGCAATTTAGTTCACACTCTTCTGGCCATTTTCTTATCATTATCATGCAATGTAATAAGATATTTCATTATTATTTAGTCTGAAACTTTAACAGAGAAGTTGCTGAAATTACCTCTAAATTTGTACTTGAGTTACTGGACTCATTATTTCAAACATCTTGGTCTGAATCAATATCAGTAATGATTCATTCTTTTGATTAAGAAGTGACTCCATCTGTAGATGTCAGATAATTACTGAGATGACCTATAATGAGAACATTTCACAACTCTCTGACTTAAATTTCTTATTCCCTCAACAGCATAATGACTTCCTCCTAGATCTTTTTATAGTGTGTCTATGCTCCTGGGGTTTCTTTTCATGATCAGTCACTATCAGTGGTTCCTTCTATCATCTTTTTTTAGACAAAGAAAGATAGTGGCTCCATACAACAAAAAATGTGCTTTGTCTAGGATTATATTTTATTTTTTTCCCTGTGTATTTCCAAATTTTGTTCTAAAAGCTCTGTTACGCTAGTGAGTGTTTAAAGCTGACATGGACTGCAATGGTAAAAGATGATAGAGGGTACTCTTTGTTATTCATTTAAGTAGTCTTAGGGGAATTGATGTGTTTTTAAATATAAAATATTAAGATTAGAAATGCAAGATATTCTTTTGATCCCAACAGCTGGGAATATGGTATTTAAAAGTTTGTAAGAAGAAATGATAACTTTCACTGTGAGGCTTGCTGCAGTACTTGAAATTCATTGCTATAGCAAAATACAAAGAGTGCTTTGTAGTTAAGTCGTAAATTCTATGTTATTTCTTTTGATTCTTTTGTGAACCATTTCCAGGGAATAGAAAAATTACATCAACATCAGACTCTGCCTTTTGACTCAACACACTGCATTTTTTTACTCATATATATTCACAAATATTTAATAGCTTTCTAATATAGTAATGTAAATAGATTATGAATATTTAGCAGTCTCTGCTCTCTGCTCTCCTTCTCACTATTTTTACCTGTTGGTTTAACAAATGGATTGATTCAATATTGGCCTTAATTTGGTTTGTATGTCATCCATGGCTGCCAGCTTCTCTGCCAAGAGAGTCTCCTGTGCATTCCTGATGCAAAACAAAAAAAAAAAAAAGAAAGCCAAACAAAAAAAGCTACTTTCTTTTTACTTTTTTGGTTAAAACTGAAAACCAAAAGGTCAAATAGATGTAAAATGTTTAAAATACCACTATTCAGGCAAGTAGTATAAGGGAATATACTCCCTACTGGCAATTGCATTTTTTTCTGAGTGAAAGAAACTTCAAGCTCATTAATTACTACCACTTCATTCTTTTCCCAAGATTTACATTCCTGTTATGTGACTGGACTTGCTTAAACAGTTGGAAATAATGAAGACCAAAATGACAGGCTTATTTTTCAGTTTCCTTTTATAGTAAAGAGAAAGAAATTTTGTCTAACAATAGACCTTGAGTACAGTAGGTCAAAAACCTCAGATACATTTCTATCACAAAATACCTTTAATACTGCACATTTACTGCATCAATAGACATCTGCTTTATTAGTATCAAAAAATGGAATCATTATCCTTTCCTGATGTACATATCAATTTTAGACCTTACATTAAAAATACATGCATGAATGAGACCAGCAAGAACACTAATGAATGAAACCCATCTAACTTAAGAGACCTAGCCTCACTGAATTGGGAAAGAAATCCTAACTGTGATGACAATCCCTTTCGTAATGTTTTTTTTTTTGTGTATGCATATGTGCATGCATGTGCTTTTGATGACAGGAAAAAGAAACAGAGCAAAGATGATCAAGCAGGAACAACCCAGATAAAATTCAGTGATTCTACTGAAACAGTAAAAAGCAGCAAATATTCACAGTAAAAATAGGACTTTGTTGCACTGATGTCATGCTCTGGTGGGCCATCAACTACACTGGACTCTGTACTTCTGCTGTGTTGCCCCATGTCAAAAATTACTTGCCAAGTTTTATATTATCTAACCTCCTAAAAGGATCATAATCATAAGAATATCAGATGTGCCCAAATCAGATATTTAAATAGACGGATTAGGCAAAGTTGATTAAATAAATAGTTTGAGTCATAGATAGACAGGGTCTTATAAAACTGAATTTAATATACTACTATGTCTTGAAGTTTCTAGAACACATTTCATTTTCTTTTCTGGAAAATGGGATATGTAAGGTTGTTTTGTGTGAAAATGAACATCCAATAGAGTACAATGCTGGTTTTGATTAATCCGTTTCCATTGTATAGAAACTGCTTGTACCTTTCAGAAGTATCCCCGTGAGTCTTGGTTGGTATCTCACTTGCTAAGAAGAAATTCTTATCTTTCAAGATAAAATCACTCTTCAAGAGCTTCTCATATATACCTGTCATTATAGAGTACACTAATTGTTAACAACATTAATTGGGTTCATTTCTCTTAAGATTTGCTTATTTGAAATTGACCTAGATTTTGTTCAGAGATCAGCATTAAGAATTTTTACCACAAGATATTTTGCAGATCTGGCAAATTACACTGGTGATTTGAACTCTCAGAAACAGCTGAGCACTTCTCGGTATCATCACAGAAACAACTGTTTAAAGTGAGGACATGAACTCCACTAGTTTTCTCTCATGAAAGGGTACCCTTAAGTACACATAAAAGAACAATCCTTTTCTGCAGTATAATCATCTTGTTACAAACCTTCACAGTTTAAGCACATTATGGGGAGCTGCATAGTATGTGTCTTTAAAAGCTGAATGTCCTATGTTATGAAAAGAGTTTAGACTGTACTGGCACAAGTGCTGATGTAGGTTGGCCTTCTTTACAAACACATTCTTCCATGAAAATATTTGACACATACAAAAGATAAATCTTCCATTCCTAACTTACTTTCTGTAATAACCAAGGAATGTCAGTCAGTTCTCTGTAATTTGTGTATACTGGTGTTTAATGTAACTATTTAAAGGAATCTCTGTGCATATATGTAAGATTTTCATGAAACACTAGTAGGTATAGCAAGAGGAATCCAGCTTACCTGGGAGAAATACACAAATGAAAGCCCAGCCAAATTTTACGCTTCTGTGACCTGCTGCTGAGAAAATGGTGCTCTTCAGAAAGGTATGACTAATCTGGAAGATTCTTCTCTTTTTCAATTTTAATCTCAGAGAAATATATGCATTGATTTTTCACAAACAAAAAATATTTTTAGGATGAGAAAACAAAATGTGTCTCATTTGTATCAGAGAACAAAAATTATAAATTGAGTCTTTTAAAAAGAATCCTTCTACAAATTGACCACTGATTTATTAGGCAGTCTGCATTTGCCCTGATGCAATAAATGTAAGGTTCTCAAGTAACTTTCTCATGCACTTTTGAACAGCTCACCTGGCCTCCCACCCATTTATTCATTTCTGCAATGACTTGCTGTTCAAAATCTCAGATCAAAATAAACGATGTTGAAAAGATGATAACAACTTGACACTGAAATGTTTCCTCCTCTCTGCAAGTGAGTCATTTCTGCTTTCATTAAATCTCAGGTAGGTAAGAGTCGTTCTTGAAACAGCTACAACTTTCTCTTTACATAACAAGGAACAATTTAAAGCTTAAAATTTCAGGGCTTGAAGGTTTTGATATAGAAATTTAATATCTTGAGAAAAAGAATTTACCAGCTTCCCAATAAGACCTAGCACGTCCTTCTGGAATTGGCAAGGTTAAACATATTAGACTGAGAGGCGGCTATAATTTAAAGGCTGTTGTGGGTCTTTTTTTTTATGCTTTTTTATGCTTTTTTTAATGCGCCTAACTTGTTTTAAGCTTCCATTCTTACAACTAATTCTCTTAATTTTAACAAAAGAATTGTAAGATTAGAAGTAGCAAAAAGGTGGTCCTAATAATAATCCCTTAATAATAACTGATGCCATAGTATGGAAGAGCTTGAAAAAAACCCACTCAAGTTCTGAATTCCTTTGGAAATAGAGAATGGAGGTTCTTTCCACCACCTTTTCCCAGCCCCTGTACCATGCTTAGTGAAGGCAGGTGGTTACCTAGTGAAGAGTTTGTTTAAAACAACTTCGTGTTTTCATAAGGAATTAAGATCCTTCTGCTGAATCGCATCTTGTAACCCTTCCTGTTAAACCATAGTGTGCCTAATTGTTTGTCACTTTGCTTCTCCCTCTCTCTCTCTCGCCCTGCCCCGGCCCTTCTTTTTCATTTGCTTAGGAAAAGGCTTTGGCCTTTTAAAAATGTCTAATGTATGGGCTGCTGTCTTTGTAATTTTTAGGCATTACCAGGAAAAGCTATTATCACTGTAAAGCCCAGTGGGAGTTAAAGAGAACAAGAAAGAGGAAATACACATTGCTTTTTCCACAGTGAACCAGAGATGATTTCAGAATTACTTCCTGAAGCTAATCATAATTTTCCCAATTGTAATAGTTAATTACAAAGATAAAAGTAAATGATGAAACAAAACCAAAAAACCTAAAGCAAACAAGCAAACAATCAAAAAACAAAAGATGTAAGCAAGTTTTTGTGGTATAAATTCCACTGAAATAAAAAATAATCATGCTGTGCTGAAATGTGTTCTGCTATCAACTGTCAGCAGAGGATTATTTCAGTACTCTCAATGTCACGGCATGCAACTGCAATAGCATTTTGGCTCTACCATGGTACCCAAAGATTATAAGTTCAAGTATGGAGAAGTTAAATTCAAAAGCTTAAATAAGGTGGGCAGATTCATTACAGGGTGCATTGGGAGTGTTCAGTGCCTGCAATTTGTAACAACAGTGCTCTGAGCAGGTTGAGAATTAATGACATCATTGGGTTATAAGAATCATTTATCAGCCTTTGGCATCTCTCTGTGGTAGATATTTGCATAACATGTATTTATAGGTAGGCTTCATGGGCTCCGGTGCTAATTTTTCTCTTTTCTTTGCAGACAACTAGATTTCTGTTTCTGTCTTCAAATGAAGCCAAGAAGGAAGTTCTGCCTTCCTCTTGCATACCAATATAGTGTCTAGGTTGCTGGCCCAAGAATGTGGCAGAACTGAGTTCTAATTGCTCTTCAGTCTGAGGGGTTTCAAATGGCATCTTTAAATTCTGCAGCTGAATATGCTAAAAATCAAATCAAATTAAATTAAGTTCAGATTATGCTGACCTGCTTGTCTCTTCTGTTTTGGTCAGCCATTGTGTAAAGGATGTAAGTTTCATAGTCAGAAGGAGTGTTAGCAAGAAGCAGCATGAACGTTGCTTCAAGCAGCAAGAGAACCCTGCCTGAGTGGGGGGAATCCAGCCCTTGTTCTCACTACTATAGAAGAATTTTGCATTAGAGAATCATTGGCTGAAACACTGTCATTCTACATTAAGCACTCTGTGAGCATATCTACAGGACTAGAGTGTAGACACAGGAAAATTTGTACAAGAATCCTTCACAGCCTTGTCTGGAAGTCAGGATCCGAACCACCTTGCTTAGCAACATGATAGAGTCTCTGGGTATGTTGCAGGACTACAGCTATCAGGACCTAAGCATGTTTTTAAAGGGAAAATTAAAGTGACCAGTCTACTTAAATGTCTAGCCAGAGTTTTTGTGATAATGTCAACTGTCTGAATTTGAGTAAAAATGAATTTTAGGAACCTGCACCCCACTAAGACAAAAATGCGTAGTTGAGAATTTAAATCAAAGGTTGCTTGTGAGAAGTTAATGTCTGAATTCACAATTTCAGTGAATGCCTAAAAAGTACTAAGTGTATGTAATCCTAGTCTACAGACTCACATCTAAGTAACAACTGTACAATAGTCAAAATTTTGAATAGGAATTAGACTGGGAACTTTGCTGACTAATATATGAAAAAGTATCTTGGATCCTCTGAAATTGTCCCATTTTGACCATATGTATCTGCTACAGAAAAAGGAGAAGATGACATTTTTTTCAAATTTCACATTTAAAAACTAAGTTGTGAACATGTATTTGTGAGAAAAAAAACACATTTATAATTAAAGTTTGAAGAATTGTAACATGCACAGTGCTATACATGTTCACACATCTTGGTATCCATACACAAGGCACCTACAGTTAAATACCTAGATACTACCCAAACAGGTAACAAAAACTGTTTGTTTGTCTTGTTGAAAGTACGAAGGTGTCTGCATAAACAGATTTCTGACTGGTATTATTCACAAGTGAATTAAAATGAAAAGGCTATAGAAAACCAAATATGAAATTAAAGAATAATGCCTTCTGAGAGGACAAAGAAACTAAAACAGCCACTGC
The DNA here is from genome assembly GCF_964199755.1 of Larus michahellis. NCBI lineage: Eukaryota > Metazoa > Chordata > Aves > Charadriiformes > Laridae > Larus > Larus michahellis. The sequence continues at coordinate 136,742,697 of NC_133897.1, read as the reverse complement.
AAATAAGAGAGAGAGAGGAGAGTCAGACTCAAATTTCCTACTCTGTCTTGAATGTGCAGCCTGTCAAGAAGGGAGCTGTTACTCCTGCCCTCTCATTTCTGTGATTAGTAGACTGAAAAAAAACCCAAACCAACCCACATTAAAAATAAATTAGATTTTTATTTTAAATAGAAAATATTATATGCATTTTGAAATAATGTAAATTATAAAATATCTTCTTTACATCCCTTCCTCCCCCTGCAGACTCCTTCAGATTTACTACAGAGACAACAGATAGAACTAACTACATTAAATGCATTAAAGTATTTATGAGTCACTGCAGTGAATGCTATATTGAGCATAAAAAAACCAATCCATTAGAATGTGTGAGGAACTTCTGTAAACGTGAGAGTAGAAAATGTCCTGTAGGGTCTACAAAGCCCCTATGACATTCTGTAACTGACCAGCAAAGTGGTGTGTATGGTCCTTTGTAAAAAGCCCTATTATAGCAACACAAATCTGCTGTCTTTATACTCCAGGGATCAAACACATTTTAGCAAGCGCTGTATGATGCGCAGTCTGATTTAATTGCTTGCCAAAGATAAACTTGCAAAAAAAAGCCCCAAACTTTTATAAAAGTTAAATCACACCATCAACCAGATCCTCTGCCATCTGTCTTCCCTACGATGTGTTCAAAACACTCATCTCCAGGAACGTGGGCATGTGAAGAGTGAGGGAATTACTCCACTTGGTGCTGCACTATTCATAATCCAGTGATGTTGCTAGAGCAACACTGATCGTGCTCCTCTTTTTTTCCCAATCAGTGCCAGCTGTCATCCTTATTTATATACTTTGAATGAAGGCTCAGCACCAAAGCACCCAAAATAGCTGATCACCGCCATTACAGATTAATAGAGCCAGGAACTCATGTCCTAAAAATACTGAATATTTCTTTCCAGTATGTCACTGCTGCAAAGGCACCTACTAGGTTCATTTAGCGTGCGGCCACCCTCTAGCTATGCAGAATTGTGCTCATGTTTTCTTCATGGAAGGAAGGTTGGGTAGCCCATCTGTCACTACGGAAATGTTAATTTCATATTAATATATTTTCAAACAGATTAAATATTTTATCCATATGTTCTGGATTCATCCACTATGACAGATTGTGAGGTTAGGACTGGATGTTTGGGGGGATCAGAAAGAGGAACTAATAGCTCAGTTTTGTGTTTCTAAAACTGCTTGAAACTCAGCCCAGTTTAACAGCATTTGAAAATTATTGCAATGCAATAGCTGTTCAGAAGTGCAGGAGAAATGAATTGATAGCCTAACTGGAAACCTGATTTTTGATGAACACAGACAATCTTTACACTATTACATCTTTGTTGCCTGTTTTATTTGAAACTTGTCTAAATAATAGCTGAAAATGTTCCCTAGAAGTGTCTCTTCTCAGTAGAGATGAAGCATTTCGTTGCTGGTTTGTGAGGACACTGGTGGTGTTGTGTTTCCTTTTCTTCATACACTGTTGTTTAACTGGGGTGAAAATATGAGATAGCTCAAGCTATGATTTGCCAACATTAATCAGAGTTGAATGCACTCAGGAGCTTTGTAGAGATTAGAAGGGACGGTCAAGATCTGAGATTGGAAGTAATTCTTGAAAGTTTTTGTATAGCAGAGGATCAAACTCAGTGAAATTTTGAAGTGTTCAAAGTGCATCAAATTCCTCAGATGACACTAGATTTGAGGGCTAGAATATGGTCTGAGAAATACCTGTTTCATTCAATAGGTGTAGGATAATGATCTTTTCTAATATTTCATGACCTTTGGTAGTGTGTCAACCCAACTTGAAAAACAAGGAAAGAAGAGGCCTGAGAAACCACTTGACAGGCTCTGTCACTAAGCTGTGGAGGAATATACCTGCACATACATGAGTTTCTTCATTTATGAATAGGGACATGCGAAGTATGATTTCCATGACAAGCCTTTTGGGAAACTGCAGAAATGAAAAAGTGGCAAATACAACATTTATACACAACAGCTGTTGACACAGTTCAGACTAGACATAAGGAAGAATTTTTTTACAACAAGGGGGTTAAACACTGGAAGAAGTTGCCCAGAGAGGTGGTAGATGCCCCATCCCTGGAAACATTCAAGGTCAGGTTGAATAGGGCTCTAAGCAACCTGATCTAGTTGAAAATGTCCCTGCTCATGGCAGAGGGGGTTGGACTAGATGACCTTTAAAGGTCCCTTCCAACCCAAATCATTCTATGGTTCTATGATTCTATGACTCTATGACTCTATGACTCTGTGCAATGTCTGAAGTTCATATTTATTATATATTTTGTTTTATTGGAAATGTTTATAAATCATTAACAGATGATTATTTTGTAAATTGCTGTGCTTATGTTTTAATCGCTTTAATGATGGAAGTGTTCAACATTGCAGAATCAAGCCCTAAACTAGTAAAAACCAAGAGCTGTCAATGATTGTCATTGCCAGTGTGCGACTAGGAAAACAAATACTACCTTGCCAATAAATCCACAGTTAGCTTTTGTCCTATAATTTAAAATAAATATTCAGTCTCTTTGGAAGATTTTTTTTTTAATGTAGTGGGTAGAAAATACCCAACACTGTCATCACTAAGTAAAAATTCAATTCATTTTATTAGTGTAGCAGATAATATTGTTTATCATGTTTCTCTGACTTTCTTGGCTAATGAGCACTGAAACGATGTCAATCCAAATTTTACTGTGTGGGAGGATAAAACCCTTCCTGACTTCTGTGTGATATGAAACCCTGAAAGTTATGAAAAAATAATACTCTGTTTTTAGAGTGTGACTGGTCTTTCTCTGTATAAACATGGCTAGAATTCTTCTTTAAATGTAAGGTTTTTTTAGCTGTATGCCATTTCTGACCGAAAAAAAGAGGAAAGAGGGAAGGAAGGAAGGAAGGAAGGAAGGAAGGAAGGAAGGAAGGAAGGAAGGAAGGAAGGAAGGAAGGAAGGGAGGGAGGAAGGAAGGAAGGAAGGAAGGAAGGAAGGAAGGAAGGAAGGAAGGAAGGAAGGAAGGGAGGAAGGAAGGAAGGAAGGAAGGAAGGAAGGAAGGAAGGAAGGAAGGAAGGAAGGAAGGAAGGAAGGAAGGAAGGGAGGAAGGAAGGAAGGAAGGGAGGGAGGAAGGAAGGAAGGAAGGGAGGAAGGAAGGAAGGAAGGAAGGAAGGAAGGAAGGAAGGAAGGAAGGAAGGAAGGAAGGAAGGAAGGAAGGAAGGAAGGAAGGAAGGAAAAGAAAGAAGGAAAGAAAAAAGGAAAGAAATAAAGAAAGATCCCTCTAGCCTCTGCCTTCAGAGAACCGTGAAGTTATATGGTTAAAAACCCATGTCAGTAAATGCCAAAGTGAAACCTGTATGAGCAATCTTAATTCTGGCTCTTTATAGAGGTTCATTACAATAGTCATTAATTCAATGACCACATACTATTTCTCAAATAATACAATATAATTTTATGTAGTTTCATGTGACCTTAAATGCACATGCTTAGCATCTTGGAATACATTTCCTGTTTTGTACATTTAGTCTGTTTTTTACTGTCATAATGAAACATGCATGTTTTTCGACTATGACTTTGATATAATAACAATATATAATTCTCCCTCTAAGGCTAGGCCTGCTTTGTGATTCTAAGGTGTAATTTAAGGAGCTACCTTCTCTGGCTTTAATCTAGCTAGTTTGGGCTATAATTGCTCTGAAGATACAGCACAAGATTCAGTCCCTTGAGTAAATATAAAGGGATTCTTGGTGGGATTTTACCTTCAGGTGTTGAACTCCATGCTCTCACGTTTGCTATTGTTATCTGAATTACCTAGATTAAAGCTCACTCAGGCATATCACTGTGCTGCAATGACTAACTCCTCTAACTGCTGTGCAAACGGACCAAAGATTTGAAATTTGACAATCTGGGCACAGATACCTAGAGTATGAAACACGTTGGAAAGACTATAATTTAATATAGAGCTGGGGTTTGTTCAGACAGATCTAAAAAAATAGAGAAGAGATTTAGGTCAACAATCATAATTGATACAGTTTATGAAAAACAAAACATAGCACTGCCTTACTGCGCTTAGGTACCGTTGGGATCATGCATTAATTAACTACAAAGCTTCTCAGATCAGGCTGGAAAACCCTGAAGATCCAGGGAGTGAATCCAAATTGTGAGGATGTGAAAACAGAAGAGGGGAAAGATAGGCCTGAGGCCAGGGCTGTGGTAGGGACGGGACTGAGGAAGGAACAAAGGAGCTGAGGCAATCCGTGGAGAAACTGGGGAAGAACTGGGTTTGAGAATATGAGAAAGGATAAGGTTAAGCAAAAGTGACAGTGAGGAGCAATGGCAGAGTTAGAGCAGGCATAAATTACAAAGAGGAGCAAAAGAAGCCCTCAAAATGTTTACATTAATCCAGCAGAACAATTGAAGTGGGTGGTACTTAATACTCAGTTTTTCTATGAAAGACTTGAAAAGGGATCATTAAAGCTGAAATGAACCTGAAAAATAAAACATAGGTTAATGTAATAGGTAGCCAGCTAGTCTGGAGAAAAATTATGAAAAATATCCAAGAAATCCATTTCTAGTTCTTTTAGGCAGTTTGTAGGTATTTGGTATCAACACATAATTCTTTTTCTTTAGAGCATTTAAGATTCTTCATAGCTCTACCCAGGTTGGACTTTTTAAACTCTATTTGCCTTTTCTATATGAGCTTGCAAGCCCTGGTTGATTTCATGCAGACTTTAAATCATGTACATTTGTATATTTACTCACCATAAAATTCTGGTACAAGAGAGAAGGACATTTGTTGGCAGTTTTTGAACATTCACAATATTGCTTCAGAATTAGGTTAATGCTTTTCATCCATCTATTGGTTTGCAGATAATCTGATAGCTTTGACTTAATTAGGTGAAATTGTTCCATTAAAAACTGAGAGATAAACCTAGTCCAACATTACCATCATCTGTATACCATATGAATAGAAACTACGAAGAGCTGAGCAGCTACCTAAGTATGGAGGAGAAGAATAGAACTGTTATGCTTGGTTAAGCTGAGGGAGATGATGAAAACAGTGCCCTACTTCTTGGAAATCCAAAGTAGTAGTCTGGACTAGTGTGTGTATAGCAAATCTAACAGATTTACTATGCAAAATTTTATGGTATACAGAAACGCATGGGCCTTGCCACACTACCATAGCATAATGAGCTATTGGAGAGATCTCACAATCTCTTAAGTAATATTGACCGCAAAATGTCCTGTCAAACAGAGTCATGTCTTATTTGGACTGCTGAAGGTATGTTTCCCTTCAGGGAAATACAGTTTGTTTGTTGGCCACAGTAGGCTGTTAGGATTTTACAGTTTAACAGGACTGGGGTTTACTATTTGTTTGAGGTTGCGTTTTTTTGGAGGGGGGACAGGGAGAGGTGGATTCATTGTGAGATTTTAATAAACAAAATGTTCAAAACCTGATTCAGTCCCACTGATCGAAAGCAAGCTGTTTGAAAAAGAGATGCAGGGTTTGGAAAAAAGGGTAGATAATTCTTTTTTCTGCAACATGTCTGTTTTACCATTTCACTATCCAGTATGATGCGTTAAAGTAGGAATGGGAAAATAATTCTTATAAATAAGAAGGGTTAAACCTCACTGGATATAGGTTTGGCGGTTGCATAGTTTTCTACTTGAAACTGAATATTTTCCAGAATGAACAGGACCCTGAGGATGTCCACACATCCACATCTGTAAAATCTTGAGGGTGGGTTTAAGCTAGACAGCAATGTTACATTTTGTGTCAAAACACATCCCCCAAACTGACAGAAGTTCACAAGAAAATCACAAGACCACATAATTCAGCAAGAAGTACAAATGGAATATGGCACCTTTGAGAGATATTGAATGGATGGCTTTAGTGACCCTAGCAAGAAATGCAGTTCATGGTTCAGAGGAGGCTGCTGCATGTTGTCTTCTGTGGAAGCACGGCCACTTGCTTGGCCACATTTCGTTGGCCATGCAGGCATAAGACCATAGGAGAGGGAAAACCCTGCTACTTTCCTGAGTGTTTTTCTGAGGTTATCCTGCACTCATTTGCACAGATTTGGAGCAATGAGGAAACTTGCTGACCCATACACCTTCCTTGGCCACCTCTTCTGGAAGGGTGTCTCAGCTTTCACAGTAGAGCAATCTTGGCAAGGAAAGCTACATACGGAGGGAACCTCATAGTTCATGAAAGCCATTTCCTTATAGTTTTCAAGCACTAATACATGTGTTTACAGTCTTCCCTGCAAGATGCCTCGATAATATATTCATCCTGCATTTGCTTACATCATGCTTGCTGATGCTTTAAAGAGCACTCCCAATTGCTCCCCTGTGGTGTGGTCTCCCTGGCTTGACTTGGAATGAGAGGTGGAGTTTGATGTGCTCTGGGGTCTGTAGTTCAAACCCTTTCCTGTACTTTGCTACTGGGGGCAGACAACTCCATCTGTAAAATACAGTACTTGTTCTCTCTTGAGTTATATGCTTCAGAGAGACAATAAGAAAGGATCTCTTATTGCACTGGAGCAGGAACAGGCTGCCCAGCGAGGTGGTGGAGTCTCCGTGTCTGCAGTCATTCAAAACATGCCAGGACACGTTCCTGTGCAACCTGCTGTAGGTGACCCTGCTCTGTCAGGGGGGTTGGACTAAATGATCTCCAGAGGTCCCTTCCAACCCTTGTCCTTCTGTGATTCTATGACACCCCTCTAAATACAAATCATTGACACAGAGGTAAAACAATAGTCTGCGTTAGCACTGTAACTACAGGTTACAGTAAATATGAAATAAAACTTGGAATGTAGTGAAAGCAGATTGCTAAAATGAGATGATACAGTGAGGTTTGTGCTGCTCTGCATGTTTGTTCCTTCAAAGGAAAAAAAAAGATGAAGCTTTCTGAAGCAGGATTTTCTGAGGTACTTACCACTGTGGTAGCTAAGCAACGTTACATTTAGTAACATAATAAAATTAACTAAAACATTCATTCGTTCAAGTACTAGCTAGTACCCTGTTCTCCAGGATACGACAATTACGTAAGAGAGCCTGAAAGGAATTCTATCATCACCGTTGTTTCAGCATTTAATTCCCGTCCTTCACCCTCAATTAAATCAATGAGAGGTAGACACCTGGGTGTTTTTGAAAATGCCATTAGGTGTGTCTCTATATCTTTAGGTTATGAGGTACTTTAAAAATCTCATTTGTTGGCCATATGGCCACCTGAGAGCTATACATTAAAAACAGCTGTGTGGCTTTAATTGTTATTCTGCGTTTTGACATAACTTGCAGTAAGAAATTGTAAATTTACAGCTCATCTTGAATATAAACTGACCTATGTATTACAATTAAAAAATATACACTGCTCTCTAAGATACTGACACCCTGTCTCCTGACACCCTGCCCCTAACCAAGATCATCCGCATAGGCACACTGATGACACTCTGCCCTTGACCAGGATCGGCAGCATAGGCAGGATGCAACTCGCGTTACCCATGTAAGGTGTGATTCTCTCAAATTACATTACCCTTGGTGGAGCCAAGGGGTGGCACAACTCTTAGAATCATAAAATTGACTAGGTTGGAAGGAACCTTCAAGATCATCAAGTCCAACCATCAACCTAACACTGCCAAAACTACCACTAAACCATGTCCCTCAGCACCATGTCTACCCATCTTTTAAATACCTCCAGAGATGGCAATTCCATCACTTCCCTGGGCAGCCTTTTCCAATGTTTGATAACCCTTTCAGTGAAGAAACTTCTCCTAATATTCAATATGAACCCCTCCGGCATAACTTGAGGTCATTTCCTTTTGTCCTGTTGATGATTACTTGGGAGAAGAAACCAACCCCCACCTTGCTACAACCTTCTTTCAGGTAGTTGTAGAGGGCAATAAGGGCTCCCCTCAGCCTCCTCTTCTCTAGGCTAAACAACCCCAGTTTCCTCAGACACTCCTCATAAGACTTGTGCTCTAGACCGTTCACCAGCTTTATTACTCTTCTCTGAACACACTCCAGTACCTCATTGCATTTCTTGTAGTGAGAAGCTCAAAACTGAACACAGTATTCGAGGTGTGGCCTCACCAGTGTCGAGTACAGGGGGACAGTCACTTCTCTGATCCTGCTGGCCACACTATTTCTGATACAAGCCAGGATATTATCGGCCTGCTGGCTCATATTCAGATGGCTGTTGACCAACACCCCCAGGTCCTTTTCCAACAGGCAGCTTTCCATCCGCTCTTCCCTAAGACTGTAGTGCTGCATGGGGTTCTTGTGACCCAAGTGCAGGACCTGTCATTTGGCCTTGTTGAATCTCATACTGTTGGCCTTGGCCCTTCAATCCAGTCTGTCCAGATCCTTCTGTAGAGCCTTCCTACCCTCAAAGAGGTCGACACTCCCGCCCAACTTTGGTGTTGCCTGCAAACTTACTGAGGGTGCATTCTATCCACTCATATAGGTTGTTGATAAAGATATTAAAGAGAACCAGCCCCAATACTGAGCCCTGGTGAGCACCACTTGTAACCAGCTGCCAGCTGGAGTTAACTCCATTCACCACCACTCTTTGGGCCAGGCCATCCAGACAGCTTTTTACTCAGTGAAGCCTACATCCATCCAAGCCATGAGCAGCCAGCCAGTTTCTTCAGGAGAATGCTGTGGGAAATGGTGTTGAAGGCTTTACTAAAGACTAGGTAAAAAGTATCCAAAGCCTTTCCCTCATCCACTAAGTGGATGGAGGAGATCCTTTCATGAACCCATGCTGACTAGGCCTGATCACCTGATTGTCCTGCATATGCCTCGTAATTGCACTCAAGATTATCTGTTCCATAACCTTCTGCAGCGCTGAGGTCAGGCTGACAGGCCTGTAGTCCCCCAGGCCCTCCTTCTTGTCCTTCTTGTGGATTGGCGTCACATTCACTAACCTCCAGTCAACTGGGACCTCCCTGGTTAGGCAGGACTGCTGATAAATGATGGAAAGTTGCTTAGTGAGCACTTCTGCCAGCTTCCTTAGGACTCTTGGGTGGATCCCATCTGGCCCCATAGACTTTTGTATTTCTAAATGCTCTGTCAGGTCCCTCACTATTTCTCCTTGGATTATGGGGGCTTCATTCTGCTCCCCGCCCCTATCTGCTAGCTCAGGGGGCTGGGTACTCAAGGAACAACTGGTCTTACTACTAAAGACTGAGGCAAAAAAGGAATTAAGTACCTCAGCCTTTTCCTCATCCTTCATCACCATGTTTCCACCTGCATCTAATAAAGGATGGAGATTATCCTTAGTCCTGCTTTTATTTCTAATGTATTTATAGAAACTTTTTTTATTGTCCATAACATCTGAAGCCAGGTTAAGTTCTAGTTTGGCTTTGGCCCTTCTAATTTTCTCCCTATATAGCCTCACAGCATCTCATGAGTCCTCATGAGTGGTCTGCCCCTTCTTCCAAAGGCCATGAATTCTTTTTTCCCTGAGTTGCAACCATAGATCTCTGTTCAGACAGGCTGGTCTTCTTCCCCGATGGCTCATTTTTTGGCACATGGGGATGGCCTGCTCCTGAGCATTTAAGACTTACTTCTTGGAAAACATCCAGCCTTCCTGGACTCCTTTGCCCTTCAGGACTGCCTCCTAAGGGACTCTGTCAAGCAGGCTCCTGAAAAGACCAAAGTTTACCCTCCAGAAGTCCAAGGTACCAGTTCTGCTGACCCCCTTCCTTGCTTCTCCAAGGATCAAAAAATCTATCATTTCATGATCTCTATGCCCAAGACGGCCTGCAACCGTCACATCCTCCACAAGTCCTTCTCTGTTTACAAACAACAGGTCCAGCAGGGCTCCCTCCCTAATCTGCTCCCTCACCATCTGTGTCAGGAAGTTATCCTCGACACATTCCAGGAACCTTCTAGACTGTTCCCTCTCAGCTGTATTGTATTCCCAGTAGATATCTGGTAAGCTGAAGTCCCCCACGAGGACAACGGCTAACAATCGTGAAAATTCTCTCAGCTGTTTATAGAATATTTCTTCTGCCTCTTCATCCTGATCGGGCGGCCTATAACAGACTCCCACTATGATATCTGCCCTGTTGGCCCTCCCCCTGATTCTTACCCATAAACACTCAACCCCATTGTCACCATCATTAATTGCTAGACATCCATAACACTCCCTAACGTACAGGGCGACCCCACCGCCTCTCCTTCCTTACCGATCCTTTCTGAAAAGTTTGTATCCATCCACTGCAGCATTCCAGTCGTGAGAGTCACCCCACCGCATTTCTGTGACGGTGACTACATCATAGTTTTCCTGCTGCACAATGGCTTCCAGCTCCTGCCGTTTGTTGCCCATGCAGTGTGCATTAGTGTAGAAGCACTTCACTTGGGCTATTGGTCTAGTCACCTTTTTGCTGGGAGAAGCCCTAATTCCTACCTGACCATTCCCAGGTGTGGCCACAGTTTCTAACCCATCAATGTGCCTCACATCTGTGCTGCTGCATGAATATCCATTCCCTACTTTCACTGAGACAGCAGACTGAGGGACTCACTAGCATACCATTCCACAGGCATTGGCACACCATCCCTAAGCTTACCTCTAAAGAGTCTGATTTCACCCCCTTCAAATATAGTTTAAAGCCCTTTTGATGAGCCCTGCTACCTCCTGCGCCAAGAACCTTTTCCCGCTTTGAGACAGATGTACCCAAGCCAGAAGGCTTGGTGTCACATAAACGACCCATGATCCAAAAAAACCAAAGGCCTTGCTTGGAGACACCAGGCTCGGAGCCAGGTATTGATCTGCTGGCTATTTCTGTTTGTTCCCTCATCCTTCCCTGCAACTGGAATGATAGAGAACACTACTTGTGCTCCTGAACCCTTAACCAGTTGTCCCGACTCTCACCCACATTAGAATCATAGAATCATAGAATGTGTTGGGCTGGAAGGGACCTTTAAAGGTCATCTAGTCCAACACCCCTGCAGTAAGCAGGGACATCTTCAACTAGATCAGGTTTCTCAGAGCCTCCTGAAGCCTGGCCTTGAATGTCTCCAGGGATGGGGCCTCCACCACCTCTCTGGGCAACCTGTTCCAGTGTTTCACCACTCTCATTGTAAAGAATTTCATCCTAATTTCTAATCTAAACCTGCCCTGCTCTAGTTTAAAACATTCAAAAGGCATTTGCATGGCTGGAGGTTGTGGACAGAAGACCTGACCTCCAAGTGTCCCTGGCAGTCCACCAGAGCCAACACATTGCTTGTGATCCTGTGTTTGTTATCGGGAATTGGGAGAGTTGCCTTATGGGCATGTTGTTCCTCATCTTTTCTACTATCTCAGTAAAGCTTTGTTTTATAATGTGTTATAAGGCTTCATTACTGTTCAAACCACAAACCCTTAGATGTTCCGTGCTGATTATATTTCAGTTGCTTTGGCTGGAGAAATAATTTGTTACAATTACCCTGAAATCAGTGCAGCTTGATAGTTTACTATTGCTGGGGACCCACCTTGCAGAATTTCAGGAGCATTTGTATAGTATGCTTGAAATATAGTACAAGGAGGTTTTGTTTATTAAGGATGAATTTACCTTCTTACATTTATCAACTGGATGAAAATTGAAGCTGTTGCATAGAGTTTCTAATAAGGATACATTTTTTAAGCTATATATTTTTTTCAAATATTCACATATAATCAGATTTAAAATGTGTTCATTTTTTCCCTATGACAAGGCTTCATCCCACCTGAGATGCACTGTAATGAAATCCTTTGCTGGATAAGTAATTATGAATTCTAGGAGGAGTTATTCACTTAGCCTTGGGTTTTGCACTTTATGACAGTCTCTAACCAACAGTGAGAATATTTCTTTCAATGGTATGGAATGATAGCTGAAGCAGGTTCCTCTAAATCCACCACCTGCTCTTTAATTTGCCTTTATGTAGATAAAATATTTTGCTATAAGGAGATGTCACGCTTCTTTCTGATAATGTATTTTATTAAATGCAAAACAGTGAATTTAAAGGTCTGGCTTAAACCAACAAAAGCAATGAAATTTACCACTTCATTGTTAACTTAGTCCATATGCCTAGTTAATGCAGCACATAATAGGAAAGTTGGCAACTGCTCTAAAACCCTTGTATTACCATTAGAACCAATGAAATGGGTTAAAAAGATATACCGAAGTGTTGGAGCATTCCCTTAATTTTTGTCTACTTAAGTCATTCTCACAATTTGTTTTAATTTATTTTTTTTTCTCATTTGCTTATATACATACTGGTTTCTATCACAACATGCAAACAATGACAAATCTTGTATTTTTCATGCCTTTTTTAAACTCATAATCAAACCCAGTGGATTAAATCTGATTGAAAAAAAAATAGTGCAAAATTTCAACATGAACATGAAACAAAACCAAATCTATCCTTACACGTTTTCCTATTTCCCATCCTAAGCCCTCTCTTCATACTTTCATTTATAGTTTCTTAAGATTTTCCAAATACCTCTGGGTTTTCAGATTAACTTTCTATAATTCTTTCTCATTAAAAGCTCTATAGAGTGCATTTTTTTTCAGTTTGACATTTCTTCTACCACCTTTTATACCTTATTTCATGCCCTATTTTTTTCCATCTTCCTTGATACCTAATTCTTTTAGTTCCCTTTTCTCCTACCTTTTGTTCTCCTACCATTTTTATTATTCCTTTTTCAGTTTAAATATTATTCTTCATCTTCTGATAAAGTCTCTTATTGCTCTGCAAAGTTCTTTTCTTAGGCATTAGAAGCAGATCAGCTCACTTTCACCAGCTAAGAATTAGGCATCTAGGTACTTATTTTAATGCTATCTCCAATGAGTGAGATACAGACATCTTGAGGGTGATTTATTCCACCTCAAGTGAGTGGACTGTGAAAACCCTCTTCTCCATTCCTGCTGAGTCAACCTACCTGATTAGATGTCTGGTTTTTGGAAGGCTAAAGGTGAATAACATCTTCCTAAGTGGCCAAAGGTAATATTGAAATTCAAATCCATTTTCCTGTAGGTGTTTCTGAAGTACCTTTCCAGTCTGGCGTTACCATGTACTCTACCCTTTTGCAATTAAAGCCTATTTACAGTAGGTAGGAGTGAGACCACGTGAAGCAAGTCCCAAGTCCTTGGTATCTAATACCTTGGTGTTAATTATGCCTGTTACTACACCTAACACCTATATATCAATACTCATAAAACCTTTTTCAGAAATGTGAGTTAACTAGTTTTTAAAATCATGCTTCTGTCTAGATCACCATATTTTGGTTTGGTTTGGTTTATTTTGTTTTAAACAACAACAACAAAAGTCCTCAACCACTCCATCCCCCAAATGAAAAACAAAGCCTTACTGTAATCCTTGTCAATATAAGTAATTTCTCTCATGAAAAATAGTAACTTGCTTTCAGAGCTATTTCTTCTGATAAAGATCTAGGATAAGAGTAATAAAAAATTATCACAAATTAACAATTAAAACACTTCTGTTGCCAAATTTTTACTTAAAGATTGAAGACAAAATTGAAGGACAGTTTCTGTAGAAAGAACGCTGATACTTAGTGGACTTCATATATATACATAATTGCAATGTGTTCCTTCAGGCATTTTAATTTGAACATTTTTAAGGGGAGTGTATATTAGAGGGTTGGTTTGTTTGGTTCTTTTTTGGTAGCAAGAATTCTATTTTGCTTCTTTGCATATTCAAGGGATGAAAAATAGAGATACCTTTCTTGACGTCCCTACTCAATGTTTTCATATTAGAACTTTGAGAGGGACTGTTGTGTAAGTAATGAAAGAAAATGTTTTTTACATGACATATTTTTAAAATTTTGTAGTCTTTTAAATTTTCCTTGTTTAGAAAAAAATCTTTTTTTTTCTGATAATGATATATTTTTCTAAATTTCATCTTTTTTTACAATAGGTATTACCTTCTTTTATAATAGGTATTATGTTCTTTCATGAACATAACAATAACTAACTTTTAGGTGTGAATTCTTGTTTTTAAGATTATTCCTAGTGAAAATAATCTGGTTTACTTTTAAAAGCTGTTTTACATTTTCAAGATTTTCTTACATCATATTATTTTTCTTCATTGCAATCTTAGAACTTCATAATGATCTCTGCAGACAGATCTTAATCTTTTTGTAAATGAAAAAAACCAGACCAGTGTTTTCCAAATTCAGGGGAATATTAATGGTCCTTTCAGCACTTAAAAGATATTTTAACATGGGAGAAATATTTTGTAATTATATAATCTACACTGCATAATATTTTTGGCAGATATTTAGGTATGACCTGAATACTGTTTACAAAAGCACAAAAATACTACATCAGTATTTAGGTAATATTAGGTTATATGTTTAACTATATTTATGTCAGTGAAAGCATTTTGGAAAAAACAATAGGAGATCAGATTGTCTTGCAGTTTTAGATTAGAGAACATAAAGGCAGTAGGTCAGAGTTATTTTCATATATTTGTGACATGCATAGCACTCTCTTAACCTCAGTAATATAAAACAGTAATGACAAGATTTGCTTGCCTGATCAGGCAAGTTCAAGATTCGTTGCAGAAGGGTATAGCCTTCTGCAGGTCCTATGTCTCATGTGAAAGCCCCATGGAGATTTCTTGGAGACCTTTGGTGTTGCTAATGGCACTAGGAGTTTATGTTTAGTCAACTGAATCCCCATCAAAAGTGGGATTCAGTTCTATATCATGCCTGCGCATAAGTGCCTCCATATGGTCAGGTATCAATGCTTCTGTTATGGTTAATGGAGATCTAGTCAAACAGTCAACGGGTTAGAAAGCTATGCAGCTGACAGGTCAGTAGATACCTCTGTTACAAAGGGCTTTCAGCACCTTTGACAGTATTTACTAGATCTCCATTGATTTTAATGGGAGCTTAGATACTAGCTAATGGGAACTATCCTCTGTCTTGTGCTGCAGATAATATCTTGTAGGTACAAGGGACTTGATTCATACACATAAACATGCACATCCAGTACTGTCTGAGAAGCCCTAGGATATGTGAGATATCTGCATAGGAATGATGGTTATGACATGGGAACTGTGGGGACTGGTTATGACATGGGAACCACGCAGGATAGAGGGCTCTTAAAATCCATGAAAATTTTTCAGTTTAAGGGCCTTTTCTGTACTGTGCTTTAACGATCAATTACTTTATACTTACAATGAACATGGATCTAAAAAAAAAAATAAAAAGAAAAGGAACTATATAAAGAAATAGTGGAAACTACAAAAAAAAAGTCATCATACTGCCTCTTGCTCAGTCAGTCCCAGAGCCACCCATTGCTGCAGGCAGGGAGAGCATTTGGAAAAATTATCAAAATTATCATCCCATGCTTTCTCTTTTCTTTATATTCTTCCTCAAGCATCCACTGTTGGCCTAAGCTAGTTCGCTGGCTTACACAACCTTTGATCATTTCCACCACAAGCATTGTATGTTCTTATAACTGACTAACTACTGACTGGTTAATTAAATAGATAAATATTTCTTTGCCAATAATTTGGATTTTTGTACAGCAACAAAAAATCTATAGCAAAAGTACAAAAAAATACTTTAAGAAGTAATATTCTAGTAATGTTAAACACATATGGCTGAAGCATTTTTGGTTTAATTTCTTCCAAATCCGGTATACAATAAAGCCATAATGAAAGTCTCAGAGTGATTCCTAGAGCTTTTCATGGAAATAGCTTCCTAGGGCTAGACATAGAAATATTTTTTAAAAAGGTTAGAAACAAGAGGAATATGTTTAGGTTACATACTTTAAAAAAACCTTCAAATCTATTCGTTATCAGGCAAACTTTTTCAGTGGCAGAAAACAGAAATGCCATTGAGGATAGCACGTGTAATTGAGAAACATTAATCTGACAATAAAATCTTCAGGTAAAGAATAGAATATTCACCATTGTGAAATCATGTGAATTGTTTTAGCACTGACAAGTCGTTCTGGATTTTGAT
The DNA here is from genome assembly GCF_964199755.1 of Larus michahellis. Lineage (NCBI taxonomy): Eukaryota > Metazoa > Chordata > Aves > Charadriiformes > Laridae > Larus > Larus michahellis. The sequence goes on along the minus strand of NC_133897.1, from coordinate 136,726,717 downwards.
ACTGAGGTCTCCTTGGAAAAAACATTCCCCCTGGGGAAACTTCTGGTAATACTTTACTGACTTCCTTCCAGCTATTCCATCTTGGCAGAAGCTTTAAACAGTTTCTGTCTGAATGCCACTCCTTGAATCAATGAAAAAGTGCCATAATCATGTTTACAGAATGTACTCTTCTCCATGGTATCAAGCATATGCTGTGATAAATATTGTACCTGACATACGGAGGCTGGATACTACAGGAAATGTAACTCATTAGCTATATCTCCACTTGTGATTGGATTTAGTATGCACATACGTTCTGCATATTACTGTGGTTGTAACTAAAAGTAGGACACTTGGTGTCTGTACTTAGTTACTCTACAGGGTTCTCCAAGAAAGTTCCCTCCCTCCAGCTGAGCCAGTAGGAGTTCCAATAACTTTGTCTCAGCTGGAATTTGCTCTTTGCAATAAATCATGGTCATTTCATGCTTTGATGCGCTGTAGTGAAATGTGTTCAAAAAAAAAACCTTTACAAAGTAAATTCCTGTTATAATCAACATAGCAACTTTTTGCTCTAACAACTAAGAAAAAATGTAAACAATTGCACAGTCATATAAATAAAAGTTTCTAAAAAACTCCTTATATGGCAGTAGTCTCTTGAGCTGTTCTTTATGTATGTTGAAGGGCTACAGTTTTTTGTAATGTGTTTAAATGTTGCTTTGGCTATGTAGGCAGACAATGGTATGACATAATTGTTCAGTTATATACACTAAATAACGTTAAAATCAGGGATGTTTCAAAGAAAATGTTCATCCTAGTGATATTCAGAAAATTTTACCTTTTTCTGTTTTCCCTTGTGGTAGATTCAGCAAAGGATAGCAAGCCTGACTATTCATCGATTTATTATTGCTATTCTAGAAATACTTACTGTGTTCGAAATTAAAATAATTGTCAAATATATTTTCAAAACTATTTGTATTAAGGAAAACTGTCAAAGAAATGTGAAGAAAAAAAAATCTAATGTAAAAGTAGTTGTCTGTATTTTCTCAATGGTAAATTTGGCCTCTGGCTCACACAGGACAGTCATTGCAGGGTACCTTGAGTTATCTTCATACACATCCTTACAGATTTTCTCTCCCATTTTGACATATTAGTTTCAATTTTCTGGACAAATGGAACTAGACTATGTACCCTTTGGCAACAGCGGAAGTCTTGTCAACTTCTTGTTGACCAGAAAGGGATAAATGTAACAGAAAGAGGGGACACACAAAATACAGCAGAACATAGAAGAATATGTAGATAGATAGGTAGGTAGGCAGTAGGTAGGTAGGTAGGTAGATAGATAAAACCAGTCAAAATGTCTGATTCTCTCAATGTCTCAGTAGTACCTTGCTACTTCCATTGTTGCACAAAAGAGAACTTTCTTAATTCTTTGGTAAGTTACAGCAGAATCAGATTAATTTCATATTATACATTCCCTTTAAATTATTTTAAATCATCGATATGTTATTTTCCGCAACAGCTTAATTGCAATATGTGCAACGTATAAATTCAATTTGCATTGTAAGTGTACGCATATTCTAGAATTAAGTGAAACTCTTTTGATCCAACTTTCCTTGATGAATTAAAGACATTACAAAATATCATCCCTTTAGTAAGTGCCATTGTTATGTTGGTGTAATCAAATTCATAGAATATGAAATAATTGGGGGAAAATGTGCTTTTTCTTTGAGGAGACAGACTGGGAAAAAAACCTCAGTGTTGCAGTGGTTGAAAGGAGAATTACTGAAACATGAATGTGAAATCACAGAATGATTGACATTGGATGGGACCTCTGGAGGTCATCTTGTCCAACACCCCTGCTCAAGCACACATTGCTAAGAAATATGTCCAGATGGCTTTTGGTTATCTCCAAGGATGGAGTCCCCACAACCTCTCTGAACAACTGTGCCACTGTTTGGTCACCCTCATGGTAAAAAAGTTTTTCCTGATCTTCAGATCAAGCTTCCTGTCTTTCAGTTTTTGCCCATTGCATCTGGTCCTGTCACTGGGCATCACTGAAAAGAGCCTGTCTGATGTCTTTACACCCTCCCTTCAGGTATTTATACACGTTGATGAGATCCTTTCTGAGCCTTTTCTTCTCCAGGCTGAACAGTCCCAAATCTCTCAGCCTTTCCTCTGAGAGATGCTCCAGTCCCTTGATCATCTTTGTGGTCTTTTGTTGGACTTCCTCCAGTATTTCCATGTCTCTCTTGAACTGAGGAGCCCAGCGCTGGACCCAGCACTCCAGGTGTGACCTCACCAGTGCTAAGCAGAGGGGAAGGATCACCTCTCTTGACTTGTTAGAAACACCGGGAAGGAAGTAGGAGGGGAAAGGAAAGATGGAATATGAAAATAATGTAAAATACAGAGGTGGGTCCTGTTTTTTGTTTGTTTCTTTGTTTTAAGAGCCATGGGAGGACATGTGTTCAGACAAGTGATTATGATGAAGGTACAACTAATATAGAAATTAAGCAGATAAATAAAATAAATCTAACCTAAATGCTGATTATTATTTCAGAATTTAATAAATTACTTCTATTACTAATAATAACCATGCATTCAACAGTATTCATCTACACTTTATAGAAACATATGCCTCCAAAGCACTTTATGGATGTTGTCATTATTTAGGTGGAGAAATTTATGTAATGTGATCTGCCAGCAGTCTCAAAGTAAAGCAGCAGCAGGCTGAAAATAGAAGTCAGGTCTTTAGGGTCTCATCTGATATCCACTCTGTAGGAATATATTTTGCATTGGACATTGGTAGAACAATTTCATAATTAATTTCAATTATAAATTGAAAATAGCATAATTAATATTATTTGTATCACTTGTATTTTCCAGTTTGTTTACTGAATTAATATAAAAATATGTATATACATTTTTTATAGATAAAGATATGGCATATCAAGGGTTAAATTGCAATATAGTTTATTTCTATTTCAATTTATCTGATTTTGGCATGCATTTTTTTTAAAAAACCAAACAACTAACAACACAGCACTAAAAAACCCAACAACTAAGTTTCTTTTCATTAAATGCATTTTGATACTAATGGTACAATTCTGCTTTCAAAGATAAGTCCCAGTAACTTCTCTTAGGTAAGAAAGTTCATCTCAACTTATGAATTCTAGCTTTGAAGAGAATTTAGTTCCAATGTGTTGCAACTGATTTTCAGATTTCCAGATTGTACAATGTATCTGACCTTGTGATGGCAAAGCAAGTAATAAAATGGGGTTAAATAATCTGTAAACACAAAGAGCACTTCTATTATTGTTCCTCAGACCCCCGTATTCCAGAGCTTTTACATCACTGTTTTGGTATTCATGTTGCCAACGTCACTGTCACATCAATATAAGACTCTATATAGAGGTGAACCCTAAATTAACCGATTCACAGTTTAGCTAGTTTAGCTTTCACAGTTCCATAAGTAGACTGCAATTAGACAGAAGCAGCTCGTACTTTCTGAAAAAGTGTTTCTGAAACATGGACATTGGATATTCTTAAATCCTGTAAACAATTTTCATGAGGAATATGTCGCTCTTTAAGATAATATCATTCCTCTCTCATCAAATAAACATTGGTGTAATTCAAGTATACTAATGAGCAAACTAATGATGAACAGAATCTTTTAGACAACTGGTAGCATAGCTGTATCATGTAGATAATTTTTGTTATGTTTTGTCAAAGAATCTTAAATTTTTCCCTATCTTAACTTCTACAAATACAAATGACGGATCTCTTTCCGTATTCTCTGCAATGACATTTGCAGTAAATTTAATTTATAACATTGTACCAAGTATCCACTGCTGCACTGTCATTGAGATTATTGAAATGATAGTTCTGCTAGATAATCTATCAATCCAAACTGCAGGACTTGGACCAATCTCGTCTATATTAAAATTACCTTCCCTGTAAGAAAGACATAATTCTTCTCCTTTCTTTCACAACTTTGCCTTCTGTTTTGAGTTTTATGAATAATTGCTTTCTACTGATCAAAACCAAATTCTAATATACTGCACACATGGTCATTGATCACTATAAGCACTAATGTATAAATAAAAATATGTTTATGTTTCAAACTAAAACTGACATCTCTATAATAAGACCTCATACACACAAGCTAGTACATTACTATACCATACCCAGAGAGGCTGATTGCTCAGTTTCTGTGAGAGTTTTTCCAGCTGAAATATGGATCCTATACTAATGAAATATAGAAATAATAGTATATATTTTCTGTGTAAAAAAATATCTCTATGTATGTATTTGATTGTTAAATTAACTGAACTCTAGGATTCTCCATTAATTAAGATAGTATTGCAGGTATATATTTAAACCAAAGTACATTTCCAACTTTGTCTTGGAATACCACTATAAACCTGTTTTCTAATTCTGTTATAGATGAGAAGTTGTTTGATATACCCTTCCCAGTCTCTAGTGGATAATTACCCATGCCACACGATCACCATACAATTTGTGTACAATTGCTCGTCTGTTATTGATAAAGACCATAAATAAATGTATGGCAAGTCAGAATTGTGATGCATTACAAATGCTTTTAGGCCTATCGGTACTTGATAAACTTAAGTAAATATGAAGAAAAGAAGGGAAAGGGAAAGGGAAAGGGAAAGGGAAAGGGAAAGGGAAGGGAAGGGAAGGGAAGGGAAGGGAAGGGAAGGGAAGGGAAGGGAAGGGAAGGGAAGGGAAGGGAAGGGAAGGGAAGGGAAGGGAAGGGAAGGGAAGGGAAGGGAAGGGAAGGGAAGGGAAGGGAAGGGAAGGGAAGGTTAGGTTTTATAGGTGTAGACCAACAGTTTGGAAAGAAATGAAAACAGGTAGCTGCATTAAACTCTCTATACCTTCTTTTTAAAGAATACTCCTTGCTGAGTCACCAAGTTACTAGTTCTATAAAAAACAAACCAAAAAAGGCCCCAAAAAAGGAAATAAACCAAAGCTTGTTACAGAAAAGCCTAAACTGAAGATAATTTGTGGCTTTGGTAAAATTTGAATGTTTTACATTTCTTTAAATAAGCCATTTTAGTCCCTCATTAGCCAGCGATAAGGTCTTCCCCAAGTAAGCGTGCCTCTATAATGTGCTTCTAAGATTAGACTACCTTCACTGCATTCTCTAAGAACTACAAGTGTAAGCATTGGTTCAAAGGTGTTTCCCCAGGGAGAACAAAATCGAATAAGAAAGAAAAAACTACACAAAAATAAAGGTTAAAAGTCTGATGAAGATTCAAAATAATTTCTACATAAAAAATATTGACTCAAAAAGAAATTATACCAGAAATAGTAACTTGAAATGTGAATAGAGCTTTGCCACCTTAGCAGTTAAACCTGCAGCTTGTTAAACTGATGACTCTCCGAGAGTAAAAGCTGAATTTAAGATAAATACCTATTACTTCAGTGCTTTTTCAAGAAGTATTTGTATGCTTGCATCCATTTCAAAGTATGGCTATATCCTACTAGCCCACCAATCCTTTTATATTTATTTTGCCATTCAAAAGTTGTCCAGAATGTGTGCTGTAAATATTTCCCTCGGTAGGAATATATATCCTATCAGGTAGCTAGTAGGATTTCACCTTACATTTCAGAAATAAATTCAGCAGCGTTCTACTATGCAAACTACAGTCTGCATAGTAAAAGAAAGACAGACTTTCAGTGTCCTTTCTTCCACATCTCTGCAGGATTTGAACTTCCATGCTCCATTTTCTCTTTCTGTCTCTCTCTTTCTCCCCCTGCCTGCCTCCTCTCACTTTCCGCAAAGAAACAGGGAAATTCATAAAAGTCAACAACATTCTTCCTGGTGACATCTCAGTGGTTTGGATTTAATTTTGACAGTGGTATAAGAAGATTATTATGTCTTCCTTGGGTTATTGTCTGCTTTCTTCTTATTGGACTTTGCATGCTGTCCTGTTAATCAGGAGGGGTTGTTCCCCAATTCTTCTGCTCTTACGTGATAGATTAGAGTGGTAGGAAAAGGGATCTCCAAAATTTAATTGTAACGTCCCACTCAAAAGGACGTTTTGTTCCTTTCTCTACCCATAAACAGACCTTGTGGTTACTTTGGAAAATACTGCACTTCATTATTGCAATAGAAAAGGCATTATTAACAAGCGGTATTTTATAAGGGGATTATGAAAAGAGAGAATCAGAAAATATAATTTCTCTCATGTGCTTTTTATCTTTATTTATCCATTTTCTATTTTTTCCCCTTCTAATTCTTCTTCCATTTCCTAAAACTCACTAATCAAAACATCTTTTCTTTTTTTTAGGTATCTCAAAGAAAAATGAAGTTTGTGATTCACGTCACTTAAAAAAACATGTTTTCCCAGTGCAACTGCTGAGAGAAGAAAGAGAGTTTTGTCTGCAGACTGCGATCCAAAATAAGATATATGAAGGTGAGCAGTAGAATCACTCTAAACTAAAGAAAGAAATAGGAATTTGCAGATGACTATGTTGTGTGACGTGTAAAAAGTATTGTAAGCAAAGGACACTTATTTCTCTCCTTTTGGAGCATCAAAAAAAGGTAGTATATAGGCACTGGAAAATACAAGGGACACAGATATAAAAGTATAACATTTGTCTCCTGTTCAAGAGTATGTAAGACATTAGCTGATAAAAAATACCCTTCTACATTATTGTGCCTAGACAGGAATCCATGACTGAATCTCATCTACTTTCTCCCTGTTAGAAGAATGATGCCCAGGAGAGCACAGCTTGGTCATAGTTTCCACTTAGTGCCATTATTTTATTGTTTATTATAGTGCTTTCCAAAGTAATACCTAGGTTTTTAATAGACTACTCCTGGGCCGTGTCAAGTCTTATTGATTTCTATTCTTTCAACAAAAGTGGTCTTCCTAGCAGATGTCTTGTAGTGCTCAAAGCATGTTGACAAGATGCAAAGTCAGAAGAATTTTAGTCCTGGCACCAAAAATCTCAAAAATGGAAAAGCAAGCCCAGAAGCTCTGCTTGGCGAAAGAATGAGAGGACTTCTGTTCTCTTCCTGGACCAAACTCCCCTATCACCATGATGGTGACATATTCCCTTCGTAACTGATGCTCAATGACTATAAAGATTGTTGTCTGCCCCCTTCTAATCATGACTACATTCATGTTATACCAGAGAAGTTTACTTCAAAACACAGCTAATCTGAACAACAGACTTCTTTCCCTTGTCAAAAAACCCATGTAATGTTATGGTTTGCCTTCCATCTAGAGTTTGCATTAGTTGCTAAATCTATCATTGTTAAGATGCCTTATTGTATATATTATCAGCTTCCCACTTCCCCTCCACAGAGGCAAAGCTACTGTTACTTTTACAATCCATCGTATTGGAGGAAGAGGCCTCAAGTTGACCCAGGGGAGGTATAGATTTAGGATATTAGGAAAAACATCTTCACCGAAAGGGTTGTCAAGCACTGGAACAAGCTGCCCAGGGAGGTGGTTGAGTCACCATCCCTGGAGGTATTTTAAAGACGTGTAGAAGTAGTGTTTAGGGACATGGTTTAGAGGTCAACTTGGCAGTGCTAGGTTAAAAGTTGGACTTGATGATCTTAAAAGTTTTTTCCAACCTAAACAATTCTATGATTCTATACTTTAGATTTCTCAAATGACACTAGAAACCTACATGTGGGGAAACAACTGTGTGACCAGCAAAGAATACTGTCCTCACTCTTGACAATATATTGCAGTAGGTGTTAAATCCGTGTTTGGACCTGCTTTAAACATAGTTAACATAGTATAGAACTCAGGATAGTTTAATTACTAAGAAGTTTTGAGTAAAATATACCAACAGAATGTTATAAGTGAAAATCTTTAAAATATTACTAAGCTCTATATTCCAAAATCCCCAGACATCCAACTTTTAGTAAGCTGTACTCCATTTTATTTTCCAAAATATAAGCATATGGTCCATTTAAAATTTTTTAATTACTTACAGTGGTATTTTTACCATGTATGTGCACTACTTATCTTAAATATATTCTGCACATTCATTATCATCTACTGAATAAAACAAATTATTTAAAATAATACAAAATAAAAATTTTACCCTGTTCCTAGATACATTCTGATTACAAAATAATCACCAGTTAGTAACAGATATCTGATTTAGAGTTTAGGTGTATTACAGCCTAACGTAAAGGCATACATGGGGCATGGGGCCACATTCCATGACAGAAAGGCTCCAGAGAAATGTTTGATCATTCTTTGTGATGCATAAAATATGTCACAGCTGTACTATAAAAGATATCAGCCATCAGGTAAGGCTGTCATTTGCCCTTGCTGGATTATATTGGAAAAACACAGTGTTTCTGTGTTGTAGTTGTGTGGGATCATTGCTCAAAAAAACACAGACTATTTAGTCTGTGTAGATATTACCATACCCCTGGTCTATTTCAAAAGAAAGTAGTCATAAAATAAACATGGTAAGGAGAATAGATCTGGTTGATATTTTGTTTCAACATATACCCATTTCATACGTTATAAGTTGTGAATATGTTAAGTACTGGTCTACATTAAAGCTAGGTTCTACAAAAGGATTGCATATTTCTCTGGGGACTAGTTCCTTTCATTTGATTTCTGTTATGCACACATCTTATTTTAGTTCAAAATCTAAGCCTGTGTCACAAATAATATGTATAACAAAGGAACAATGGCAGTAAAAGTAGACCAAAATGTATAAAGACTTATGATGTTTCCCATTAACTCACAGAGTTTTAAAAATTATATTTATTAAGGCATTCACATTATTAACATATTCATTAAAATACATAGAAACCACAACTGTTAGCATTTTAGTCGAATTTAGTGATTTTGTGTCCACTATGTTTGTCCATCAGGAAGTAGCTTTATCAAAAATTCATGCCTTGTTATTTATTGGGTAGAGGGGAAATTTCATACTTATCAAAACAAAAATTGCCTGTTAATATAACTTTGGAGACTGGCATTTGTGCAAAATGTATTAAATGCAGTATGGTCATATAAAATATAATATTTTAATACGGGAGATGTAGGAAACACATAGAAATGTATTGGCTAGACCAGTAGTTAAAGTTTATAACAGTTATTGTATCATAAAGTATCTTTATTGAGATGCAGAGATAGATGCTATCCTCTTTTTCTAGTTTAATGTGTTTAGAGTTTGGAGCAATGGGTTCAGCGTTGATCATTTGAGATTTTACTTCAAGGTCTTTGATTCTCAAAATTACTCTAATTTGCAAAATGAAACACTATCGCTATTTTAAAAAAAAGCCACAAGAAAAACAGAAATGCAGGATAAAGAATATTATCATAAACGTAAGTTTATTCAGATTCACCTGAAATGATATGTATGCTGATGAATAACAATCACAGCTTTCAAGGCCATTAGAATCAATTTTACCTGTTGTGCAAATATCTTGGGGTTTTGAAAAACTTTTCAAACTTAAACAGACCTATCTAAGTGACAGTTTTAGCATTAGTTGCTTAGTAAGAAAATGAAAGTCATTATTTTTTTAATTGAGTTTGAAGAAACACTTTTCACAGAGAATTAACATACAGCACAACAGGCAAAATCGATTAAGGCCCGCCATCTGGCAGAAGTCTAGAAAAGTTGCTGCCATATGTTTTGACCAAGACTGCAAAATAAACTGTTTTATACTGTCAGCACCTCCAGTTCTGTTTTATAAATTACATTTGGTTTTATTATATATATGAAAAAGATTAGGAAAGGTTTCATCTATGACTGGCCGCTTAATTGGAAAACAGACGCTATATAAAATTTTAAAACAGGCACAGGGTGAATGGGGCTCAGTTTGAAAGCTATTTGACAGCTGTAAGTAACAAAAGTGCAAGGATTGCTATAAATTGTTTATTAGGCAGATTTTAATTCTTAATCAGTAATATTTAAATCATTCTTCAATATTCAACAATTGGAGATTTTCTTTGATAATAATTACAGAAGAAAATGTAACACAAAATTCCTGGGCAGAGGGAAAGAATGTTCATGAAATTCATGTGTAATATTAAGAAGTGGTGAAATGAACAAAAAAAAAAAATATGTCTTTTTCTTAAAAGGATATAGTTTCATAAAGAATAGATTTTAAAAATCAGTATATATGTATGTTGCTGTTGGAAAAATAACATATCAGGTTCAAATGAAATTTAGGAATGTTAATCTCTTTTGCAGCTGCTATTTTTGTTTTATGGTATTTTTACAGCTGTTTTTAATTTCTTTTAAGAAATACTAAACCTTTCAGAGTATTCCCAAGTGAAACACCATGGTACAGATAATTGGTTTCATTGCAATTCAGATTATGAACATCATTTTTCAGTTGTTACTTTCAAACTATATACACAGCTAAATCTGTAAGCCATTTTCTTTATTTCAGCTACTATCAAAAAGGGAGAAAATAGCTTAAAACATCACAAAGCCTTAATGTCTTTGTAAGGTTTTGTGATGTTGAAAATATTTACTCACTAATGCAGAATGTTCATGATAAATGCAAAACTATCTTCAAACATATTTATGCTTATACGATATATATAGAATAGAGCGATTATTGCTGGCATAAGACATTATAAATTGACATCTGTATGCACCAGAAAAGCCCCTGTATTCTAAAGACATCCATTCAAAGGGAATATGGGTAAAGAAGAATTTTAATTCAGTTTTGAATCAATTTCATAGCAACTACCACTGAAGAGTTGTTAATAATATCTGCAACACTACCTCTGTCCTGTGCTCTGTGCATGTCATGTGCTACCTCGCTATCACAATTCCTGTAGGAAAAAAACAGGCTAACTTTTTTCCCCCTTCCCCTCCCCTGGGCCTCTGGTTAATATGGGGCACAAAGTACTAAGCAACACCTGGATATTTCTTTTTATCCTTGTGTTCAACATGTGGTTCCACATTGTATTTACGACATATCCTCTAAGCCCTGAAGCAAATAAGCTTTTATTTTTCTTCATAGGCTTCTATCTATGTCATCACTGTAATATCAGTGTGCTTCATAAGGAGTAATGAATTTATTCTCAGAACGCTTCTGTGAGAGCAGGAAATATTTGAATGAATATTTACAATGGCAGAAGAGAGAGACGCACTGAGAGCTGTAGCAGCATTTCACATAAAGAAGAAACAGGTACAGAACCCAGACTGCTTGGTTTTAACCCGTGGCATCCGTCACAAGACAACTCTCACTTGTCCAGAGCGTCCTAGCCTGCTCAGGTTGCCCAGTGAAGACCTAACTCATACTGCTCTGAATTTGTATGGTTTGATTTTAGCCCGAAATTAAATGCAGATCAAAAGTCAAAAACGTATGTAATCAAATAATACAGAACCTTATCAAAACATGTACACACAGGGAAGCAGAACTCACGCTGCATGTGTAACCTTAACTTTGTCATTTCCTGACTCTGGGTGCTTCTATTTTTGTTGCGCGTTTCACTTAAGACTAGGGGTGGGGGACAGTGGAGACATTAGAAAAATTTTAAAGAATACTTGGAAAACATAGAAAATCCAAAATATTTTGTTTCTTAGTGGACAACAGTCAAATTTTTTTGTTCAATGAAATTTTTATACATACATCATCTATTTTATCTATAAATATATATATTTCCAAACAGTGAGGCAGGAAGTGTTGCCTCGTTCCATATATATGTCTCTTTTAAGTCTTGCTTTCTTCCATATGCATCTTCACATATTTTACCAAAAAAGGCAGGACACCTTCAGGCTCTGTTTCATTCCCTGTGGACTGTCACTCATTTCAGAATTCCCTGTGAGATTTCTCTGAGCTACACGCACATGCACAGAACCACAAAGAATATAAAACAGACAGTTATGACATGAATTACAAAATTCACCATGAATTCATGTAAACCCTTACCCTGGTTCACACATCAACACCAATTTCATTCCACCGCTAAGAGGCACATGTGAGACTAAGACTAATCCCTATACCAAATTTCATATGTTTAGGCAAATGCTCATTGTCACCTTTGTGACTTAGGAACCTATGTCCTGTTTTTAAACATGAAGCATACAGGAGACTAAAACTAGTCTTAAGAACAGTTGAGACTTACTGAAAGAGAAGCCCTTATTGAGGGCTTACTGAAAGAGAAGAAAATGACCAGAAGAGCAATTGAAAACTGTATCATGATGGAATTTCTATTTTTTAGTTAGCTATTTTGAATTTGTTTGTTTGTTTTGAAGTAGATAACACCTAACTGTTGCATGACTTTGGCACATTTGAAAATTATAACTTCATATATAGCACTTCAAACAGCACAGGTCTCCATTCAAAAATAAGTTATGCCATTGAAGTTGGTAAAATAGTAATTTTTAATAAGTATTCACCATCCAATTTCTCAGGAAAACATGTTCTGAGAGAGGGGTTTTTCTTTACTGATAGCTGTTTGGTATCTTTATTGATAATCTGGCAAAATATTAAATTTTTGCTGGCAAAGCTTGCAGGTCATATAAGAATTGGTAAAGTAGTAGGTAATGATAAAGACACCAAGTGATACAAATTATAGACTATAATATATATATATAGTGATATATATTATATAAATTATATGCTTTACCAAGTGATATAAAGTACTCGTGCAACAGATCTCATTCAAACAGCATACATTTTATGGCAGACACCTGTACAGTCATACATCTGGCAACAACAAAAAAAGTATATCCATAGGTTTGGAGGATTATACTTTGGAAATCAACGACACACTAGAAGATAGGAATAATGGTAAGTAAGTGGCTGAACATGAGCGACCAGTAGAGTTTAGCATGGTGACTCTGGAAGACAGAGCTCCTGGTTATAAAGACAAGGGAATAATGAGGGAAATGTTCAGCCTTGTTGAGTCGGGTATTGGAGAAATCCTCAATTTACAGTGGTGATCAAGGTGCTGTGAATCACCAGCTCCTAAAGTAAAGGAATTGTTTCAAAAGGAGCATTTTCTTACACATTCACACATTCTTGGTGTCTTTGACCAAAATGTCTTTCCAGAGCCAAAACATTTACATGCAAGATAGAATGAGAGAAATAAGGAAAATAATATACATTTTATGAAAGAATTAAGTATCATAATGTTAAGAATCAGAATAGAGAACATGGATTTTTTTTCCCATCTTTTAATCATTAAGAGAAGTAATATATTACCCATATATTATGTGATCTTCTCCAACATTTATAGCAATTGCTTCCGGATCAAACTTCTCTTCAGATATATCAAAGGTGTAACTTACAAGTAAACAAATGATTTTCAGGAAAGAGCTTTTTTTTTTTTTTCCCAAAGACAGACAGACTCAATTTATAAGTCACACATTATCAGAAAAAAACCTCACCCATCATTGTTAAAAGTAACACATTATTATATGTGAAGAAGATTGCAGAATAGAGATTTTTTTTTATTATTTTTCCTATTGTTTCACTTTGTGCTACTAACAGCATTTGGCATACGGTGTTTTGCAGTTTCTCTCACACAAGCAATCAGGTGGTATTTCTTTTGTTGTATGAACATTTGCCAGTGGAATAAGAAACAGGATTCTACCCTCCCCCCCAAAAAAGTATGAAAATGTAAAAGAAATTATAGGAAAACCACAAAAGCTTGCAGAATAACTCAAGGGTAAATCTCCTCTCTGACTGTTTTCCAACAATTCAACTCTTTTTTAAAATATACTACATTCAAAGGCACAGTGTCCTTTTAATCAAACACTAAAGACCTGTTCCATGCCTGAAAAGGTCAAATGGAAATTTATCAGGCAATATAATTATAACATAAATAAAAATCAACCAACACATTAGTAACAGTAAGGAGAAAGAGCGAGCGAGAGAGAATTATTTGGTAAATTAAATGTGATATAATGTCAAGGTAAACGGAAGGAAGATTCAAAGGAATAAGTTAATTTCTGAAAGCAAATAAGATTTAGAACTTTACATTAAGACACTGAAGTGAAAGACATACATAAAAAGGGACAGGTTTCAAAGCGTAACTTGGCAAATTTATTGATTTTAATTGAAGTAGTGTATGACCGCTTCGCTTCTCAGAGCTCATCTTTTTTGACAGGTTGAATGGAGAATGTAAAGACCAAACATCAGGAACCACCTAACATGAGGTCGGTTCCCTTCAACCCATTTTCTACTACTCTCAAGCCACAGGTTATGACAGATCATGAGAGGACTTATGAGGGTTATATTGTTTTCCTAAACTCACAAAATGGTTCATAGTACTCCAACATGTCTTTATTCACTGCTTCTTCAATTTTGGTACTTCTCCACAGGATTTACAAGCAAAAAGTATATTCTTTCTTCCTCTACAGTAATACTGAGACTCAGTAGTGCTGAGTGAGAAGAACATCTTTTTGCAAGATCCTAGAACAAGTTCTGTAAATTACAAGGAATACTTTAATTCACCAAAAGTTCTTCAGCCTTAACGCAGGGGTTTAAAGGGAATGAGTGAGTACAGACCTGCCTAAACTCCTCTTCTGATATTTCTAGCTGTTTCAGTGGAAATCTGCTAAAACTTAAATGTCACATGGCTAGTTCAGTGTTGTGTCTAAACTAGCATACTCTTGAAGGAATTGTTTCATCTAATCACTTTAAATTTGGTGCCTTGACACTTCAGAGGTCTGGCAGAAGAGCTCAGATCTTTCTAGATCCATGCTGTAATTCATATTTATACTCAGAAAATGCTCTTTCTATGATTGGCAAGATGGCTGCTGAATGCCAGGAAAGACGGTAAGCATGAATAAGGGTCATCTATCCCATCGTGTTCCATGTAGGCCAGAGTGCTTTGAGACACAGAGAGACTGCAAGAAGGAATAAACCCTGGCATCAGTTTAAAAAGTGTATCCCACCTACTATATGTGCTAGATGGCCTGGGCATTCCACGGATTAGTCCAGTCATATTTCGTTTAACAAGTGCTTTTTGGGTTTATCCTAAAAGACAATTTACTTTGCCAAAATTAGGTGTAATGAATTTCACACTGGTTTTGTTGTTTTGTTTTGGGTTTTTTTTTCATATGACAAAAGAACTATCTATTGGATTTTTATTGCAATTTATCTATTAGAAAGGCTAAAATATTTAGCCATAACCAGGTTCTAGAGAACGTGTAGACAAAAGGAATTGTCAAAAACTGGCCACTTAAAATAAAAGAGCAGAACCAGATTAAGATCTGTAAAATTACCTGAATTCTGATATTCATCTCTGCTTACATTTGTGGTATTCATTCTTGTATGATAATTTTCATTGATACATATAAATAGACTAAAAGTGAACAAAGATTCCCCCTGTGATCAAGAAATAACCATACCTAAGAAATAAATGCTATTTTTACAGAAAAACAAATGTTATACTACTAAACTAATATAGAATGTCACACAAATTCAAAAAAATAATTTTTGGATCTTAAAAAATAAAGTAACACTTACCATTTTTTGCAGGAAGACCAATGAGGAGTTGATTTTGTGCTCTAATCTTCTCCCAAGACTGTCATTTGTTAATCAAGACACATACCAAGGTTCTTTTTATAGTCAGAAATAGCTTAAACAAAAAAAAGTTACAGTAAATGATTTCATGTTAGACTTAATTTTTCAAATCAATACATCACAAACTCACAGATAGCCTCTATTGCTTATAGTTCTTGCTTTTAAAAAGTGATAACAAATGCCAAGCATACGTCAGTTGCTCAGGCACTAAACGCTTTATTATAATATACGCTAAATATAAGAAGCACTGCAATTTTGTGTCTACATTCAACTGCTTTGACTCTAAAAGATTCCCTAGTTGAGGAACTTGAACCCTCTCTGTCTCTGCCATAAACACCGAGGGGAGAAAAGTTCTTCTCAGAGCAGGACTTTGAGACAGGTTACCCTCTCCTGTAGAGCTCAGAGGGAAATGTATGCATAAACAGAATACCCCTTTAAGGTCACCATTTTCCTCATGGCACACTAAGTATAAAATATGTTTTTCTGGTAGGGACATTTTGTGCTCTTGTGAAGTGCACCTTTTAAAATCAGACATCAAGATGCCCATGGCCATAATAGCATCTCAAGGGGGAAAAAATAACACTTTCTTTCTTGGCTGCAAAACCACACACCCCCAGTAAAGCTAAATTGAACAAAACTACCCTCATGTTTTCAGCATTTTCAAAGAAATAATGTAACAGTAGCCTACAGGTGGTAACATTTTAAGAAAAGTGCATCTGAATGGAGACCAAAGACTCCAACACCCGTTGACAGGACAAAAAACAGGACCCAAAGGAAGAGGAGGTACATGCCTCTATTTAACATAAGACCTAGTGTCATGCTCTTCATCTATAGCAGGAGGTGGCCCCTCCTAAGGCTAAGTGCCTTAAGTTGTACATCCAGAGTTCGAAAGTGGGGCTCTCTGGAGAAAACTTCATGAGGAAGGAATAATGCTTTTTAAAAATTTTATTTTCAAGTAAAGTAAAAAGTTTGATTCAATATACAGATGTGAGGGTTGGGGTTGGTTTTTTTTCCCCTTCTTTGATCTTTGAAAAGCTCTGGGTAAACACATCTAACAGCTCTCAGCTGCATTTGTTTAGCTTAGGTAGCTGGAATTTTACGACAACAGGCAGTTGGAAGAACAATTGGATTTCTACTGCAATTGTTCTGAAAGAGATTGAACAGTCATTTCAAACTAAATAGGACCTCAAAGTACAAATTTACCTGTTGTAAATTTAGACCAGTTGTAATACTGATAATCAGAACTACTGATGACTAATTTTCTGTAGCTGATTCCAAATTCTGTAAATCACAAGCAGACAAAGACACAAACTCAATTTTTTGAGTTTGTGTGCTCAATTTTTTAAGCATATGCTCTTATCTTTAAAACAACCAGCAGGCAACAAAATCTATCCCTAATCACAGCTATATATTTTTCTAGCTGGTCAATAGGTTATATTTAAAGAAATCTGCACAAGTACCTTTCAAATTTTAGGCTTTTGTAGTTACTCCCCAGCTTTCTGGAATGCATCTGATAGCAATATATAAAAATGAATATTTCAGTCAGGAATATGTTCTGAAGACGGAATCATAGTTTAAAACAGCAGTGGTGTTGTAGCAGTGATATGGTGTATTTGAGATGTGTATGCAGGCACATGCATACAACAGATTGAAATATGTGATGTAGAAAGGTTTTTCCGGCAGCAGCTTGGAGTGCAATTGTAAATCATTTCCTCTTTTTAGCGCTTAGGCAAGTGTATGAAATGTTGTCTTACCATCATCTGTAGATCAAATGCACAGAGCACATTACATATACATATGTGTACAGATGTACACACACACGCACAAACAGTGAAATAGAAAATGTTTATAAGTAAACCCACATTACAAAACTGTGTTTATATGAATTTATTTTTTCATATAGCCATAAGTAGACCCATACAAACATATGAATTTAACTGTACATTTTTCCATTGAAATAAAGTAATTTATTGTGTGTGCATATACGTGTGCATAGTGACTTCTTGTAAAATATATTAAAATGTGCTGCATTAAATTTACCTTTGATCCTTTTATGAAGTTTGGCTCAAAATCTATTACAGAGGGAAAGTAAGCCCTCCTTTTAGTAAATGCTGACAGTGAGCTTTCAGGTGTTGAAGATTTCCTCAGCTTCACCTGATGTCATTTAAACTAAAGGACAAGGTGAGCACCTCCATGTGGAAAAAAGAATGTGTCAATGTGAGTTATTCTGAGGTGGTAGAACTGTGCCTTCTCTCTTTCTTCTTTAAAATAAATGAAGCCATTGTAGCTTTTCTTAAACTCATATGTACAGTAATCGATTTTTCACTGTACCTGAGTTCCCTGTAAGTAGATTCTATTGTAGGGATAAAATGTTTGCACTACCAGTAACATTGACCAGATCTACCTTAGCACTAAACCAGCCAGACTGTCTTAATAACAGATCCCTAGCCGAAGCACATGAAAACAATTAAAAAATAATTAGAAAAAACAATTAGAAAACCTATAAAAACACAGACCTACATCTAAGCTACATCATTAACTCTAGAACAAATAAAATTAGCTATATTGTTGCTGCTAAATTTAGAGGAATTTGCTGAAGAGGGGGGAAGGAAATGAGGAAAAAGACAAAAAAGCATAAATTGGACACACCCTCACATACATTGATGTGATGTGTAAGGCTCAGGTTCATATTTACCTGAATTCAGTTTTGCTGCTTCTTAACTTCTTTTAACAATAACTCTACGAAATCAAAAAATCTTAACTGAATGCTTGTTTGCAAAATATGTGAGAATCAGCGGTACTGCAGAGAGAATGTGTTAACCTAAAACACAAAGTTTTTATAAAATTCTAAATATTTTCTATGTTGATTGTATTTAGCTGGCATAATGAAGCCATCTTCTAAAACATATTTTTCTCTCAAGTCAGGTTTCCTACTAATAGCTATTTCAAAAGATATCTTTAGAACTTTGGTTATAAAATGACGGTAACTTCAAGGGATGAACGACTGCTAGAAACCGGTATTGGAATACATACAAAGTCTATTCCTTATTTTGGATGTCACAAAGAAGGAAGTCTGCAACTGGAAGGGCAGAAGAAATTTTAGCCTTAGTCTGCTCTCTTGATTGTTATCTGTAATGTATCCCTTTGGTGGAAGACAATGAATTGTGCCAATTGTTGCAAGGGACGAACAATCACTACTTAATTAGGCTCAATTAGTCATATATTTGGGGAACAGAAGGAAGAATGGCAATTGTTAGGGATTACTGAATATGATAAATTTGAGGCTGCTACAGGTCTGTGTCCCTAGTGATCCTGAGTGTGTATTCCCAAAAGGCATAAACGTGCATGCTTTTATATGCGTGTACACATACACAATGCACATATACATACAGCTGGCCACACAGATCAAAACAAGCACTCAGTGCTCGCACAAAAACAAACATCACCAACTGGAATCATCCTGTTCCCTTTTCTGGCTGATCAGGAGGAAGGTCTCCTAGTGGGAAATGCATATACAGAAGTACAACTTGGATCCTCCAGCAGCTGTTCTTAGGCACATGGTCTGCCAAGTAGCGCCCTGGACCCTTCTCTCTAGTTCCTGGCACCAGGACATACAAGCCCCCAAGGCTGGAACTCCACTCCAGCTCCTGGTACTCAGACCCCTCACACTACATATACACACACATGCACACCATGGATCCCACCAGTAACTGTCCTTAGACCAGCGCTAGGCAGTCACTGGCCCCTGATGCCCTGCACTCTGGTTGTCTCACGCACATGCACATACACACAAGCAAACAGGTCTTTTATTTGACTCCCAGGCCCCGTGGTCTCATTGGCAGTTGCTTTGGTCCATCTGAGAGCTAACTCCTCCAGAGTTACCTTCAGAGCCACGCATGGCTCCCAGGGCATGTATCCTGCTCACCAGTTCTGGTTTCACTAGCGATCACACACTGAAATATGAAACCTCACACACTCCAGTTGCTGGAACGCTGAACACATGGACCCCTGTGACCCATGTCTCCAGTTGTTGGCACTTACACCCCATACACTCACACAAACACAGAGAATAGACAGCCCTTCACCCAGGAAAACAGAAATAGTGTTCCATGAGAAGACTGCAGTGATGAGGGACAGGGCACAGCCAGGCAAGTGTATTGACCAGGCAACTGTTCACACAGAACTGGCCCCATTTATCCCATTATCCCCCTGTTTTCCTGCTTGTTCCTCCCCAAACCACCGTGATGTCTCCCTTTCCCTGTCCTTTGTTATTCCTCTAAGCATCCTATAATAAGGATTCCATAATCCCCAAAAATTCTTCCCATTATGCATCCCATAATATATACTGTACACCTAGGTATAACCCCCTTGATTTGTAAGGATGCCCACAGAGCCTTTTGGTTGACTGCTGGTTCTAGGTGTCCCTCTGGCTCATAATGTTGAGGGTCCCCTGGGACAGCCCTCGGTGGGATCAGGGAGAGGCTTAATTTCTCTGACATGGTTATTGGGATTCCCCTGCCTGCCCATGTACCCCTGTGCTCCTTTGGGCTTGTGGATACAGGTCTTTAATGGGCTGATATTATAGTATAGTATTATTTGGGTTCCCCCAGCCTGCTGTGGTCTCTGTGCTCCTTCACAGTTCTGCTACTGAAGTCTCTGCTCAAAGAGATGGGATTGCCATGTAAGGTGCAGATCAATTTCTGCTACTTCAAATATTGGTCTAGACAACCAAGGAATTGTTCCAAGGACATGTAACACCATGCAAGATCTGAACTTACTTCATAGTGAACAGAAGTGTCTCACAGGTGCAAACAGAAGTTGTTTAGAGCTTTAGTTCAGGCACTTCGGATGCCTCAAAACCTATATAGAAACCAATAGAAAAATAGTGCAACTCACAAGAACACAAACAGATGTTATAACAAACCAGTGCCACTTAGCAGATTGACAGAGAATTTCCCAATTTAGATATCCATTCTGAATATAAGAATGTCGAAGCAATCCACCCTGTAGATAAGAAAGACACAGTTGATATGACATGGAACTTCATATGTGAAACAGAGAACTATGGTGTGTTTGCCAGGTAGGAAGCATTCCTACACTGTAACAGTGTGACCATTCAGGTTCAGCTGAAGATTCGAGATAATGCAGCTTTTGCAACTTGTAGCAAAAAATGAGAAGACATCCCTTAGTCAAAAGAAAAGATACCAGCACTGCTGTGTCTTCCTGTTGCATCCTCCAGCATAGCAACACCACCTTTGGCTTTATCAAGATGTACTTTAAACAACTGGATTTCATTCATTCCAAGATCTCCCACAGACACTACCCTCAGCGCTAAATAGATCAGGGAAGATAGAGTTATAAAGAGAATCATCAGTATTCAAAAGTAGGATGGACCTCCTCAACTGTACACTACATTAGTCTGAAATAGTGCATGTATTTTTACCATATCAAATGACATTAATTCCTGCCTCCAGCTACTGTGTCCATAATTTTTTAAATTCCCTGTATAGTACTAAGATGGTATATTAAAGCAAGTAGAAGAATATCTAAGAAAAACATGAGGAGGATCTGTCAACTTTTGTACAAAGTATTTGGTATTTTGTGAAATATCCAAAAGGACTGAACCAGAACAATTTGCATTCATTTGCTAGCCCATAAGACTGAAACAAAAATGAGGAGAAAAAGTGAAGTTTCTTAGAATTAATAAAAAATATTTGTCATGGGACACAGAAAGTTTGGGAAATGACCGAGAAGATACATGGATTCCAGGATTTTTAAAAGCGTAGTTATAACATAAGGGTGCTTATCCTGATATCTTTGAGTATTCCACAGGCGTGCATTCATGGTCTTACAGAAGAACTTATAAAAGAGAAAACAGTTCAACCGGGGAGCCAGTGTGTTTCTTACTTCTGGGTTATCCCTTGGTGCTAATCCACATGATTAATATCAAGAAGTTAATGCGACACAGCCACATGCTATATAATGGTGCCAGATTAAAGGCATCAGGGTGATATAATTATTATAGTCATAAGAGAAAGATTTCAATTAAAGGTACCATAGCAGCATGCCACTAAAAACAGCACAGCAGCATACTAATTAAACTGCAAAAATCCACTGCAAGCAATGTGGCTTATGCTACTTGAGGCAATGAAACAGCCAACAAAGTAGCATAATGGTACCCTAAAATTCAATAAAATAATGTCAATAAAATAATGATACAGTATGTCATAACTATAAAGAGTAAGGTCAAAGGTTATAGAGTTGTCCTCTGTATGCTACGGACATTCTGTGAACAAGGTAATGAAAACTTAACTTTGAGACTTTTTTTTACCTTTTATGATGAAACCAACCAGAAAGCATTCAAACCCTTTTTTTTTTTCTGTTCTTAGAAAGGAATAATAACTCTTACAATAATACTTTTCTCAGCTACCAGAGGAAAATCAATTGTGTATTGCAGTATCAGAACACCGCGGTAGCTTTGACTGTTAGACTGAATGAATACACTCAACTAAGCAGGACAATGCCAACTCATGGAAGGCAGTGGAAGGAACTCAGCTAAGTGAAATATATTGTCTTCAGGTAACCAGTTTTGAAATCAATTTCTTTTGTAAAAGCTGTAGATCACTGAGTGGACTTCATCAAGAAGAAGAAATTTAAACGATAGTTTATACTTTATAGATAAACAGGAACAGTTCAAACCTGATGATGTGGTCTGAGTGCTGAGCAGCTAAAGTTTTGACTAAATAATTTACAAAATAATATGAGCTTCCCACATAACGTCAACATTTATGAGGTTCCTTTAAGTTACTATTCGGAAGCGTAGAGTATCTTCAGCTCCTACCAACATCACTGAGAAATGAAAAATGTCAGTGCATCTGAGACTCAAAAAGTTAATAGCTATCTACAGAATCAAAGACAAGACATTGGTAGGCAAACATACTGAAAATTCTTAAAAGGGGTAGATGTTTGATATGGGAACTCTTAAAAGCAAGTAAAGTAGGTCTTAAGTGATTTTAACAAATTTTGGCTGACAGCTGTGGGGTCTACAAGCACTAGCTACAAGTATGGGATGTCTTTTACAATACACAGGCTGATTTATTTATTCTGACAAGTGCAAAACCAACAAAATACTTTTATCCAAACATTAATTTTTAGAATTATTGTGTGTCTTAATAGGCAAAAACACATTAGTTTCTTCCATATTCCTAGCTCTGTGCTGTAGGTCTGACCTTAGATCAAAGCAAGTGTGTATACTAGACAAAGGGGACTCAAATATTAAGAAGTTAAATAATAGTTTATATACACATAAAACAGAAACAGTGATAGAAATACTGTGTCAGCAAGAGACTAAAATTAAGATGATTTATCTCTTTTTTCTTTTTCTGGGTTGTGTTTGGGATGAGTGTCATGCTGATGAGACTGATGGCTAGTCATGCAACTGGGAATTCAGAAAATGAAGGCAAAAGATTTAGTGAATAGACAGAGAACTACTGAGGAGACAGTTCTGGAGAGAGAAAACTTTCTGTGTGTGTGTGTGTGCAGCCTAGTGCATCTGCCTACATAAGCAGTGAAGAATGCAGCAAAGAGCTCTAGGCTCCTGTGAAGGGTTTTCAAAGAAAGGAGTTGACTGAGAACAGCACCATGACCCTTCATAATCCATGAATGGACTGAAATACCTGCTGACGGAGCAATCTTTGGATGATTGTGATTTCAGATATAAAAACCCTGGCAAATATTTTTTTTTTTGTCTTGATAGTTGGCTTGTGCTTTTCCTCACATTGAATATTTCATCTGCTCAAAATTGAAAAAAAGAGATTCTTTCTAAATTGTATCTTTTTAGTCTTCTGATGTCACATAATTTTGAAGATGATTAGAAAGGGGAGTTGGAGGAAGCTTAATTGACAGATATGCAAATAATCCACTGTTAGTTGTATAAAAAAGTCATTGTCATATGAAATATGTTCATAGTACCATATATCACGATGAACCTGGAGCAGAACACAAAAATACTTGTAACCTCAGCAGCAGTTTCAAATATGTTATACTCATGATTATCTTATGTATGCAAAATAAGATGACTTGTGAGATGATCCAATTTTTCAATATGGTCCTGCTTAGCTTGAAGCAGAACGTGCACACATTCTACAAGAAACTTTGGTTTTAGTTATCTCTATCTCTTCTTATTCCCTCATTACTAATCAAGAATTTTTCCCCACTGAAGATCTAATAGCTTGTTCCAAAAACAAATGGTTGTGTTAGAGCCTCTAAAGCATCTTTCAGACTCCATTACTGATGTATTTGGGTAAAATTTGAACACTAAATCAGTTCTATGGCTTTCTGCATCTTTATGTTTAAATGAATGTGTGGATTTATACCACAAGTTCTGTTAACATCTCAGTAACATCTATCGTTCCCCGGAATGTATTTATTCCATCAATATACAGACACATGGCCTGGGATAGCCTCAACAGGGCTCATCTTTTTTGCTAGTCCTTCAACTAAAAAAGCTTTCTTTGTTAATGCCTAAGGAATATCAACATGCCAGTCCTAATGATGTCTGTGGTTTCAATTTAGGCAACAGTTATTCATTTACAATAAAATCCCACCCCCTTTCCCTGAAATCACTGCAAGCCCTTTCTTCCTGTTGAGGTCCAAAATTTTTTCTTGACAACACTGTACTTCCCTCCTGCCTCTATTTTATGTTTGCGTGTAATATAGCTACACTGGAAAGAAATAATATGCATTCTATCTGAGAAGCAACTAAAATTACTTCTGCCAGGTTAGGTTACCTGGCAATACCAGCCAATGTATTAATAAGAGTTGTTTGCTAGGCACTGTCTTGATTTAGTCAAGCATGTTATCGAGTATTCTAAGGACAGTTTTCTTATCTTAATCTTTTAAAAATGTGTCTACAGAGCTACATTAGTTACCTTTGCATTATTCTATTCTATCGTCTCTCTTGACAATTTCACACAGAAGCCCAAGTACTCATAAGTTAGTCATCATCTAATGATAGCCTCTGGTTTGGAACTAAATGTCTTTATAGCCTCTGGAATTTTAGTGTCACTATTTGCTGTCCCCTGAGCTGACTGATTTAGTTGTGTATTTCCAAGGGCCTTAGAAATCCATCTCCAAGGCAGTGTTGGCAGCTTGGGAGTTAAGTGCCATATTCACTGCTGGCGATAGACAGACTTGCAAGTAACTTGTATGGTTGTGGTGGGTTAACCTTGGCTAAGGGCCAAACTTCCACCCAGCCATCTGCTCATTTCTACCCCTGAGCAGGACAGGGGGAAAAATGAAATAAGAAAGCTCATAGGTCAACGTAAAGACAGGGAGATCACTTACCAGTTGACAAAACAGACTCAATTTGGGGAAAACTAATTTAATTTATTGACAATTAAAATGGATTTGAGTAGTGAGAAACAAAGACGAACACTAAAACAACACCTTTCCTCCCCTCTTTCTCAGGCTCAACTTCATTCTTTCGTTGCTTCACTACAGACTCATCTACTCTCTCTGCTACCTGAGCGGCTCAGGGAGATGAGAAATCGGGGGTTGTGGTAAATCCGTAACAGTTCCCTCTGTCTCTATTTCCTCCTCACCCTTTTTACCTGCTCCAGTGTGGGCTTTCCCCATGGGCTTCAGTTCTTAAGGATAAACCTCCTCCAGCATTGGCTCTACATGGGCTTCAGTTCCTTCAGGAAATATCTACCTGCTCCATGATCTGCAGTATGGATAACTCTTCTGGTGTGGCCTTCTCCCGGAGCTGCAGAGGAATCTCTGCTCTAGCACCTGGAGCAGCTCCTCCCCCTTCTTCTTCTCTGACCTTGGTGATGCCTCTGCTATTTCTCACTCTTTTGGTTTCTTCCTCCACTCCTTGTGTAGTGTTTTCTCCTTTCATAAACATGTTTTACCGGAGGCACCACCAGCTTGACTGATGGGCTCAGCTGCATCCTGTGGTGGGTCCATTTTGGAGCTGTCTGACACCAGCTGTTACATTTAAATACCTTCTTCAGCTGGGAAGAATAGGCAAATATTCAAAAAGCAGCACAGGACATACCAAAATACTGCAAAGAATATATGTAGCGGGTGTTGCAAACAAAACAACAATTGTATCTATTCTTTGTGTTGCTAATCATTTTGCAAAAGCTACTCGTGTGGCAAAGGTAATACATATAGAAAGGCTACTAAAGAAAAAGGTCATCTTAATCACAGAAATAAGACATCTCCTTGGATGACATGAGTTTGCACCTTGGACAAAGGGCTATCTCCATGATGAGGGATGGCTTTTAAATGCTGAGCACTTGAAACACTTTTAGTTTGATTCCAAAAATGTGTGCTCATAGAAAAGTTCAAAACCAAACAAAATGGAATCATCAAACTTAAAAGATGCCAGAAGGAAGTTAAGAGTGGTGTCTCAGGAGCCTTTGGGTCAGGTGATTTTCAAAGTGTCTTATGAATTTTCTATATTCATTTCAATCACCTCAAATTCCATGAAAATTCAAATAAATAGGTGCGTACATCATATGAAATATAGATCTTTAAAAAGAAAGAAATTTTAGGGGAGTTATTTCTCTTCAACAAATAACACAAGAACATGGATAAAATCAAAGCACTGAAAGAGTAGAACTATTCCTGTTCTTTCATCAAATTTTTCTATTTATCTGCCTAATGACAGTGTAGGAGAACTTGTGAAACCTATTATATGCTTCTGTCCTTTAACTACACCTCAGTTTCTACACCAGCTGCATGTTCTGCCTACATATAGGAGCAGTGATTCCCTAAATGATGACTTCTATGTTGGGATGCCACAAAGACCTGTTCAAACAGTATTCAGCAGCTCCTGGGATCCCAGCGTATGCATGAGCAGAAGGAGACATTCAGAAGACTGAGAGAAGAAACTTTCTTAATACACTACAGACAAGAGCAAAACAGTATGTTCATACCTGCTTAGAAGAAGAGACCCTTCAAATTACTCAGGAGAAGAGCAAGAGGGCTTCGCTAACATCAGGTGAGACCAGGAATGTGTAAAGGGATAATGTACCCTCCCTCCCCTGCTGCCCCTAAGGCATGCTCATGAAAAGGGAGTTAGAGCTACAAAGTGCTACCACCCACAAAATCCTCAGTTGTTTCCCTTTGCCTCCTTTCTCTTCCTGTCCTCTGATTACTTTTCTTTCATTTCTTAAATGTATCCAAAAATTTTCCCTTTAAGTTCTAACTCTGTCCCCCTTACCAGATCCCTGTTATTACCTCTACCCTTAGCATTGCCACAGGCTTAATCCACTTACCTCCCAATACTCCCTGCAAATGTCCCTATGTGCAAGTTACCTTACATTTAAAATACTTTGAACAATACTAAATTTTCTCCTGAATTCAGGTAATATATTCTCAAAAACAACCCCACCCTAAAACCTACACTTTGACAAACCAATCCTGACAAAAGCAGTACTTCTTCATTACAAGCAGAGGATTTATTCAAGCTCTTCATACATTTCTTTACAGTCTACAGTGACCCTTCAGACAAATGATTACTATTTTTCTGAGCTCCAGCAAGAGTCCAGTCAAGTAGTCCTTGACCTGGATAATACTAGATGCAACATGGGACTTAGAGGTTTGTCTGGTACAAATCAAGGCGAAGCAGATCCTCAAAGAATTGAAAAACTATCGGAAGGCCTGGGGATATGAAAAGATGGGGCCATCAAATGAGGACAGCCTGTATGCAGGGGGACAAATTTGCCTATAAAGAACTAAATCCTGTAGAAATCGGTCGGTCTATAATAGACATTTTGCATTCTGTTTCAATTTTTGTATACATGTGGTACCTTAATATGAAATAAATAAACAACGGTAATGGAGTAGGTAAAAAAATATAGTATCAGAGCTTCCCACGCCTGGGGATCTGAAACTACTATGGTTCTTCAAATATGTTATGGATGGTAGCCCTTCACTCTTTTCCCCGCAACCATATCCACTAACAAGCCTTGATGTTTAAAACTTATGGCAAATTAAACTCCCTTGAGTTGAAATTCCTATAATGTTTATCTCATTGATTGCCTGTTATAAGAAATTCTTCTTTTGGGTGGGATACATTTTCCTTTTTGGTTTTCCATCTTGTGGTGCCTGCTATTTTTATTGCAACTTCAAAAACGGTTGAGCTCTTTTATAAACCTAAGGGCTAATATAAGTAGCCTAAGAAAAAAGAAAGTGAATGTAATATTTGAGGAACAGTCTAGATAAACAGCTTTGGTTGAAACTAAAGTTTTCTCCCAATCAACAAAGTAGCTACAGTGCAGACGATGGCTGTACAAGTTTCCCTATGCTACAAATCTCAGGTCTGTTCACAAGGGCCCACTTTCATGGATGAGAGGGCAGTTTATTGTCAAGGCACATTAAATTCCTGACATCTCTGCTAGAATTGCAAACAAAGGTACGGTTATTCCAGTAGGACTGTTGTTCAGCATTACGTATATTTCATGAGGAATTCAGTATTGCATTCCTGTGGTTTAGAAGGAATAAAACTCTTTCACATCATCTAAATCTCTGCAGATAGTATATCATTATATATTCTTACACAACTTTGGAGAAAAATGAAAATACTATCTTTTACTTCTTATTGCACATAAAATGATATTCTGAATGAAGGTCTTGGTGATTATAGAGGCAAGAAGTAGAAGATACTGGGAAACCAGTAGTCATACTCAAAATTCTTTTAAAAAAATTTTTGGGAAAACCAGGGAATTTTCATGTGCATCCTATATACATGGTCATGCTGAATATTTATTAAAACTTGTATCTACATGTTTTTATACAGACATGAAGTTCTCAAGTACATTAAATCCTTTTGAGAGTCACAATAATGTTAACATAATAAAAAATCTATACAGTAAGAAAAGTAAATTTAAAAAATTATTTTTCCTTTCCTGTTTGTTCCACTTTAAGGGGTTTTACTTACATAATTCTCTAATACATATGTATACAGAGATTTTAAGAAAATTTCAGTTGACTACAGGTGGCAAATAAGTATGTCTATCTTTTTCTGAAAGGTGACTGGTTGGTTTTTTCCTTAATTTTTTTAAAAAAAATTAAGGGAAATGCAAGTGAAATATTCCAACTGCATTTCAGTTGTCCCTGGCTCAAAGGAGCCTATAGTGACAATGTTCATTGGTAGGAGGGCTCTCCAGCTGTCACACGTCTTGTTCTATGTGACCTCCCACTGCTTATAATCTTTTAAACAACATGTTTCTGTTTTAGCAGTTTGTGAATCTTGTGGAAGTTAAGTACACATAAAAAAACATGCACATCTTTTTTTTTTTTTTTTTTTCTGAAGAGGGATGGACACAAGCACTTACTTGAATTGTTTTTCCAAGTATGATTTTTACTCACTAAATAACCTCTTTGGCTCGCTGTTGTCAGAGTTCGTATCAAATAACATACAAATAACATAAATTTTAGGGGATGAGACAAAACATCTTGGTTCAGAATTTGTAATGATTTGGATTATTGTCTTTCACTTTCCAGGATGTAAACTTATTATTTGGAGGGAAACAATCTTCTCTTGTCTTTGATACTTTAGTTTTTTTGTGTCTAAATCATTTCTAACTGATGGCTACTGACAGGTTAGATAAGATGGACTGAAAAACTAACTTTTATCACAAGCTTTGGGTTTTGTTCAGATAAAATATAGAAAATGAAAAAGAAATCTAGTCCCTCAGATTTTTAAAAACAGGTATTTATTTGAAAAATTGTATGAATGGCAAAAATACTTTTGTAAAGTATCCCTCAGAAATTTTATTTTATGGTCAAAAATAATGAACATTTCAGATACTAGTAGAAAAGTACAGAGGGTCTCTACTTTAAAACTATTGCCTTGAGAAATAAACAGAATAATGTAATAGCCACATATGAAAATAAATTAATATTTAGGGAGACAAAAATGCACTATTTCAATGATTTAGTGAGAAAAGCTACAATTATCTAGCCTTCATAAATGATATCATAATGATAGTGCTTTATCTGCTTCATAAAAAATGATTCAGCTTGAGACAAAGGAATAAACAATAATGAAACTCAACAATCTAAAGTTAAATGACTAAGATACTCAGCGGCAGTTAGGCTTGTACAATAGATGTGTCTTTTCAAAAGACTGAAGAAAATACTCTGAGACTGGAAGGTTTAGGGAAGAGGTAATGAGATACAGAGCCTTTCACCTCAAGGTCATTGAGTTCAATTGCATTTCGGGCTGCTACTGGCTGAAATTTGCTTCAGCTGATGGCTATTCAATAGCTATTGTGAAATGAGTTGGAGGTCTCAATCCCATCCCTACTACAAAAGTAACCATATAAAATTTAGCAGTCACAGAAATAATGCCTGCAGTATGTACACGGGACCCTGTTACCCCGTGTATTCCAAAACAAACTCTAAAGGCCTCAAATTTGGCTGCAGTACAGCAGTCACTCTAGTAAAACATGAGACTGTTTCACACAAAATAGAAATTGCATTTGTAATTAAATATGAAAATTAAAAAACCAAGTATTAGTCTCTCGATTATATTTCCCGTGGAAGTCTGATGATCTTATGTTCCCCCGTGTAACTGTTTTTCAGCGTGTTTCAGGGTTTTGCACTGTTCCCACTGCACTGTGCAGAGGTACACCCAACCTGAGCAGGCAAGGGGCAGGAGGGATCACGCAGCTGTGCAGCCATCACTGGATCAGATGTCCACGAGGACTAGAGTTAATGAGATCTGCTATGCTCCCCTTACACTGTTGCCTCCAAAATTTCACATCATAAATTCTCTTTTGTAGATATTCTCTAGAGTATGCTGAAAAATTAGGGAGTTGCGCAAGGGAAAGTTGAAGTTGAGAAAGCTAAGAAATAGTGGAGGCATAAGATACTTTTAAGAACTACAGTGAAGAAGCTATCACTACTAGGATGGAAAGAAAAAAATTAACCAAAATGGTTATGGCAACATGATTTTTGTGGTTCCCTTAAATCTATTAAAATAGGATTTCACCATTTTGGAGTTGTACAGTCTTGGTTATTTTATTTTTTAATAAGTCTTTTAGTTTATATATGACGTTTGCCAGGATTATTTCAGACTTGCCATTGTAAATCCTGAAAGGTTCCTGAACAATTAATATTTCTTATATCAGTTGTAAAGTTAAAGTGATCTCATAAGGAGAAATATCCACTTAAAGTCAAAATAAAGTAGTCTGATCACAATATAAATATAAATATTAAATAAACAATCTTATGAAGAATAGGAGAAAGAAATGAGCTTGCTTTCAATATGCTTATGCTTAATCACAAGAAGGGCGAAGCAAAAACTTATAAGGATCAAATGGAAAAGACTGCATCCTGGCTAGAGAACACACAAGTCCTGGGTAATCCCTCTACAAAAGAAATTGAGAAGGTGTGACTCCCTAAACACTCCCAAGACATACCAGCACGAGGGCCAGTGATGCAGTCTAAGTCAATAGGTGTTACCTGAGGAATCAGAGCTGCTAAGCGGGATCTTTAGTGTTGCCTATAGCCTTCATAGTGCATTTTGGCTTTGAATGCTTTTATCAATTGGTTGCAAAACTATGTCATAAAATAAACATATCCTTTTATAAATTTCTTTAGTTATGGAGATGATTGAGTAGTCCCATAATGGATAAACACATTGCTCCTTCAGAAGCTGCAAATGTATTACTTAACTATGAGTTGATCAGGCCTAAGACTGGCTCTACAGCATCTGAGCTGCCTCCACCTTTTGGGGGGAGAAATAGAAAATGTTAGGATGCAATTTATCTGATTTATTTTAGGGTGCATCTACCTTAAAATATTTATTTCGAACAATAGTACACTGTTGAAACACATTCCATGATGTTCCCCTACTACTGCGTATTAATTTGTATCACAGATTACTTTTGGAGGAAACTAAAGCTCTGCTCAAAATCTGCTTCAAATAGGCTTCACTGCCACAAATTTTAGAGGCAAGTCAGTAGTGGGTACCCCAGGGACCGCAGAGGCCAGTACTGTTTAACCTCTTCATTAATGACTTGGATGATGGAAGAGCACACGTCATCAAATTTGCAATGATATGTAACTGAAAGGAGTGGCTGGTAGACCAGGTACCATCCAGGGGGACCTAGACAGGGTGGGTAATTGGGCTGAGAGGAATCTCGTGAAGTTCAACAAAGGGAAATGCAAAGTCTCGCATCTGGGGAGGAATAATCCCAGGCACCAGTACACTGCTACCACTGGCTGAAAAGCAACTCTGCAGGGAAGGACCATGGGTTACTGATGGACAGCAAGTTGAACATGAGCCAACAATGTGTCCTTTTGGCAAAGAACGCTAATGGTATCCTGAGCTGAATTGGGAAGAGTGTTGCCAGCAGGTACCAAGGGATCCTTCCTCGCTACTTAGCACTGGTAAGACACATCTGGAGTACTGTGTCCACTTCTGGGCTCTCCAGTACAAGAAAGATATGGACTTACTGGACTGAGTCCAGCAGAGGGCCAGAAATATGATCAAGGGACTGGAGCATCATTTGGGTGAGTAGAGACCTAGAAAGCTGGGATTGTTCAGCCTGCAGAAGACTAGTTATCAATATGTATAAATGTCTGATGTGAGGGAAAGAGGAAGAGGGAGCCAGACTATTCTCAGCAGTGCCCAGTGTTAAAACAAGAAGCAATAGGTGTAAATTAAAGCCCATGAAATTCAATATGAACACAAGAAACCTCTTTAACTGTGAGTGTGATTGAACACTGGAACAGGTTGACAGAAAGACAGTCGAGTCTCTGTCTGTGGAGATATTCAAAACCTGACTGGACATGGTCCTGGCCAACCTGCTCTAGCTGACCCTACTTGAGCAGCAGGTTTGGACTAGATGATCTCAAGAGGTCCATTCCAACCTAATGATTCTGTTTGATTCTGTGAAGTCCTCCAGCATGGGCCAATAAGAGGGTCTTGAATTGTCAAGAGCTCCTGTGATATCCTTGAGTTGTTTCTTGTTCTTCATGAAGGGCTAAATAAAAAAATCCAGTTTTGTTTTTAACATCAACTACAAGACATCAAATCTCTAAGATTCAGCTGTCCCTCATTTATCCAACTTTTCTTCTGCCTTTCACCTCACTATCCCTTTTCTTCTTTGCCCACGTTAATTTCTTTTGATATTCCTCATTAATGAATCCTCTTCTGAAATCCTTTTCTGTTATTCTGTTTCATTCTACTCTGTGCTGTGTGTTTACATCAGTCTTCTTATCCTCCCAGAAGATGCTAGATGGTGCCAGCTGTGCCCTCAAAAGGCCAACAGCCTCTTCAGAAGCAGAGCAATCCATCAGCAGCAGAGGTCTGCTAAACTCATGACTTCCTCTTGATGAGAGAGGAGTAGAATTAGTGTTGTATGTAGTTCAAGAAGATGAAGTTGGTCATCTTAATAATGAAGAACAGCAATTGCACCTGGCATGTGGCCTGGCAGAAACACTCTTTTTATGGAAATATTGAGGGGGTCTTCTGGTAGGGATGTCTGAAGATAAACCTATTGATTTGGGTCCTGCAATTTTAGAAGAGTTCAGAGGGCTTCTGCTGCTGCTCCAAGGTGTGATTTCCTGGACCCAGCACAAAAGCTCTGAAAGGCACATCAGCTTTCAGGGACACTTTTTTGTTCATTTCCCACCACAGCTAACACCAGTCCTTATGGTTTTAACAGGTAAATCACAAGTGCTTATTTTATTTACAAGATTTTATAGTGTCATGGGGCAGGGAGCTGGAGAGAGGGGCTTCTGGTGTGAATAGAAGCTGTGGGTCAGGTCTACAGAGTCCTGACTACTGTCAGTCTGATCATAAAGACTGTTATGCCTTTGAAAGCA
Source organism: Larus michahellis (assembly GCF_964199755.1). NCBI lineage: Eukaryota > Metazoa > Chordata > Aves > Charadriiformes > Laridae > Larus > Larus michahellis. The sequence continues at coordinate 136,693,371 of NC_133897.1, read as the reverse complement.
AGTTCACTGACCATGAGCTGTGAAGTATTCTACATAGCTGTTTTAGGACTATCTGCTCAGCTGTGTGTAAATGCCTAATTCAACCCCTGTGTGAGACGACTAATGCAGTCCTTCATAAATGCTAATGCAGTCCTCCTGGGCTTCTGTACAAGGACTTTGCTGTGCCACTTCTTTCCTCTCCAAACACAACAAAGTTGAAGTTGTGGTAATGGTGTTGTGCACAGCAGCTCTTCAGATCTTGTACACTGGATGCATACATTGGGCATTATGTATCCTTTCTGTGGCATCTTCTGATTTGTCTGTGCATCTTCAGCAGTAGACCTTGTGGCTAATGCCCTGGGACAGGTGTTAAATTGAAATGTGCATCTTGTTGACATTGCTCAGACAGTTAAGGAATCAATGAAGAATAAAGGCCCAGACAATCTTATCAACATCTCTCACTTGAACAGCTGAAGCTGAGTTGAAGGGTGAACTGCTAAAGCCTTTGAAAGCCTGTGTTTGAATGCCCTCAGTGGACTTGCCCACCCCAAGCCAGGTAGCATTGAAAAATGGAGTCAGAACAAGAGAGGATCTCCATGGTGGCAGCCAACTCTTGAGTAGAGGCATCAGCTACCAGAATTTCATACAGGAACCTAAATTGTGTCTACAGCAACCAAACTCTATGCTTACTGCTACCTGTCCCACATGCCAAGAGCAATGCAGTCCCTCGAGCCCAAGCTCATCTCCCCAACACAATATATCACACGGATCATGAGGAAAGCAGTTGCAAAGACTCAAAGACGTTTAAGGTCCCTGTCTTATTGCTCAAGCAAAGGATGTCCAGGAAGGATGAGGGCAGTTTAGGCATGATGTGCTTTTTGTGTTGCTGCTGCAGGATTAAGCCCACAATTTCCTCCCTATGAGTTTGTCTAAAAACTAGAATCACTGTTCAGATTGGACTTGGGCAACCAGTTTGGTGGTCTCACTCATAAATGAACATGAACAGAACAATCAAGAATAAATATGTTTGCTTTTCTTCATGTGAGAGGCTTTATACTATTGATGATTGACAGGGGCAGTGACATACTGCTAACGAAAGCTCAGTGTGGCACTTCCCTCAAGAAGCCCAGTCAAGAACACCACATTTTTCTGGATAACTTTCCTTCAGTCAGCTTCAAACCACATCACTAGTAAGGATACCTAATCCAGTGGACCAAACTAGAATTAGACTGAGGAAAATACCTTCAAAATATGTACAGTGTTGATGTGGGGACCTCAGCACTAACGGCTTGATCAGCTCATCTGCACTTGTTGGACTACAGCAGTTGTTAACACTGACATAGGCTCAGAATTTTACTTCAGGAGGAAATGGATCCCCGCCTGCCCTCCCTCCTGTAAAAGGAATTTGAGTAACTTAGTGGAGTAAGACTGCGCTGAGCAGAAATATTTCATTTCCGATGTTTATTCCTAAAGAACTATGGGCTTCCCAAAAACCTATACAGAAGTCTACACCAAGTTGCAAAGGCTTACTAGCAGGCAGATAATACAAGTCTCAAAGTCATGGAGATGCATCTGCTTTGGAAAAAGTGTTTTAGCTTTGCAGACAGCTTTTGCTGCAAAGTCTAGACCTATGTAGTTGAGAAATGTCTTAGAGTTACTTTTTCCCTAAAGGACTTTTCTTTCGGGCAAAAGCTTAGACAGCTTGGACAAGTTTTATCCTACACTGTATAACCATTTTATAATTAAATTGAATAAAAAAATAGTTGCAAGACTAAATATGATACAAATTGATACTTTTCAGAAGTGTTGCATCCTGTAAAATATGTAAGAAAATGTTTTCATTTCTTTATACATTGATATGAAGGTTAATATCAACATTACTAACTATATTGTGATGTTTTAAAATTGACTAATTACCAATTATATTGTGGGGAGTCTTGACCTAGAGATAAAGCAAAATGGAAGACCATCCATTTAAAAAGTGATTATAAACTAAGCTTTGAACACTTATTAACATAGGCTATTATTTCAAAATCAAATGAATTGTTTTAATGAAAGGAAAATCCACCAAGAACTATTAACTGCAAAGACATAGCCAAAATTTCTGTTTCAGGAAGACTGATAGAACTAAGAAATGAGACTGGACAAAACACAACTGCATCCTATAGCTGATATAGTCCACTGATCAGAGACGGGACACTGTTCCGGATAGACCTGTAGCCTAATCTTGTACTCATATTGATCAAAAACTGCGAGCATCAACACAGTCATCTGTGATTTTGAGTAAGCATTTATATGTAATTATATGTAACTGAATATGTTAATGAACAGTCAATTATTTGTCCTATATTATTTGATTTATCATAGATTCTACATTTTCTATAATACCTTGGTTCATCGATGAGATAAAATCATTGTTTTACCAGTATGAATTAGATAACCACAGCAGTAACAACGACTTGCAATAAATATGACAATCTTCAATCCAGACATAGAGTAAGGTCATTTTCAAGTGAAGCTATACTCAATAATATGGTTGCAATAGCAGGGGAATCAAAGTTTGCAAACATTACAATAGAAAAACAGAAAATATATCAAATACAACTACTATATGTCACTGGAGTGACTGCAAGATTTACCCTCACTTTGTTTCCTTAGCGTGGACAGATTATCAATGTTTTTAAGGCAAACCTCCAGCCCATCAAGAATTGAATAAAAATATTTGATCACATTAAGGTGAAATTTTGTCTATATTCTATTGCAACCTGCAAAACTGTAGCAAAATTAGAAAGTAGCCCGATTTATTTTAGATTAGTATTTTCATGCTAAATATGAAATTGTATTAGCACAGACAAAAATTTTATTATTGCAAGGTATTAACAGCTGCAGTAGAACAAAAAAGGACCTTGCTGAGCTGCCAAGCTGCACTTCCACTAAAGTGCAGGCAGACAACTCACTTTCGTATATAAGGGACAATGTCAAAGACAGAATCCTTGACATTTACCTTAATTGGGTCAGAATTTGGCTTTCAAAATATACTTGCGCAAGCTTCAGTCAAAGAACAATAAACATCAAGATACATGATTTAATTCAAGCAGTTTCTTTCTAGGGAAAGAGCCTCTATTTCATATTATTGCCATTCCAGCTGATTAACTCTTACATATCTATTCCATCCACTTTAATTTAAATTTCATTAAATCTGGTTCTCACTGAGTTCAAAGGAACTTTTATTTTTAAACACTTCCACCATGAAACTGATTTGTTCTCATCAATATAATTATTTGCTGTATCTGAGAATGTCTTTCATAAAAGCTACTTCCTTGAATGTTATTTTCACCGAATCATAAACATTAAAGAGATAAAAGACTTATTATACTACACCCAGCCTCTCCTGTTTTCAGGGTGTTTCCTCAGGCATATTTCTGTATGTCTGAAAAGGGACTTCTGCTGGTTCCACTCAATCCATGGTCTGCCATCCTCACAATTCCACCCTCTCAATGTTACAGCCAACGCTGCATAACACTATTATCAAATCAATAAGAAAAGGTAAATTATGAAGAAGGAACTAATTTTCTGAACACTGAGAGCTGTATTCAGGCAGTCTACCACAGTGCCCAGGATGGAGTTAGATGCCTCCTGTGGCTCCAATGAACAGTTCAGATCACATATTATTTAGTACCATCAGACCCCAATTTATATTTTTACACCTATGTTAGTAAACTAAGCAATGCTGGGTGGCATTCCCAGACACTGAGGCCAAAAGGCACAGGATGGCCAGTGTCTATACTATGGTATACTCCTTTATGCTCCAGAAAGGGTCTGCCACATGGACACTACCTGTAAGGAATTAGTCACACCTATTTCCAAATTGCTTCATAGGAATGATTTGTGGGAGTGCTGGCTGGTAAGCGAGAACCTCTCCAGTGATGAATTGGAAATTTTTACCAAACCAAACTTTGGTCTTAAAGAAATTATTTATGCTAACTTAAAAAGGCCTTTTCAACTGAAATGTCTCTTTCTGTGGTCTATTTTCCATGGGGAAAAAAAAAAAAAACAAAACAAAAAGCCACCACATTTGCCTTTTCTGAAAAGGCAGTAAGAGAAGAAGGTATCAGCTTGAATGTGCAAGCACGAATCTTTATCTCCTTTTTAATAACTTGAATCACCAAATCAATTTCAGTCTACATAAAGGAGTAATCATTCCTGTGCACTAATTATTATTGAATGCTGTCTTCATGCTATTGCTGACAAATCACTAGTCTTTTTTTCTGTTGAGAAATGTTGAGTCTGATGAGATTATTTTATATCTCTGATGAAAAACCTAAGTCAAACTATGAATCCTTTCTCCAGAATCTTTTAAAAAAGTTCAAACATAAGATCAGAATATTTGAGAAGTGATTTAAACTTTTTGAATTGAAAAGGTCTTTATTAATATTAATATCTGTGATACTGAATCTAAATGTTAACCTAGTCAATACATATTCAGTGCTCTAGATAATTAAGGTGTTTTTCCTCAAAGCAATAATAGAAACTAAAATTGACAGTTAGGGACTAATGAGAGTTAATACTGAGAAAAGAGAAACTGAGATGAAGACAAAACTACAAGTAAAAGTTATACTTTCTGTGTGACAACCAAGGCTGAGGGAAAAATGACACAAGGAAATTCAAAGAATACGTTACCCAAAACTACAAGAAGATATAACTGAAGAGATTCACAGACTGAAAATAAATAATTGTTGACAACAAAGGGCACAATCTCTGTCATTTTTAACTGAACAAAATTCCTATTAATAATTAATACTGGCAGCTTTGTTAGAACAAGGACTAAAGAATTTTCCCTCCAAAGAGAAAGAGAATTGCAAATATGAGAAAACACTGTAGAGAAACCTCAGCTTTCTTGTATTTAATGTTGAGAACTGTGCTGTTCAAAGGTCAGTATTTCTATATGTCCTCTGAAGTCTCAAAGCTTAAATTCACTGCCTTAACTTGTCGTGTAAGTTAGAGTTATGAATTCAAATGTAAGTTATCTGAGGAAGAGGTTCCCAGCATGTAATATTCTCACTCCTCTTCCACCTTTCCCAGTGTAATGTACGTCAATCCTATCAACATTTTTGCACATATTTGGACTAAAAAATGCAGTCATATTTATTATTGTCCTCAAGGGTTTTTTACCTATTATACACAGCCACAACTACTTCATTAGTGTAAAAAATGGTCATTCACAAGGTTTATGCTATCACAATGGTCAGTTAGTGTCTGTAGAGCAAATGAATTAGAGTGTTCTTCATGTTCATATATACAAACCGAGTATCTGGGGTGTGTAGCACAGCAGTGCTCATGCGAGGTGGAAGACAGCAGAAAGTGAAGTTGCCTTCTCCCAGCCCGTGTCAGTGTAAGAGCATCATCAGCAGCACAAAATCATGTGAGTCTCTTCAGTAGACCTACATGTGTGCAGCTCAAATCTAAAGGAGATCAAAGAATGAGAAGGGAAAGTGTCTCATTTCTATGTCTAAGAAATCCAATCTCCAGAAAATGTAGATAGTATTTTAAGAATGGGGGAGAAGGGACAGGGGAATGAATTACACATGCAAAAGCTTCCCAGGAGGACACACATGATTAAGTAACAGGATGATGGGGAGAATATGAGAGGAGGTGTTTGAGAGTGCGGGGAGAGGACAACAAAGGGGACATATACCTATCCCTTTTTTCTGTGTTTGACATGACTGCAAATGCAATAAAAAAATAAGGTGTCCAGGTTTGGGCATAAGGATGATGTTAGCAACTGTAAACTTTTAACACTAGGCCTGTATAAAAGAATAAAAAAGAGAGGAGGAGCTACTCTTAGATTTCTACAAGGAGGCCTTGAGGGTGTATTAATTCATTGTAATATAGGGGTAAATAGTTCCTATTTGTTCTGCCCAGGAACGAGCAAATACCTATGTTACAATTTTATTGGACTCCTGCTAAATGAAGGCAGAGTTAAGATTACATGAGTGTGTTCTGTATTTCAGTATTTCCTGGGTTTAGAAGTCCAAATTTGAACTATTGTATTTCTTAGTTTTCAACTGTTAACATTCAGTTGAATTCTGGGCTCTGGAAGAACATGAAATACCATTTCACAGCCTTCCTTATTAAACAGGTTTTTTCATAATTGAGTGTCATTTTAAAAAATATCTGGGAAATAAGGATGCATTTTTTCAGTTAAAATAACACACATTTTAAAAAATATTTTTCCATAAATTAAAAAGAAAAAGATAGCTTTTAATTTTAAGATAATTTTTGCTTAATTCTAACTTTTTTTTTTTTTTTTTTTTTTTAAATCTCAGACCAGCAGGCTGCCAAGTATCTACCTACCATGCAGTAATGAAACTTTAGGTAGTATGACAAGCAACTGATTAGAGCTTTTCTGTACATCTACAAACAGCATCTATACTCCAGCCTTCTTATGTGAAGAGGCTGCTTCATGGGAACTCCCATCAGGAACCCTTAAGCCTGAAAATATTTCAGCTTTCTTCAAGCACTATGAATCCAGATGCTTCCCTTGCGTAAGAATAACCAGAGGAATATTCTTTTATCGAAAACATTTCATATAACAGTAAGCTGTAACAAACAGCATTTTAAAAAGTGAAAATCAAGCTTTAAGACAGGCTTTCATGTGTCTGTCAATAACAGCTTCTTCTTCAGTCTTTTTAATAATTAGGAGGAGGAAATCAGCTAAGGTAGTATATTTATGTTACAGGCATTTCCTGAAATTTGTTACTATGAACACATATCTTCAAATGGAAGAAGAAGAATGGCAAATGCTGGAGGTAATATATTTTAGGATTAACATTATTTTTTGTAAGGGCATTGAAATATCCAAGTCAGTAAAAAGATACAATTTTTTTTAAACAATTAAGAATATGCACAACTCCAAGGCCAGAACATAGCCATTCTTACTAATGACACTGCAAGTAAAAGGGGTTGTGGTGTTTATTTGCTCTTTCATTCCGATATCCCATGCTACCAATACCTGCAGTGCAGGTGAAAAGAACTGTGGAGAGCCTTTATAGCCCCTGTCCCATAGGATATGAGCAAGCGAGCAGAAGGGGACAGGAGGAGCGAGCCAGGCACTGATCTACTCAACTTCAGCAACTCACTGCTGACTTGGAATATAAAACATGCTCAGCTGATGCAATGCATAGACCAACGGAGCTTTGTTCCTCAGGTAACTCCTTGAGATATCCTGCCTGCATGTTATAATTAATTAGTAACAATAATCATTCTGTAAAATAGTCTTTGACATAAAAATGCACCATCCAAATGGATTGCCTTAGTATCCTTTTCATAACAAGTATTTTTCATTGTGAAGAGCCCAGGCTTTACACATAAGGTAATGTAAGATAGCTTTTGCAAGCACACTGATTATTCCAGAATACAGTGATATTTTATTTTATTCTGGTACACAGAATTGACATAGGCAGCTGTCCTGAAACAGGTGATAGTCTAATTTAATCTGCAATACCAATCCATACCAAATTGTTCACACAAACCCTTCAAGCAGAAATGCCACAAGGAGCCTGTGAAGAAGAGTTATATAACTATCTTTTCAAAATTATCTAATTTATTTATTTATATAAGGAATATAAGGAAAATAGTAATACTTTTTTTTTTACATTATTAATCTAGATTTTTTTCTTTCATTGCTATTGAATTAACAGTTTTTGTGAAAGATTCCTTTCTTTCACCCTAGATTACTGACCATTTTAACCATGAAAAAAGCCAGCTAAAGATTCTCTCATTTCTTCCGGCTGCATCTTATCATAGGCTAAACTAAGGGGGAGAAAAAAAAAAAGAAAAGAGTATATTACTGTCAATTGTCAAAACTACTGAACATGCAGTCAACCCATGAGCCGGGTGTAACATTGCCTACAAGATCAAAGCTGGCAGTCTGCAACCAGATCATGGTTCATAATTTGAGTGCCACTAATTTCTATTGTAAAGGCAACAGATAAACTACATTTTAAAAAGCTTTTTGCTTTACTGGCAGGACAGATTATGCTTTCCATTTATTCTGGGACTGTAAATGTAGCTGTTGCTATAGTAACTGTATATCTCTTGAACAGTAAATAATTGCGTTAAATGGCTAAATAGCAAATAGGTTTATGGCTACTCTGGTGCTGAGGAACATGAATATGCTACATTTTAACTGTATTTTTCAAGATCGTCTGCACAGTGACCATAATATGTCCCATATAGAAAATAGAAATCTTTCCTAATGAGCCTTATCAGAGAGTTGTGCAGTCGTGCACTGAACAAATGATGGAGAAATTTTCTGAATCCCAAAAAATTCAGGGTGAATGTTAGTCTAATATGAATATCGGTTGTGATGTTCTACAGTTCTCTCCAAGCAAATATCGTAGGAAAGTAATGAAAACATATCAAAAGATTTTGTCAGAATTAGGCCCTTAGGTTTAAAGATTAGAGCAACTAAATTGACTGGTGGTGATTTGAAAAACCTCAAAAAGCCATGTAAAAATCCGTGGACTTTGTCTCCAATACATGTTTTCATTAGAAAAATATTTATTGCTACAGGCAATCCAAGCTAACCAATTTATACTGTATATTTCTATAGGAGATTTGGAAGAAAATGCCTTTAACCTAACCAGCTACAAGCTCCAACATTTATTTTCTATAAACAGATAACTATTCTATGATTTGATGATTCTATGATTTAATTCAGTACTATTACACCCCTTTCCCCCTTCCTCCCCCCTGAAAAATAAAAAGACTAAATGCAAGGAATAAATCTGCAGTGCTGTCTTTCACAAAGACAAATGCGGGACGATATTTTTAAATCTTCTCAGAGGTAAAGTTGTGTGCTAATGTTTCTGAAACAAAAACATAAGCAAAAAGACATTAGATCATCAATGGAGAAGAGGAAAAAAACTGTCTGTTACCAGGTGATTGACCCCATAATGCCATAGAGCCTGTTGTTTATCTGTAATGGACAGCACTGGTTTACGTTGTCTTTGATATAGAAAATTTCTGCATAATTTTAAGCAATTAAAAAGACACACTGAGTTATGATTTTTATAATTTATGAAAAACATGTTTACTCAAGCTTAAAACAATATATATCAGATAAAGCAGCAAATACTTTGGATATATTTTGAGAGATGGTAATCTTATTAGACAAGTAAATTTAGGCCTTCATTGTTGGAATACTTTAAAACTGTGCAAGGTTGTTAACTACACTACAATAGAACAAAATAAAAGATAGATCATGTTACAGCTAGTCATGACTTTTTACAGAATCGCGATAGGTAAAAGTTTCACAAATAGTTAAGCACAATCCGCTGGATTATTATTGGGTATATGTCCATTGTACCTGTACAAATCTCAAAATTTGTTTCCCTCTCTAAATGTGCTATAGTATAGCAGTTGCCAAGTGCTTAGGTTTATTTAGTTTTGCTTTAAGATCTCAAGATCAAGTCTGAGGTACAACCGTTAGAATCTGTTTTTTCATGGAATTCTCATATATCTGACACAATGTTCTGAAAACAATCATTGAATAGGCAACATCAGAAAAAATAGCAAATATCTTCTCATGCTCCTAGGGAAATGTTAATCTTATTAGAAAAGCTGTCACATGAAGCTGGCAGCTCTGGAAGGGTAGAGCTGTGGATGTGATATGTGGACCAGACTGCACCACCATTGCAGGAGACCGAGCAAAATGGATGAGATAGTCAGTGCCTGAATCTCAGCATCTTCCAAGACTGTTGCAAGATTTCTTTATCTAAATTAACTGTTTTCAAGCAGTCGTGGAATAGTAACCACCAGCACAGAAGTATAAACCACAGTTGTCATTAACATAGTAAAATAGCTCTGGATTCTACAATGTAGTCTATATTGTGCATAAGGAATGCCAGAGATAAATACAAATTTTTCAGCAAATAAGGAATGGGCCGTGAACATATCCAAAACCAGCAAGACTCTAATCAAGAAGCCAGACCTTTCTCTTGGACAACAGCGAACAGCAATGGGGTAGGAACTTAGACTGAAAGGAAGCTCACTGATCCAGGCTTCTTGAATTTACCTTTGGCATCTTATTTGGAAAGACAGATGTCATGCAATATACACAAATTTAATTATTTTATTTAGTAATATAGCTAGTTTATTCATTATATCTTTAAGAAATCTTTGGTGAATTACGTCTGGTTGCTAAGATTTATTTAAATTTAATTTCTCGAGTTCCATCATATGATACCTTCACTACATGTAAAAAGCAACCCCTTAGGAAGGTATGTCTCCATCATCCTCTCTGAAGACCCATGCAAAGAAATCCTTCAGGTTTTCTCTAATCTTTTTATCCTCTAAGACAGAAATCCTTTCATATGAATTCCTGATTGCAATCTATATTTTCTAGGAATGAAGTTAACGTACTCAATTCTCCTGTCAGGTTGCTATTCCTGATATTTTACAGTAACTTTTGTTTGGACTATCTTTTGTTCTGTATCTGTACAGCACCTAACACAATAACAAGTCAGATCATGCGTCAGGCTCCTATAATCTGTAATAATAAAGACAACAATTCTTATTTTCAGATTTATATATTCTCTTAAACTATCTGTTATCTTACATAGATATTTACATTACCTTCCCTTGTAGTGAGACAAATTTACTTTTTTAAATCTTATTTTGAATTAGACGAACTTATGATTCTTTTCTTTTTACTTCTTTCACCTTTTTTTGGCACTTATTTTTAGTGTGCTCTGTAGTTTTCCATAGGAATTTTTTCCCAATTCCTTTGACTTCAGTTGGAACTGAACCAGGTTCTGAATAAAATACTTGGGTTTTGCTGCTTACAAAGCAAAATTTCTTTGCTCCATATCAGGATTAATTCACATAACATATATTCATATTATTTTCTGCTACTTGGTAAATCCTAGGATGTTCATGAGAAAGTGTGTTTACAGTATAATTAATTTTCCTATGGTATTGTGTTTTGAGGTAACACTTGCTATGGCTGGTTTTGCTATGCAAAAGGGTTAATTATTCCTCTTGTTGAATTTAGTGTGATAACCTATTTACAAAATTAGCTTTTAAAATCTGCTAAAAGAGCTGTTCCAGCTTGCAGGCCTTTCTCATAAAAAGTTTAAAAACAGTAGGGTTTAGAAAAAAATAGATGTTTTTAGAGGAATAGATTTCATTCAACTGGTGTATGAAATGCGTTAACTGATCAGCTTAAAATAACATATAACAAGATGTTCAGTAAATGCTTCAGCAATATTCAGCAGTTAATGCTTTTTGGAGACAATATTTACAATATAACACAGAAAATCTCAACACTTACACATAAGAGCCACTTTGGTATTTAAAATAATTTTAGGTAGCTCACATTTCAAAGAGAGATATTTTCTTCTTTTTATGTCAGCTAGCATCTGTTGTCAGAGGTAACATCCTCTAAACAAATGAAGAGACTTTCCGGGCAAATACTGCTGGGAAGAGCTCAGACAAAAGACAATGCCAAGTTTACAAAACAGGGAAGTGTGATAGTTTATTATTTCCATGGCTCAGCTGGGTCTCCAGTGTAAAATTAACTGAATGAAGCATGGTGCAAGCTCATTCTAGGTGGCACTTCTAGTCAGAACCCGAGAACTGATCATGGTCTTTCCCTTGTAGCTGTATATATTTACATTTTCAAAGGAGGCTTTATTTTATCAAAGCCTGAGCAACCAACCTCTCCTGTTTCAGTTTTAAGCTGTGTTTTCCAGTGTTTGTTTTTGTTCTTTTTATTCTCTTTCAACTAGTTTTATCCTGGTGAGAGATGGAACTTGGATTTGAGGAAGAGCATGCATGACTACTGATTCTTTCCTGGTTTCCTAAGAAAATCGGACTTACACATTCAGTGTTATGTTTCTCTTTCTGTCTGTGCACCCACAATAACATTTAATAATATTGGTCAATTCAAACAAACCTGACAGGAAGTAATGGCCTCAGGCATGTTAAAAACCTGTAATTCTAATGAAAATGAGTAGTTGGTTAGAAAGGAGCCATTATTAGTGCATAAGACAGAAGTTGTTAATGCCCAAACATGGACAAACTCCACCCAGGTAGCACATCTCATTAGCCACTGTAGAATTAATTATGAAACACATGTCCATCACAAACTAGGTTGGTTTTTATGCTATTCATGAGACTATCTGAATACTAGACTTTTTATGTTAATACACTGATCAGCCACGGAACACATAATTCTGTTTTTCATGGACTTCTCAAGTCTTTTTCCTAAAGTCCTAGAGCATGGCAACATTGGCGTGTTTGAGAACATCTCTTGTGATCTTATTTCCTGGGTAAACTTCTACAAATGGGGTGAACAGTCTCTGCCAGAAACCAACAAACAATTCATTTGTTCTCTAGCAGATTTTTCAGTGTGCACTATGTGGACTTCTGCACAGTACTCTCTCATGGGAAGTGAATTCACTGAAAACCTATTTCTCCTTGTATCCAAAACTACTGAAATATAGTAATGAAAAAAAAAAAATATTAAAATGGCTAACCTATTTCCATATGACCAAAAACCACCCGTCCCCCAGAATTTTATTTCAAAGAAATGTCATTAATATAAAATTGCAGGATATGGGCAAGGCTACCACAGTAGTCTGCATTACAGTCAATAAAAGCCTTTGCCATGTTTGTGGTATTTTCTTAGAAAATAATGTAGACACTATTTCTGGCAATTTGCCACTTATTGAGAATTTCAGAAAAGTACCTGAAAGGTTCTCAGTGCCTGCCTAATGATCAGAAAAAAAAAAATAAAAAATTAAGTCTCTAAAGTGAATTCTTAAAGGATTTTAGATTTTCCTTTCTGTGTAAAAACACTACTAGAACTTTTGAAAACCCTTGGAAAGTAGGCTTGCTGGGTCCATGTAACCCCCTTGTTACAGGCAAGATGACAACCCAGAGTACATCTGGGTGCTTGCACTTATTTACTAATCAACAAGACTTGAGCTGTTATTATACTTAACTATCTCACACATTCACTTTCCCACCCTGCCTCCAACATTGCGTTTCCTAAGTCTCTAGTTCTTTCCCCTCAAGGATTTTGCTACTGGCCAGGAATGGCTGGGCAAAATGTTCATATTTCATGCTGGGCACCAGCTCACAGTCATGAGTGTCAGGTGCTACTGCTGAGGTTTGTGGGTCTCCACAGCTCTCCTCCATTTCCAGGACCTTTCCTCCAGCCTCAAGTTTTCTTCATCTAAATACTCTAGACGCAGAAACACAGCACATGATCAACCTCTTAACGCTTCTTCTGTGTCATGTCTCTTTACTAATTTGAGGATTCAGTGTGTCACCCCCGCTTATTCCAGGTGTCATTAAAGTTTGTAACTAACCTGTACTAGTTGTAGCTATCAAGTGGCAGGTTTCAGCTTCAGAGTTCTGGACATTGATCTTTACCTTCTCCCCAAGCAGCGAAAAGCCCAGCTGCCTGTCAGCAATCATGATCTTACTTTTCACCTGCCAAACCATTAAACTTCCAAGCAGAGGTTCTGAAAAGAGGGAATAGCCAACTTTCCTAGTACTAAAAAAAAGTTCAAGAACGGGACACACTGCTTTGTAAAAACAAACAAACAAACAAACAAAAAACCCCTAACAAACCACAAAGCAAAAAAAAAAAAAAATAACCCAAACAAATCTGCCATGAATATGGGCATGATCAAGCATGTTCAGAACCTTTAACACAGAAATGTGAGTAGTAGATAATAAAATCAAATGCTTTGACAAATGACCAAAACAAACTGTAATATTCCAAAACAGAAAGTAAAGACATGAGATATTAAGAAAGATTATCTTGTGCTCACATAAAACTTTTACCTGTCTTTGAAGGAATTCCAGGATGGTTTTCTAGTTATGGAATAATCCCTATAAGTCACAAATTACGTAGTGCAAGTAAACAGCCAATGCTTAAGCATTTAAGAATAAGAACAGTCCTGGACTGGGATATAGAATATGCATTTATTGGTAGGATATTCAATGTTAGGGTAATATATCTTACAATATCAGTATGAGAAACAAGATTTCACATCACAGTTTAAAGGTTGGAAGAGTCTTGTTAATAATTTGATCAGAACATTCATGATATACAATAATTTCTAGTAGTTATAAAACACTTTATTTTCCTCTAAGGAAGACTATTTGACAACTAATGTGACTGTTCCTTTGCAACATCATTTGAATACACATTCAGACATAATTTAAAAATCAGCCTTTGTGTGTAACTACAGGGAAATCTGATTTCTTATTTTTTCTTTGCTACAAAGTTTTAGAAATAAACAGAATCGAGCACTATTAAAAAATGTAACAAAAACCACTCCAGGAGGGCGGAGATTATCTGATTACCTGAAAACATGGAAAACTACCAAAACCTTCTTAAAAAATCTTCAGTCACTATTGCGATGTATTCGATATTTAGCTTTATGTCATTAGCTTTTTGTCATCTTAATTTTAACTCAAAACCCTACTAGAACAACTCATTATGCCTTGTTAACCAAAATGACAAATAGATGTTATCGTCATACTGAAGACAACCAATATCATCCTAAACTTCTTTTCTCATAGGCTAATGTGTATCCTTAAAACATGAGGTAAGGAGACAAGGTAAAACACTGTTAACCACAATATAAAAGCTTCAGGACGGAGTTCAATTGCCCAAGACCATAATCTCTGATGTCTTATAAAGAAACTAATGGAGCTATTCAAGAATAACTCATTAATTTCTGCTAACAGAGTCAACAGCTGTTGATAAAGGACATTGGAGAAGAATAGTGAGTGATATTTCAAAATGGATCCTGGTCATCATCAAAAAGAATTCAAAAATTGTTAACTCACTTAGAAGCCTATGCTTAATGTTCTTTGAACTAAACCCATCGAAAGTTAAAGAAATGTGATGTATCCATATATAGTTTTGAAGCAAGCTTTCGGTTTAGCACATGCAGTTCCCAAGAGGTTGCTTATTGAATGGAGTCTGCATAAAAACTTCCTGAAGAAAAATTTTGAACCCTTCTGAAGAGACTACTTGATAGCCTCCAGTTAAGTATCCACT
Organism: Larus michahellis; assembly: GCF_964199755.1. NCBI lineage: Eukaryota > Metazoa > Chordata > Aves > Charadriiformes > Laridae > Larus > Larus michahellis. The sequence continues at coordinate 136,678,304 of NC_133897.1, read as the reverse complement.
GATTCTCATGGGTCTTCAAAAACCTAAGAAACGTGCAAAATTACACCACAGGTTCCTCCAGTCTTCAAGGTATCCCATGCCAAAACCAAATTCAAAAGTAAGGGGAAGATGTTTAAAAATCTAAGTACTAAGGGGAAATACATACACAATGTCAAGTATAATTCTACTCATTCAGTGGTGAAGAACGACGAGGAAGAGACGTATAAATTATTGGTGCACACGGACGTATTTTGAAATAGCTATGCCTCAGAAAAAAAGATCAAGGGATTGTGGAACAATGTAGTTAATGTACAAAAACAGAAAAAAAATTGATGAAAGATTAGTTCTGTTGGAAAAGGAATAAAACCATAACCTCTACTTAAAGCTACTTCACTTCACATGACTTCGTGTTTGAAAAGAACACACCTAGGCCACGCACAGGACTGAAGCACCTTGAATAGATCCGCCTCAACAATAATTAAGACATTTGCTGGTATTTTACCATTACTGCTGCTTTCACTTTTAAAAAGGTCCTACAATAGTCAACACAAAGAAGAAATAAAAGGAAAAGTGTATAAACACATTCTAGTTCATTCTAGTTCAACAATTATTTGAACATATTATGTTCAAAGATTTAAAATACCTGTAACAGAAAATTATTTTGACTGCAGTATAATCTAGCTTAATTCCACCAATACTGCTCTTTTCCTCACAACAGCAATGTTAGCCTTAATTCAGCGAGAAATGTATTTACTGGAGAAATTTTTATCGATCATAAAATATTCCTTAACAGCTCAGAGATAGTGGGCTTATAGATAACTCCATAGAGACTTTTGCAGGTTAGTTGAGAAATAGTACACAGAAGATTTCCATAAACAATAACTCTGATATAGAAGCTTTTCAAATGGAAAAGCCTCAGGGATCTATTCTTAGTCATCTTTTTTTTTTATTATTCCTTTTTCTTTGATGCTTTGTTTATTAAATTTTTAAGATAAAGGAACAAGAAAGGACAGACATCATAAGTATCAAGAAATATATAATTATTAGATCAATAAACAATTCAGCAATTCTTAGAGGACATTCAAATAACCTTCGACAATAAAAAGACTATATATGAAGTACAAATCTTAAGAGATAGTTAACATTCCAGGCAAATGCAAGTATATTGATAATGTTGATTTAACTCTCTTAATTTTGTTCAAAATTACCTCCACAGATCACAGACTCAAAGAATAGTGAAGAGAACAAAAGCAGTACACAACAAAGAAATGTACATAAAAGGAACCATAATAAATAACATAAAAACTGGAAAACTGAATAGATAATAAATGAATACGTAAGTAGAATGGCAATATTCTGTCAGCCCCCCCGCTATGCAAACACTGACTCTAAATCTGATATATAATATCATTTAATGCAAACAATATATAAAAAATTTACCGCCAATCATTCTGTATTACCATCTCTATGGTGTAGCACTGCATTGAAATAAATCAAATATTATCTATATTTCAAAACCTTGTCACTTATTTTTTATTTCATGTCCTCTGAAGAAGTGCTCTAAAACCAAAAACCGTTCATGGTGGATAGCAATATTTCCATATCTTTGGAAAAGCAGTAGTACGTTGCAAAATAACTGAACTCATAGTAAATTTGGCCTGGTACACCCCTGCATTACAATACCTTTTCCATTTTATTGGAACTCTCAAAATTTTTGTCTGCATGAAAAGAGCAACTAAACGTTAAATATCAGTTAGATAAGTGCATGCGTCCCTTTTTCTGCAAAACGAATTTTTACCAAGTATGTCCCATATGGCCTTCAATTATGTATTATGACATCTTTGATCTGGGTTATTGGCAGTGTCAAGTCTAACTTTAACAAGGTGTCAGGAAGGATAACCAGCAATGAGGTGATTCTAAAATGAAATTAATATCAAAAGGGATCTTTATTTCACCTCCTAGACTACAGAGAAAATAAACTGTGAATGTTCTCTTTTTGTCATGGGTCCAATACTTGGGCACCATATAGTGCAGATCAAAAAAAAGAATGTTCAAGAGGGCAGATTGCGCTGCGAAACATTCTGCTCACCTTCACCTGTAACAAAATTGTATATTTAAATATCCCTCTGGTGGCATGGGAGAAGTTGGAATCCTAAAATAAAAATTGGTTTTGTAAATCTGTCCTTAAAAAAAAAGCACTTTTGTACCACTGTAATCAATTAATTGTCCAATCTGCCAAGACTGTTATATAATTTAAAAAAATTGGTATTAGTATGCCTGTTTTAAGTATATACATCTCATAGCCTTCATTTGATTAACTCCATCACTTCAAAAAGCCTAAAGTTGAAAATGAAGTGATTTTTGTGAGTCATTTTTTACTAACCTGAAAAAAAACCCTATGAATTGCCAATTGCTTTTTAATTAAAATGTGAAAATTTCATAAAGACTGAATATACTATTACAGTTTGTTACTCTGCTGAAACTGAGGCATGTGTATACAAGCTCCAAAGCAATCAAAGCAGTACTGTGAATTTCCTTCTCTTTCTTTATTTTCCTTTGTCCTTCCTTTTCTTTCTTTTTATTTAAAATTGCTCATTACAATGAGAACTCTAAATATATCTAAATTATTTTTCAAGAAAGTTCCTAATGCAAAACTCTGTGTTTCCTAGGCAAAACACCTACTATTTTGAAAATATAATTTATAAACTGATGAAATAAACCCCATGTAACATGGTGCCTGTATTAGCAGAGAACTGAATTCAATTATGCAATCTTATGTCCTTATGCAATTTGAGGATTTTGCTGCAAGTGTATTAAAGAAATAAGACAGAATCAGAAAACAGTTTCATAGCATTTTTTGTAATGTGACAAAGATCTAAAAATTTTAGTCAAAGCGAGGAATAAAAGCAATTATGGCATTTTGGCTTGTAAAAAAGACCATTATAATTCTATTGTAGCTTCATAGCATTTAAAACAGAAAACAACTGATGTATTAAGGAATCTACAGTGCTCAAGCCGTGATTTCCATTGCACTAGGTGTCCTGACTTTGCCAGTGAGATTTTTAAATGAGGTTGTTCATAAGGTAGGTATCTACATCTCCAAATGTTGTTTTGGGCTTACTTCATAGTCACTGTGGAGTTAATCGATACAGACAATGGAATTTTGGAAATGAGTCATCTTATCTTTAAAAGGTTTTAAACTGATCAGATTTGTTAGAGACCATAAGTTATGGGCTTTTCAGACTACATGAAGGGAATTATAAAGGGAGCCAAGAGGCTCGGGAAAGCACCTGCAATTAAAAGAAAAGGCAGTTTCACATATAAGAATTATTTTGTACTGAAAATTTACCTCATTAAACTGTTCAGGTTTTTTAGTGACTGCTTTCTATGTGTGTGGGCAAGGTGCTCGCAAAGAGACATAACAAATTTGCAACAATTTCCCATAACCCTGTGAAATATCTATAGGGAATTCATTTCTTCTTGTGGACCCATTTTGCATTCTCATACTGCGTATCATTATGAGACTCAGGGTCATTCAATTATCTAGTTCATTTCATCTCTCTTCCTGATGTTGGACAGCTTTTGTAGAAATGCACAAGAAACTATAGGCTCTAATAAAGCAACACATTTTTACCTGTCAGAAGAGCATTATAGACACTGTTTATAGTTTAATATTAAAGATAGCAACAAGTATTTAAATTACTCAAATAATCAAAGGAAGGCGAAGTTTAGTTTTATGTTTTTATATATATTCAGGATTACAGGTATATGCATGACTTATGAGAAATAATGTACAGGATTGACACCTCACCAACTTAACTTGTTCATTTAGCTATCGACTTTTGAGAAGGTAAATTAGTTTTCATCATCAAGGATAGTTTCATAAATGCTATAGACAAAAAATACATTTTAAAAATGAAAGTGTTAATATGAGAGGTTTGCAAAATCTAAGGAAAAAGTAACAAAGTGTAAGAACATATACATATATTTTTCTTATCTACAGGGTTCAGGTTTTTTACATTGTACATTATTAGCAGGTCTGCAAATTGTACTGTGTGTTTACAGACAACTTATTATTTGATTATTTGTGCTAATACAAAAGGACATAAATGTGATGGTAAAAAAACCTTGATAGTATGTTTATAAAGACCTATAGCAGAGCTCCAGATAAAAGATATGGCAGTAAGTTGAGAAGAGAGTTCTTATGAATGCTTTAATTGTATGGGGCCATAGGAAATGAAATCAGATCGGAAAAAAAGAGACCCAATTTTACTCACTTTTGTTCTTTGATCCACTGATTAACATTTGCAACCACTAACTCACTTTCCTGATGGAGGCGACTGTTGTCAGTTCGTGCTGCTTCCAGAGACTGGCGCAAAGTTTCCAGCTGTGGATGCAGACAGATCAAAGCATATGATGGACTCCCTAGAACACACTCTATCTGGAATACTAATAATAGTCTGTACTACTTGTAAAGAATCAAGTCATTTTTCTCCACTCCTTCAAATAATCAGGGTTTCCTTGTACATGCTATTAATTGATTCAATATGCTGGAAGGAATGTCTGAACTTTTCCCACGCCTTACATGTACCCGTTTATTATAATATACACTAGTCTACCTCCAGAGGTTGTTTTAATTGAAATCAGATTTATTTTATAAAAATGGAATGATTATAACTTGCTATGTTTCAGTTTAAATGTTTTATTCTTTCCACTTTTTGTTTTATTTTTGCTATGTATTTCTTTAAGATTAGCTCTTTGGTCATGGCTCATTGCATTTAGAATACAAAGAATGTAAAAGGGATGGAGTTATTTTGGTATATTCAATACAAAAAAAAAAATAGGGAATGCTGGAGGACTGAGCAAGCTAAAACTTGGGAGCTGAATGTCAGGCTTTTACCTTTATATCTCCAAATGGAAACAAATGCAAGTCAATGGTGGTGAAAATCAGTTAACATCCGATAGATACTTGAGGCCTAGGTAAAATGATAAATTTGGTGGTGTCTGTAGAATCCCTTTTGGGTACAGTTCCTCGGTTTACATCACAAAAGGCATCATGAGAATTCTCTCGGCAGACTTTTTAAATGGGCCAAAATCTGACTTTATCAATTGTCCCTTCCTTCCTCAACTGACAGAACCACAACTGCTGCAAACACAATAATTCATGAAGTTGCAGAAATGAATGTCTAGAATACTAAATCCACTTCAAAAATTTGTAACAGTAACAAAATTCTGAGTGGAGAAACCTTTTATTCAACAGACGATAATTAAAGTTCACATGAAGAAGAAACAAGTAAGAGCAGAATGTATTGGTCCTGAATCCACACGGCTATAATAGATCTAGAAACCATTATTGGCCAGATAAAAGAATGTTATAATACAAAACCATATGTAGATTTTTAAGAACTATATATATGCTCATGTTTTTCAAATGAGAACACACACTTAAAATTACCACTTCCTTCAATAACATTTTATCATTGTTAAAACCAACAAAAATTATCATCAAAAGTAGTATGACTTTTTGAATTCTGTTCAAAATAGTGGTCTCATATCAATGACATTTGAAACTTTTGAGTGGAATAAATCTTTGAATAGTATGCATAAAAGCCTCTTATGGTATTAAGATGGGTATAATGGAAGAGACAATATATACCTAATTAAAATCAAATCAAAATAATACCCGCTTACTCTTGTGAGAGCCATCTGTTATGCATATTAATGTTATATAATAGACTACACTAATTCTGCAAAAGCAATTTACTTTTTTAAAAGATCTTTAAAACATTATCATGTATTATTAAACCACACACAATTTATTTCTGGTTGCTTTTGTAATTATGTGAAATTAGAAAAGAAGGTTTAGTAATTGACAAGTTATGATTACCTGATGTACTGCCAAAGCAGATAAAATATGTCAAACAGATGTTGACACAAACAGGGTAATCTATAAGGTTTTAGAGGGGTTACAAATATGAGTGTTTCTTATATATATATACACATGCTTCTATATATGTTTAACCAACAGTAATTTGAAACAGAATACCCATAAATCACATACCTCTACACTTGCATTATCAAAAATGTTAGAAAAAAATGTTTCATACTTTAGGTGTTCTGTCTTACAAAAGAATGAGAAAATAACAACTGATATGGATACGCAGTGAAACTCAGCAGGAATAGAACCGTGGTTTGCATATTTTTATCATTTTTATTTAGACTTTTGAAAGGTAATCATTGTCAGTATTCTCCTGTTTTCTTTGCTTTCAAAAAACTGTGAGCAAATTGTAGTCCTCATAAAAATGAAGTTTCGATAAATGTGATTTAGGTAGATAAACCATGAAACCACAAGAAAGAGAGCAAACTTCCTTCTGTCATTTTTCATCAGTTTCAATCTTCATTTCGTGCCTTCCCATACAGGCTGGTGTCTCTACAGAAAAGACAAAGGCATGTGCAAACTCATGTAATAATTTTGGACCAAACCATATCATGCAGTAAGAAGTGGTAGTTAACAGTTATTGCCCCCTTTCTCTGATGATCTTTGCTGAAACATTGTTTGGAGTGTGTGGGTGTCAGCAGGCTGCTTAGGGATTTATCTCAGCTGTGAGTAAATGGTTAAAGGGCAAGCCTGAGTCCTGTACCCTGTAGTTATAAATTAACCGCTTCCATCATGTCAACTGAAGAGTACTGGTTATTAGGAATGGTGTAGGGCTCATCAGACTGCAAGTGGGACTCTACCAGACTATTTCTCTTTTGGGAAACCTAGGTGAGCATGGGATGGTGAACTGTAAGGAAACATTCTGTTATTTCTCTAACCTCCCTCTTCCTGAAGTTGCATGCGGTCTGTGTCCAGCTACCTGCTGGGAAATGCCACAGCACCCTCAACATTCCTGGTCCTCTCACCAGCGTGAGCATGCCGCAACTCAGGTTTGGTTTGCATGAAAAGTGGGGCCCAGCAGTCGAGACGGGAGAAAATGTTGTATACCGAAGCATTGTTTCAATATGGAGTTAATTAAGGCTCACATCTAAGCCAGGAGCTCAGAAGCACACCGAGATGCACTAATGTAATGTAAAGTATATTGTATGTCATTAAAAGAGACTGGATATGCAGACACATACATGGTAACATGCTCAAGTAGAAAACTAGGATTAAACCATTAGTCATTCAAAATTATGTTCTAAGAGAGAATTTGAACCCAGTTCTGCGTAAGCGGTTCCTTTGCCTTTGGGGCAAAGGTCTTTTACCTGCCACAAGTTAAATTTAAAAAGATAAGCAAATGCAAAACCCAGTCTTATTAGCAAGCTGCTTTTACTGGATCAAAGGTTTCCATTCTGCAGCACGTGATGCACCATGTTTCCTAAATGTTGTCAGCAGTTTCTAGTGGCTATATTGCCATTCTAGAGGTGTGCTTTTGCACCCGGAAAGTATGCAACATTGTCCATTTTATCAGATTTTAAGGTATTTTTCGGCCTAAGAAAAGGCTGTTGAGTGGATGATCACTGGGTAATGTGAATGGATCTGCCTAATCCGATAAACCCACAGAAAAATTCAACCTTGACTCCCAAGAGCTTTTAGGAAATTTCATTACTAAAATTTCTCTTGGGAACTAAAGTAGCCAGGTAAATGTAAAATAGGGCCTCATGATGTTAAATTACTGAGGTAATGACTGTGTACTGATTGCACAGTCAATATAAGTGTGCTGAAAACATGTACAATTAGTAATGAAGTGTAACTTCAGTGCAAATGTGACATTCTGAGGTTGTGCCAGATTAATATATTTTGCTTTAGAGGTGAATGAGGGTATGAATAATAAAATCGTAAGTTGACAGTGATATTTTGCATGTGGTAGTGCTGGAGAATACAGTATATTTTATCACTTTCCTACAATGTATAACCTGTACCCAATATCTCATATAAAAAGCTCATCTTTGTTCTGTATTTAAAACAGTTGTTTCATTTTTAGTAGGTCTGATTTTCTACTGTTCTAAAACCTGAAAATTCCTAAATTTTCAGGTTGGGCTTCTGAAAAGTGTTTTCTATATCTGGCATTATAACCTGTATTAATATAATTTGATCTCATTTGTCTAATCAAGATTCCTGAATCATGAACATGGTGGCTTTGTCGGTCCCTCTGTAGACATGAGTGTTTCAAGAAGGTGATCGTAGTTTGGCTGAACCCTTCCCTAGAGCTCACAAGAGAGTATGATAGCTGAGTGCAGGGAGGTGATGGGAGCATAGCTCATTTATTCAACACACCTCTTATAAATTGTTGTAATGTCCTAATCTTCCTCTTACCTTTTCTCTGGAAAATGACTGTAAAGAGGTCATGATACAACTGCAGAAACAACTTACAATACGTATTATTTGCAGAAGTTGCAATCTTCCCTAACTCCACTACCTCAAATCCTTTATTCTTTTCAGAACTTTTTCCTAAAGTTTTTTCTCATCGTTAGCTGTAATGAAGAGGTAACACTTGTGTCCATGAGTGTTACCATAACAAATTATGAATGAGGATTGATTATAGAAGATCATGACTTTTCTGAACGTAAGACATAGTAGTTTAATGGAGAAGAAATACCTGGGCATTGCAATGCTTCTGTGGACAAAATCTGTGTATTTAGGAGAAAGAATGACCCAAGCTTAAAATTTTGAATACAACCAAGGTAACTAACTTACATATTGTCAATTCAAGCAGTTATTCTCCCATCCTAAACTCTGCCATAACATGCCAGTCAGTTACTAACCTTTCCAGTAACGAAACGTAAATCTCTTGCATGTAATTGAAGAGGAATTTAGTTATAAAAACAGAAAATCAAATAAATTCTTTTTTTTTTTTAGCAATCATTTGCAGTACGTATCTTGTATTATTAAAATAAGGGTGTTTGAAGAAATGCTACTTAGGCTTCTCACAGCAGAAGTTTTGAATTTAGCACAGGGTAGATCTATTGCCTCAGGCTGTCTGTAGACTCAGGCAAATGTTATTGCTTTGATTACATGCAAGATTTTAGTTCCTGAACAAACAAACACACAAACAAACAAAACCAACACATTCTCTGGTGCAAGAATATTCATATTATTAGAGTGATATATTGAGTGATAGATCAGCTATTCTGGTACAACTCCTCATGTTTTCCCTCATTTCAAGAAATTATAGCTTCTTTGCAGTTATGCTTTAAATCTACTGCAGAAAGAAACAGTATTAATGGGAAAAAAATTGTTATGCAACAAAAAGGATATGCATACAAGGAGCTAGACAAATATATTTATATTTTGATTTACATTTATTTTTCACCTATACTTATGCATGTTTTGTATACAGAAAAGCTCTACTTCATATTTTCAAATATAGTTTTCTTCTGCTTTGTCTAGACACTTATTATTATTTTTGATGTAAATTTAACATAGTTATCTGATCACTAGATACATTAAGAAAGGTCTTAAGCCTGGCCCTGTAATACCTTAAGCACACCCTTAGAAATAGAATGTAAGTTATAACACTATGGTCTACATTTATTATTGCTTCATTCTTGTGTTCAGCTCTGGGGCCCCCAACATAAGAAGAACATGGACCTGTTGGACCGAGTCTGGAAGAGGGCCACAAAGATGATTGGGGGCTGGAGCACCTCTCCTATGAAAAGAGGCTGAGAGAGTTGGGGTTGTTCAGCCTGGAGAAGAGAAGGCTCTGGGGAGACCTTATAGCAGCCTCCCAGTGTCTAAAGGGGGCCTACAAGAAAGCTGGGGAGAGACTTTTTACAGAGAAGTTGTGGGTGCTCCCTCCCTGGAAGTGTTGAAGGCAGGTTGGATGGGGCTTTGAGTAACTTGGTCTATCTATAGGTTTGGCAGGGGTGTTGGAATTAGATGATCTTTGAAGTTCCCTTCCAGCCCAAACTATTCTATGATTTTGCAGAGAGAGTTATGGAGTGTTCTAGTTGTTGAAAGGAATATATTAAGTTTTATTATTCAAGGATATACATCAAAACAGAAGATGACATCAGCAGTCACAGCAGTAAGAAACTTATCCTTCAAAGCTGCTGAAATTTGTAAAGAAATCTTCCTGTACCACTTCACCATAAATGTGGAGAATTTTGTCTTCTAAGATAGGAAGCTAGTGGAATTTTTAAGATGGTATATTAGACAATAGGTTAAGCAAATAGGTAGAAAGAGCATGCCTGCAACCCCCCTTAGATATATAGTGTTAGTACCTCTCTATTAAATTCCTAGTAAGCAGGGTACCACGGGGGCTGGTAACTTTACGTTTTACGAGTATTTTTCTTTAGATGGTGGGTTGACTGCAAAGGAGACAAGGCTTTGAGGGCTTTAAAAGTGAGGAATTATGTGGCATGAAAGGAGAAGGGGATTAATGAAGAATGGATACTAACTCCCTCTTTTGCCTGTTTGACTCTCATGGCCAAGTTAGAGGGATGCACAAGGTAATCTAGCTCTACAGCTATTTTTTCCTTCTCAGATTGTTTACGAAACGACAAGATTTCAGAAAGACAATCTATAATTTTGTGGGTATTCATTTTTATCTGCTATTAAATCTTCACATATTCTTACTGTTTAAAATTCAAGTGTTCTTTTGGTTTGTCAAGTTAAGAATCCAAAATTACAAGTCAATTCTGAAAAGTCTGGCCTGAAAGCACTTTTTAGAAACACTTGTAATTAAAGATGTTGCTTACAGAATGAACAAATTTGTAATCAATTCCAGAGTTACTTTATAGGAAATACAAAAAAAGACAAAAACTTACTTGAAGTTTGAAAAATGGCTTGTAAAGAATTACATAATTTAATTAGGAATTTCGACTCATGTAATTACTTTACATCAGAGGCGATGCATTACTCATGCTACATAAAGTAATTGTGGAATTAGTAATTCATTACTTACTGAAGCGATGTTTAAAATAAAACACTAAAACACCCTAATTCAAATTTATCATTTTTAAAAAGGCTGTAGTAGTATGGACAGTTGTTGGCTTTAATTCTTTTAAATATTCCTTAAAAGAAATTGCATGTTTTCAGATTCTGCCCTCTGGATCACGTGAAAAACAGACAGCAATACCAGCGCCCTCTGCAGAGTCTCAGATTCACTGTGATATTTAAAATTAACCGACTTCACTCTTTTTCTGGAGGCTACAGCTTCAGCGGAGGCAGTAGTAAGGTAGGTCACCTGCCTGACCTGATCACCCGATTTCCTAATTCTTCCAGCTGCTGAAGTTCAGTCTCGTATTGCTGATGGGAGGCCACAGAGAAAAAAACTTGATTCCAATCTGAATTTTTCTAGAGGTTTGTCACTGTTAAGCATGGCCCATGGGCAGAAGCACTGGAATCTTTAATGTGACAGCTAGGTTACAGGCTCTGCTGGATCACGGGTAGAGAGACAGGCTTTTCTTACAGACGACATTCTGCAGGAGCCTGGTTGAGTGCCCCAAGATACCTAGATTCATCCTATCTGATTCTAACTGCTTATCTAATTAAATATGTTACCTTTAATAATTTTTTTTGCCCTGTTTTGTGCTTTTAGACCAGCAGGGTTGTGTGACTTTATCATTTAATTTTGGTGAAGCTTATGTCTGGAGACTCTGTAATCTCCCTCCTTTTTCATTGGAGACAAATAGAAACACCATTTCTTGCTCTTTGAACTGCCCTCTATTGATACTTCTTTCTCTTTAATGACTGTACAGATAAGGACAGATACCTAAATTCCTATAGGAGAACCATTTAATGATGGCTTGGATTCAGTTAATTAAAAGAATATTTGTTAACTCAGGTGCTTAAGCTAGCAAACACAGAGAGAAGATGGCACGACTCCTAAATTGCTATCTACCTTCAGATGTAGCATCAGTGCCAGCTCACAGTGGGGTCAGCCTCCTCTGCAATAGATTAAATCAGGTGGAGCAACCTGTGGGTTCTCTTAATTATTGCAAGGGAAACTAGCATTTAGGTGCACTCCTTAAATGCACAATAAACTTTCCCCTCCCTCTCTTCACTAGAAGATAAGGGGAAGACAAACAGTTTGTGGCACAGCTGATACAACTGAAAATTACAACATCCTTCTCAACAGCTCTCTTGTGTTTCGAAGGCAATAAACACAAGAATCTATCTACTGCTCATGCTTATTTGCCCTGGGGTTGAAGGTAGTAAATGGTATGCAATGCCCTATTAGTATATCAGTAACTTTTCTCATTCTTTTTCCTTTCTGACATATGGTAAAAGAAAGTGACAAAGAGTATATGGAAGGGTATTCTTAAAACCAGAGAGTAACCAAGACGACTCAGTGTTTTGTACTGTAAGCACTCCTTTAATACACTGTAATGCAATACATTGGATAGCTTTCTGATTTTTAAACCAAATATTAAACACAGATCCACTGCATTTTGTATAAAAAAGGAGGATTTTTCAGTAATAGCCTGAAATAAGTTCTCTGCTATTAAGACACAGCAACATCCAAATATTCTCAACTTAATTCCTGGAAATGCCTGTCCTAGTACAGCAAGTTTTCTTGAAGGAGGAATCTTATGAGCAAAAAAGAAGATGAGAGCCTTTACTTTGAACTCCTCATTCAGTTAATTTCAGTGTTTGTTAAAAAGAAGAAAAAAAGAAAAAGAAAAAAAAATGTTTCCTGCAGAAATATAAAGGAGATGCAAATAACGTGGAGGAAGACCAAAGACTTTTTTATGGGGAAAGGCTGACACAATGGGCTCTGAGAAGTTTGGAAAAGGGACTATTATGTTGCTTATGCAAACCCATATTGTGTGATTTCCCCTTAAACAGTGAAGTTTTTCTTTGCTGCTATGCTTTGGGGAATAAAGATGAAAAGCTAGTAACAATTTGGCTGCATGTCTTTAATAAAATCCAGGTTTTCCTTTGAGGTCACTAAAAGAAGCACAATTTCTAATTCATGTTTTAACAAATCCATAATGCATCAGTAGATTCACCTTCTTGCCTAAGAGAATACCACAGAAAAATCATGCTGTGGGTGCAAAAAAGAAGTGCTATGGATGCACATCACTATGAATAAGTGGATGAATAGAAAAACTAGTTTTTAGAAACTTCTGGTTCCTGTTTCCTGAACTATCTGCATGTTTATATTACGCAGTCATTGGGAAGAAGAAATAAAAGACCAAAATTGTTCTGGGAGTAGGGATTAGACTTGAAGTCTCCCTGCTTCCGTTTGGTTTGCTTCCTTTTAGGTCTCAGAAGTCTTGTATTTTTGGCAGCACAGATCTGCCCTTCCAAACAACCCCGAGGCTTGGTGTTAGGAGCAGCTTGGCATTGGGAAAGATCCGGTATATATCTCTCCCACTACCATTAGGTACCTCAGGAACAATACTCTATGCACTTTAATACTGTGTTTTATATTGGACTTGAGGCTGTTGTGTATATTAGGCTTGCAAAATTCAGTTTAACATCAGTTTACCTGCTCTGATGAAGCTGCGAGCTAGAGTGCCAGCTGGGCACTTTCCTATTTACAGCGAATTTTGTAACCAAATTGCAGGGCAGTTGGGTTATTTGCTTAGGTGGCAGCTCACATACAGGTTGCATTGAACTCCTAGTTTTAAGAAACACATTCCTCAGTGAAAACGTTTTACATCCTCTTGAGTTCATTTTGCAGAACAGAAATGCAACATATTTAAGGATTAAGCATTGTTGAAACGGAGACCATGCGGTGTAGCAACTGTTGAAAAGGTAGGTTTTGAAATTCAAATTGGAAATAAAGTGACCAAAATGCTGTTTTCTATTTCTATTTCTATTCAGGTTTTCTTAATGCCATCTTTCAGACAAGAGCGGAATGGTGAATGTGAAATTGTTCTTGAACAAATAATGAACAACGTAACAAGCAGATATAATTGGTTCAATCAAAACATGGCAGATGAATATGGTGGCAGACAATTAAATTTCTTCTGAAGTAGAAAACTAGTATATTTAAATTCTGATGTGATTGCTGAGATAATTTCCTATTTTATTTACTTTATATGATTTTATAGGAATTCAAAAGTTTCATGCATTTTGAGACTTTTTAAGTTTTTACCTCTATTTCCCTACATTTAACTAGAAGCAACATGTTTGTGAGAAACTATTGTACTTTTCAATTGTTTCAAATCTGTATTACATTCACTGATGATCTGGATTACTGTGTGTCAATCTATGAAAGAAGAAATATGTCACTGAGTTTACTAATTGCTATCCTCCAGTATATACATGTAGCAGTACACAAACTATTAAACACACAAGTTAAGAAGCATATGTGGTTAAACTGTCAAAATTGTTTATATGCACAAATGTCATCTGAGTTAAAAAAAAAATAAGGGCATATTGTACTAACAATGTATGCCAATTATGACTCCTCTGTGAATCTATTGCAGGATGGATTGTTAAGAAAAAAATTGTTAAGAAGTCAAAGCAGATATCTCAAAAAACATAGGCAATGTAGGTCCCATGTTTGCTTGGCTAGCAAATTTCCACAGTAGCTCAGATTAATCTAAATGCTAGCTGCCACTGCCACCTGACACGTCCTCTCTTGACTTTCTGCCCTCCATCTGACTCTACTAGAAACTATTTAAGGCCACACATTTAAGACAAAACAAAATAATTTTCTGCTAGGTTAGCATGGTGAAGCAGTTTGGCACAGTTTGACACGATCCAAAGCCAGCACAGGAGGAGGGTGGAAACATGTGCTGAGGGACACAGGAAAGTCTGGCAATGCAGCAGCCGCTATTGACGTTGATGTAGGCTGCCACTACAGCCTTAGGTGTTTATGTCCACAGGATGGGTATTCATGTCAAACGCATTTAGCCATCATAACTAACTCAAGGTTCGGTAGGACCCATTTCAACCACATGTACCACTGCAGGAGACCCTTCAAAGAAAACTGCAGGAATTTTCACCTAAAAAAGCCTGTTATTATTAGAATCCCAAACAGGGTAATTGGAATTTCTTCTCTTAAACAGCAGGGAATCAGGATAAGTAGGAAAGAAAAAGCAAATACAAGAAATGTATGTAATCAGCTTTTCTTGCTCATTGAGCCCTTGCAGGAAGGGCCTAATTTCCAGGCTTGATTTCTAGGCTTAGTCTGTGAACGTCACTCCGATCTGCAGCAAACTCCACCAAAATCCAATGTTCCCTCGGTAGGCAGTTTCCTTCTGTCTCCTCTCAGGCTTGGCTGGCTGCCCCTGCTCCTCGCAGCATTTTTCCATCTCCTCCTGACCTGGAGATTCACAGCTTTATGCAGTGAATGTGCCGCCCACTAGAAAATGTGGCGCTGTGAACTTTCTCTCTGGTCTTCCTTTCAGGACATGCTGTTTCCCCAAAAGGAAAATTCATCTCCCCCATCCTTCCAGGGTTTGTGATCTTTCCCAATCACCCCCATAAAGCAACAATTATTACCAGAAAGAGTAAAACAAAAGAAAAGAAAGGATATTTTCATTATAGAATAGCACATTCTCAGATTGCCCAGTGGGAAATTGCCAGGGATGGATGGTGGCAATGTAATAAAAGTACTCCAGGTTACAGCATTTCTTTTTTTCTGAAGACTGTGATTTATTTTGCTAGGACTGATGCTGAGGTATGTACCAGTATGGACAATTGTTCTACTTTCTACTTTCTCAATGAAATTTAGAACAAAGTCTTAGTGCCTTAAAAATGTGGATTCCTTTGACACGTCAAAGCTCAATTAATTCATGCACATCTTCAAAACTGTATTTTTAAATTACAAAAATGCTATGGGCTATCTAAAATATTTCCTCTACCTTATTAAAAGTTACAGGGAAAAAAGATGTAATGGTATATAAAAATATTAAAACCACAAAGCCTTCTATGCTTCATTTGACTCGATTTATGCTACAGTTACAGATGAAAATAAAATTTTCCTAATTCACATCATTCTACTTATTTGGGAATCCTTGAACGTTCAGGATGTGTCTTTGCTTCATGCATGCAACATTTAGTCATCTCACGAATACATTTACTCTTCTATCTTCCCATTATTTTTTCCTTCTGTCATCTATGGTTTAAAGGTGTAATTTGCTTCTATCTTAAAACAAATAAAAGCTGCTGAAAAAATCTACCATTACACAAGGCACATGGATAAGATTCTAAAACATAAATGCCATGAATCATAAAATATTTAAAGGCATAAAAGTATTCCATTTTAACAATTTAAATAAACCCATAAACATACAATACTGAATCTCAATGGATTCAAACTGCTACTTGCTTAGTATCAATAACTGTAAAAGTGACACATGACATCTGCTGTTTCTTGATTTTCTTTCCCATGATATCTACTCCAGTTTCTAATACAGGAAAAAAGGAAAAAAATACCTTTAAAGCACAATCTTTTCTCTGTCTTTTCATTTCTGTCTGGGTGAGCTTATGAATTTAAATTTAAGAGAGAAACAATAGGCAGTAGATAGTTACCCTTCAGGTTTACTATAGTACTTTGCTAACTTCAGTGCATTTAGAGCTAAGTAGCACTGCATTAACAGTTTCAGCTATTTAACACCTTTTAAGGTCTCTTCTTTTCTTGAAGGTTGCTAATGCAATATTTGGTATTACAAACCTATTTGGATATTTTTAATATATTTGAAGCTAATTTTCTTGGCCTGTTTCTTGGCAGAATAAGTAGAAAAGGACTCTGCACAGTGTTTATAGAAAAAAACTTGCTGCAATTTTTCATTATTTAATTATTAAAGTAGAGCTTTCATTAGCTATTATCCAGTATTCCTAAAAGGCCTTTATAGATATCAGAGGGGTGTTTATAGGAGGCCTGGATAGCAGGCAGGAATATCTGAATCTACTTGAATAAAGGTTACAACTGATATTCCTTAATTCTAACACACCCCCCACGAAAACACCACAACCACCTATATGCATATATGTGTGTGTATATATATATATAAAGCATTTGACGCACTTCCACGTTTATGACGGATATAGAGATGCCTTCAACATCTTCTGAACTAGGTTTCATTTTGAGAAGGAATCTGTGGCTCCACTATCTTTTGTTAACAGCTTTCTGTAAACCAGTGATAGCTAATTGAATCACGGCCATAACCTGAGCAATCATGCTAGTTGAAACAACTTTTGCAAAAAATTTAAACCTACCTTTGTAAGGAGTGTAAATGAAAAAAAAAAAAAGGCAGTAAATAGATGGGCAAGAAACTAGTAAAACTATCAAGAAAAATAATTTTTCAGGATCAAGAAATAGTTGGTGTCAATATGATAAATAAGAGGAAAATCAGCCCTTATGCCAAAGCTGTACCTCAAACTCTGTTGTTGCCATTAAAGCCCAATATGGTGGAAGAGTAGGATTTTTTCCCTCATTTTTCCTCATTTTTCATGGGGCAAAAGAGCTTGCTTCTGCTGAGCAGATTAAGGAGGAAGATGGAGGTGTATCTGGACAGGTGAGCATGGGGCAGTTACCGTTTCTCTCAGCAAGGAAGCGTCTTTCTCTAATTGTCATTAAGGTCCTCATTGACCAATTGACTAGCAGCAACTAGCAGTAGAAGATGAATGAAAGGTAGAAAAGTTTGACCCCATTCCCTCTTCCCTGTAGTGATGCAGCAGAATAAAATGGCTACAGTGATGTTGCTATGTACGAGGTAATTGGAATCATATTGTAGTATAGCTCCATACCGGCTCCCTATAAAACTTGATTTGTCTACTGTCACAATTCTGTATCAGGAAACCAGCAGCATATAAATTTGTTACAATATTTTATTTTGCACACTAGACGTATTTATTTAAGTGACTTTGACCTGAAAAAATGTAACCAAGAGTAACGCATTAAAGAAGTCATCTTATATGTAAAGGGCACAGAAAAATACCAGTTTCCTTTGTTTTAGAAGGAAAATTACCTCCAAAGTAGAGTTGGTTGCCATTAACTCTCTAGTTTTGCTTTTAAGAGATGCAACTAAATATCATTTATATGGTAGTCCCATTATTGCAGATACACTGTGAAAGAAATAGCAAGGAACTACTGTAAATATAGTGGTAATGTGGTAATGTAATGTGTTTTACTTGCAAGGGCCACTGAAAAATTGTTAATGGTAACCACTCCAACGAAGAAAAAAACCCCTGTTTCTCACTGGATACATAAATAAATCAAACCCACTATCAAAACAGTATTAACTTTTTCTAGAATGTGTGTTCTACAGAGAAAGAATTTTGATTTAATTTGATTGGAAAACACATAGCGCCTTGTGGGTGCTCAAGGTGCTAATAAATACAAAGAAACAAAATCTACCTGAGCTCTTACATGAACATTCCACTTCTAAAGTTCTAGTGACTCAGAAAAGAGAAAAAAGAAACAGTGATAGTACAAGAAACTCTGAATCATGTGTCAATGTTCTTAAACGCATTATACAGCTACCAGTTAAGAAATAATTTGAAGCCTCAGTCCTATTTAGCATACCATAATTTTTCAGCAAAACAGTCTCACTACAGAAACTATCAAACAGTGAGAACGAAGTGCTGACAAAGTGTAATATAGTATTCTTTATACCCCTCACAAACTTCTTAATGTCAGAGAAAGCCTTTTATATGGGCATATCTATAAAAACATGGTTCTGTACTTTGATACATGGATCGCAGAGCTATACCAGATCTCATTTTTTGGGCAGTATAAGTGTCCTACAAAGGTATTAAGAGCACCTGTTAAAATAATAAAAGACCCGAAAACAAACTTCAAGAAATATAACTCATTTTTGGTTTATCTAGGAAATATATTCTTAACCAGGTTTTGTTTCTCTTAAAGCAAGATTGTGAACTTATAAACAAAGTTTTAAACTATTTGGTCGCAAAAGAGATAGAGTACTAAATTGCTTAAGCATTTAGCAATGTTTTGTTTAATATTTTCTAACTTTAAAAATACCCTGAAATAGTTCTTCAAGCCTACAAATATTTCCATCTTTTTTTTTCATTTCTAAAAATCTTGCAAGAGTCCATATACTTCACTTCATATTTTTAAAACAACTGACTTTTTTTTCTATTTGAGTTAAATCTTCACTAGATAATTTTCAGTACACATATGGAGCTGTTTTCTCTCCCCAGACTTGGAATGTTGCCAAAGTATAGGCTGGGAGCTTTTTCTCTAGAGAGAGCTAACATTCATTATCTGAGCATTGGGATATCCCTGCTTCTGCTCTTAATACGTTTGGACACGTCTTTGTTCATCCGTGATTACTGATAGTAGTTTCACTCTCAATAATGACTCCTGTTCAGTCCAGGAGAGAATATGGAGTAGTAACAAAGGATTATTTTAAGGGTAATTTTGAAAGACACAGCAAAAAACTATGTGTCTGTGTTTCATTGTTAGATTTGCTTTCAAGATGAAAAAACAAAAGTCACCGTAAATCACACTCTGCAAAACACACTCTTATCACACTCTGCAAAACATGAAATTATGTCTTTTACGGTATATTAGGGAAGTGATAAAGGAATGCCACACAACAACTTTTGGTGGATCATTTTCTTGTTTGTTCTGTTATTCACAAAATTAGAAAAAGAGAAATTGATATTACTCTTTGCATATGCAGTCTTCTACACAACAGCTCTTTATTTACACAGAATCACAGAATGGTTTAAAATATACATCAGTGGGCCAACCACTTACTTCATCCATAAGAATAATTTTCTTCCAGAGTAATCTATTAAAGAAAAGGTGGTGAGTATATTTTATATATATGTATACTCTCTAAAAGCAGATCTGACTGAACAAAGTCTAGAAATGAAAGATGAAGTAAAACTGTATGAGTAAGAAGACTGGTAACGCCAAGATCACTGAGAAGAAAGGTGATCGCTGAATAGGTTCAGACCCTATTTTTTCGAAAGGAAGTCACATCAGACCTTTTTCATTGTTATCATCCCTGCCTTCACCTAGACAATTTCCATTTGAATTAAAATAAAATATTGTTTCTAGTTCCCACTTTCTTCTGGTCTTTTCATGCATGTATTTAAAATCCCAATTTCTAAATGACAGACGTAAAGTTAAAATACAGATAATGTTATATAGACCAAAATATACATTAATTTCTTTATATAAAATATGGAAGTGAGATATCTGCTGCCTTCTTTACACTTATTTTGTTCACGGACAGTCTCTGGTCCTCAGTCCCAATAAAAGAACCAGTCGTGTCTTACTACAAACTCTGAAAGCAAGTTGAGGAGAAAACCTCTGAATATTCTAATGATGCTGGCAGTTGGGAGGTATCAGAATTCTTCTCAAATCAGAAGATACATTCTTTCTTTATTCATAAATAACTCATCCTTTTCTACCCCGCCTCATCCTTACCACTAGTTCGATATCTTCTGTTTGACCTCTAACTATCCTCTACCGAGTAAGTTGACCAGAAGACAGCAGAACCATTTCATACAGCCAGAAAGGTAAAAATAGCTAAATGTTTTATGAATTCAGTGGAATTGCTTCCCCGAAGCAAGTATGCTGAAAGAAAACTATTTTTTTTAAAGATTTTTTTAATGAATCAGTTTTTATAGTTTTCTTCCATTTTAAGCTTACAATACTGAATAAAACTGAAATGCTGAAAATTTCCTTACCACACTTTATATATTCTCTACCCCTCTCCTGATGCCAAGATCCATGTTTTTCTGAGTAGGCCACAATTTCCACCTGCAAGATTCTTACCAGTTCCCATATCCACTTCTGTCATGCTACATAATCTGAATGAAGTTGACTCATAGGTAAACTTCTATTTTCATCCTCTTTCTTCTAACCGCAGTGAACCCTTTATCCCTTTTGTGTAAGCTACTTGGTCATCTGAAAGGAACATGGAAAAATTCTACCACAGAACAGGTGGAATTATTAAAAACAATCGTGTCAGTTTAAAAGGGTGGTAAAACCGATAATTTACTCGATGTCATACTTCTGTTCATCCATCTGTTATTTATTAAAAACACATATAAATTCCCCATACATCAAATAACTAATTAGGAACTTGACTAATAGACATTGCTGACAACAATATGCTTACCACATTTTTGTAGATCTTTTTTTTTCTCCATAGTTTGCCATAGTGATCCTTGATGTCCCTGACGTCCTTGATGCCAAAGTAAATATAAAAATTATGATAGGAAGCAAATGAGTGTGTGCCAAGTCTGGAGGATGGTAGCTGACATATACAGCAAAAATTTAATTCTTTCAAGGGGAGAAGAGTGAGAAATCTTGGAAGAAAAGAAATGACTGGTGCTTCCTCCCTGTAAACAGGCAGTAAGACGAGAGCCCAATTTCCCTTTTGTAGCAAGTCATGCTTACTTTTTAAAAGCATACCTCTCTTCTTTAAAACTTATTAACTTCAATGTCAAGGGTTTTATGCCTTTTTCAACTAGATTAAAAAAACTTTTGCCTTCTGATATTTCCTTCTAGTGAGCGTATTTGTGCTTAAGTCACCTCACAATGTATTTTTTGAAAAAGAAAGCAGATTGGGTTATAGTTGTCTACCACTGTAAGATGCTTCCTGCAGTGTTTGAACTATTTTCCACTTCATTCCCAAACCCTTTCCAATTTTTCTATCAGTCCCACCAATATCTTATATGACAACAAAATCACTGCCTCCTTTGCCATGATTCCTCTACTTACACATCAAAAATGTAATGTTCTCCAAAAGAAATATGCCACTTTACTTTGTCACTATGTTGCCTTAGATGTTGACGTTGAGTTGCTTGCCCATATAACCACTAGATTATTCTCCAAATCACTGCTTTTCAGGACTCATTGTCCTGTTCCTTAGATATAGCAGATATCACTTCTTACAACACAACTTTATTTTATTTACTTTATATTTACTTTCAGATCATAGATAAGACAACTAGACAATGTTGTATCCTTACAAATCCCTGTTAGAACTACTGGCAATCAATGGTAAGAATTTTTTAGATCCAGCTTTTAAGTCCATTTGCATATATTCTTATTGCTCATTTTTTAGTTAGAATATCATGTGTTACCAGGTGAAAAGTTGATCAAAGACTTAAAATATTAAATCTACACACATTCCCTGGAAATCAAAATTCTAATGAGCTTATTTGACCAAAAAGATGTTTTTTAAAAAGCACATTAATTACTGTTACTTATAATTCCATTGTATAAACGTTATCAAGGTTTTCCCAAAGTTACATGGGTCTAGTGCCAAACTAACTACTTAAGTCAATCTGGTTGCCAATTTTGCATATTGGAGCAAACTAAATACTGTTCTATGTTAATATTTTTTTTTATCAGCATTACAGGGCTTGAAACAAATAGATATCAATAACTCTGTGAGGTCTGCCAGCTCTTTTACTACTTTTTGATGCAAATTACTCCAGCCAGCTGATTTAAAAGGTTTATCTCTAGTAGATGTTGTTTGACAAACTCTCCAGTTATTGATGGAGAACAATTCATCATCCTCGTGTGTTATGAGCCATTGCATTATTTCTTTCCAAATACAAAAGAAATATTTGTTTAACACTTTTATTTTCTTCTACTTTATTAGAAGAGTAACCATCTCAATCTACTAAAAGCATTGGAATGCTTCAAAAAGGTTTTAGGAATAATCCTGAAAATTGCGGACTCTTCAGAGTTACTTGCAAATTAATTGAATAAAATAGACTTATAAACACCTAGATGACTATAAAATGTTAAAAACTCACATGGAAATTGTTCCCAACCAACTGATTATTAGTCTTCATTAAAAGTGAATATTTTACAAGTAAATATCTGTTAAATAACAGAAAAACTATTTTACATGAGTTACTCCAATTTCCAAAATAACTCTGATGGATTGATAAGATCCTCATCACAAGTTATCAAGAAAACTGATGGTTACAGGTGACAGAAAGTGTTTACAGATCTAATACTATCTAAGAAGTAGGAAATAAAAGTTAAAAAATATCTTTAATTTTCAACAAGGAAGAAATTTGTAGTGGGATGTCCAAGAATCTACAATAGAAATGTTATCTAATACATGTATTCATATGTAGGAAAAAAAACGGATCTGTGAGATGACGCAGGTGCGTGAGTCAAGATCTAGCAAGATCCCAACAAATCTATGCAGGTGAATGGTAAAAAAGAGCTGCTAAAATTTGTTGTAGGCAAATGTTTTTGACTTCTTTTTAATTCTGAAGTTCTAAATAAATTATAACCTTTAAATAATTGACTTTATTCTGCACAATGCACGAACTTATATTTTTTAGCATGAACTCACATTCAAGGCTTCATACTAGCTCTTCAATGGGTATTAATCTGTAAAGCCAACTAACTTCATCAGACCTACACTGATTTATATCCCTTTAGAATTTATTTCAGAAAGTTACATTTTGTTTAAAAAGATGTATACATGAGTATTAAAAATACTACACCAGTACTGTTATAGTCAATTGTATATATCTTATGTAGGATGAACCTTTCTGATCCTGTCTTTAAAATAAAAATATTACAAGGAAAAGGACTAAAGATAAAAATAATTATAAAACACATGAAAAATGTTGATATGAAATGTAAACATGAGGTTTTCTTAATTAAAAAAAAAAACTGTGAAAGAAGTGTATAAATAATGTTAGCCTTAATGAATTTCATTATGATTAGTTACAATATTAATATTTTAAAAAGAAGAGCCCACTTATTTAGAGAGATGTGAGGACTTCTTTCTGTACATTCTAAGCAGTGGAACTTGATACGTCAGTGTACAATTGGCCAACATGTAACTTAAAAGGCAAATGATTTATCTCTCTGAAAGATAATTTCATAGCAATTAAAGATAGGCAGATGAAGTTTTGTGAGTATTAAGAATGTTACCTCATTTGTGTTATTTAGGAGAAAATATATAAGATAATAAAAATCTTGATGGTTTGGGACTTTATTCCTATGTAGAGGTTGTGACTGGTTTACAGCCTGTAATATGGAGATACCTGTCCTTTATATATTTCTGTCTGTTCATGAAGTTGTTAATAATTGTATAGATTCGCTTTCCAATATTTAAAAAAAACCAACACCAACTTTTATACTTGCTAATGAGCAACACATGTTATGATTTATCTGTAAAGCAGGCCATTAAAAATTCTTTTGTTTATTATATGTATTGAACTATACTGTTCAACCCCACATGCAAAGTACAATTGTCATTATATCAGTGCTGTTTAGGTGGTCTAAGAATTTGTTGTGTGGTCCCTTGAATTGTTAGGATTGTTTGATATTTCTTTTATTTGCTTTAAAG